>NC_047101.1:47221819-47521819 GCF_902459505.1 Geotrypetes seraphini
GCATAGGACTTGACTTTTTATATGTTGTATTTTAACTTATTTGGTTTTTATTTTAAGTTTGCTGGAAAGAGGATGGAACTTGGCATACTGTCTTTCTATGGTTACAATCAAAGTGGTTTACATATTATGTACAGGTACAAAAATAAATTACTAACATTAGGTAATTAATAAAATAAAGCAAAATTACAGGAATAAATGCCACATGATAAGAAGGCACTGGAAACAGAATTAAGAACACAGACAGAAGGAAGTGCAGCCAGAGACTGGGAAAAGATGATTAGAAAAATAAAATCAACATACAACAAAGGTAGGGAAAATGATTTCATTTTCAATTTAGTGATTTGAAATGTGTCAGTTTTGAGAATTTATATCTGTAGCACTTACTGAGGTGACATTGCACATTTTAAAGTCATCTGCCTTGACCTCTTTGAAAAAAGACAGAATATAAATGATTAACATTTTCTCTTCATACCATGTGCTTTTGTGTAGTTTAAATTTGTGGTTGCCATAATTTATTAATAAGATTATATTTATATATGAAAAATGAATGGAAAAATTTTCATTATAATTAGTACTATTATGGGGACAGGGTCTGGGGCGGAGCTTGGGCAGGTCTCAGATAGAGCTTTGGTGGTCGGGGGTACTTGCCTTGAAGAAGTTGAGAATCACTGTTATAGAAATTCTTAATACCCATGCCCATCTCCCTCCAACCTAACATCCACACATCCAAAACTGTGTTCATCTTGATCTTTAAATAAATGTTCCTGTGTGTCACGATTTTAGCAAGTTTTAAGTTTTATTAAGATTTGTTATGTACACAATATCATATATTTCAATTCGTATTACAATTTTTTAAAAAAGAGGAAGACATAACAAAACCTTATATACAAATTATATACGTTCTAATACAAACAGGTACAAAAGGCAGGGGGGATGAACTACAATCTTTAAAGATAGAGAATAAACATTTAGGGAAGAACACATAAGAAAAAGAAAAGAAGAAAAACTTAAGGATAATTTTGCGACCTACTCGTAGGATTGATTAACTTCTAAAAGGTTTAGTGATTGGTAGGTTATGCTGTCTATGTTTCAAATGTGTCCTTATATAGAAAACTTTTTAAGGAGCGCTTGAATTTTTCTAAGGAAGGTTCATTCCGTAAGTATAGTGGTAAATTGTTCCAAAGCTGGGGTGCTATAAGCGAGAAAATGGTAGATCTCCTGGTCCCTATTATTTTTAAAGAAGGGATAGTCAGTAAATGTTGTTGTGTTGGTCTGAATGGAGACGATCCAGAAATATCGGAGCATGTGATTGTTGAATTTTAAAAGTTATTCTGTGCAGGGCTGTGATTTGTATAATGCTTTATATTTTGCTGTTCTTGGGTGGTTGAATTGTGTTTATATGCAGGATGGCAAACTAACTTGAGCACATCTGTGGTGAATGGAAAAGTATTTGTTTCCAGGAATATATATTCATAGAATTGTAAAAATATCTGCATCTATTTGTAAGCAGATTATGTGCTCTTATTTGTATGAAAAAAATTGTCATTTTCGGATAATTAGGTTTTTTCTCTATATAATTTAGACACTACACCACGGGGAATTAGGCTCCACAAATTTCAAAGTTATTTGCTGGGTCCCAGTTTCTTCTGTATTTGTAAGTGCTGTTTTCTTGTCTTCCTCAGACTGGCTCCCCTGTATTTCAGCAGCGGTGTTTTGTGGATTCTGATTGGTTTATCTACACTTGGACTTCTTGTTCACTTCCTGGCTCTTGATGTTGGGCGTCTGCTGAAATACCACACAGGCTTGTAACATGAAACCCTCAAGCCGTGTTTTCATACATGTGATTTAATGCTCTGGTCCATCTGTTCTCCTGCTGTAGCTACCATGCTTAGGAAAGAAGGCTAATTTGTGAAATGAGCAAGGAGAAAAATGTGTAGCTAGTAGTTTGAACAGTCTGAATTCTCGGTAACATGTCCATTTATCTTGAATGTTTTTTTTATAACCCTGTGCTCATCAACTTTGGGCTAGATTTACTAAACCCACCGATCAAGTCCCGACCCGATCCGCATTTTCAAATGAGGGGGAACGGCATTCAAATGTAGGCAGACAGCGATTCACTAAACAAATCTGGAGCACCAACTGGGCTGTATCGCCTGCTCTCTGCCCTCACCCAGAATCTCTCCTGCCCTTCCCCGCACTGCGCATGCATTGGGATCACTATTCAGTGATCCCTGCAATCGGATGGAGGTGTGATTCCAATTGTTCTCATTTGCATGAGGACATGTCGTGAATCAGCCCCCCCGGATCCAGTTCGGTGGGTCCGTTTAGTGAATCTAGCCGTGTGTCCCCTTCCCTAGGCAGCAGAATGGGGTGGGTTAGAGGTGAAATAGGCCTACTACTATTTTGACCAACACAGCATCAGCAACTGCAGAGCTTGGGGGGTACAGCTAATCGAGTTTGGCCCCTCCAACTAAATAAATGTTTTGCTGCCTCTGCCCCTTCCCTCCTGTATCTTCCAGGGCCAGGTGAAGACTCCCGACATATCTTCCTCCATTCCCCTGCAGGCATTCCACCATCTCTCCATACCTTTTCAACTCTGTAGTGCTTTGGCAGTAGCAACTCCTCATATCCACTTCTCATGAGGGTCCAGCTGTAGGCTCTTGTGAGCAGTGGGTATGAGTTGCTGCTGACACAGCATTGCAGAGTTGACAAGGTATGGAGAGGTTAGGGGTGGAGCTGACTGGCCCTACCTATCTTTTGTCTCATTTTGTGCTATACAACCCTATGAATAATTTATTTGCCTATCCAAAGATTACTGGTTGTAGATACAGGCCATTTTTGGATAAGACTTATGTTTCAAGCAAGTAAACAGCAGTCCTGGTTTGGTAATTACATTAGTGTAGCCAGGTTGACTTATCAAGTTTCAAGTTTATTAACTTTTTAATATACCGACCATCACCAAGTATCTGGCCGGTTCACAATACAATTTATATAGAGGAAAACAAAGATAAAATTTAAAATATAAAATATGGTGGGTGAACATTAAAGACATAATTTGACAAACATGAAGGTGAGGATATGAGGGGAAGGGGGGGGGAAAGTTACATAATCTGGAGAAGAGAGGGAAATAGTGAGGGTAGGGAAAAACATATTGGGTAGGATCGCTTTAATTAAAGCGGTTGTCTAAATAAGTCGAAACGAATCAGTTGAAAAAGAAGAGTGATAGGGAAAAGGGTGGAATAGAGGCGCTTTTCGGAAAGAAATTAAAACTGTACTATTTGATGTCATTTCCTAAATAGAAATTACATTAATTGTAATAATTCTTTAATAATTGTAATAATTCTACTCTGATTATCCTTAAGAAATATATTGTACTTTTGCTATTTGTATTTTGTACTTCGCTGATTGTCCAGCTCTCTTTGATGTAAACCGCCGAGAAGTCGTCAGATTGTGGCGGTATAGAAGAATAAAGTTATTATTATTATCTCCACCCTCCCAGCCATTGTCATTTTATAAATCAGAGTTCTGGCTGCCAAACTAGAGGAAGAGATCTTTAGCTGGTGTTAGGAGAGGCACAGGAAGATAGTTCCCAAGGAATGGAACCAACAGCATCAATCGTAAGTTTTTATGTTACATTTTTAACTTTGATTAGATTAGGTAAGTAATTTCTGGGGGTAAGTAACTTTTACATTGACCAATGCGTTTTTTGTTACTTTTTAATACCGAGTTATTTTAGATATAAAACCACAGCTATAGTTATATAGTAAGCATTACTGTTAGAACGCTGTCAACTAAAAATTATTGACCCTGTTAACTTAAAAATAGTGGCAGGCCCAGATGTTCGCCCTAACTTGAGGCAGATTGTAGACTGCCAAACTATAGAAAGCCCGATAACGGAAGTATCTTATATGGACCCACTCCCTATTTCTCATGCTTTTCCTGCTGAGCAAGAGAACAAATTGATAAAGTCAAATTGAATAACCAGACCTCAAAATACCCAAGGCACTACTTAAATAATTTTTCATGCCCTTACTGGAGTAGTAAATTCATCATTGGTCTTGGTAAAGTGACATGTGCTCTAAATTTCTTTTGTAAACTTGATTTGATAACATTCAATAAATATAAAGTGCATTTAGTGCTTAAGGTGCTAAAGAAAGGAAGGCACTTATCTTTTGTGCTCGACGGCTGCCCAACCGTTTCACACTTGGTTTCATCAGGGGTTATACCTCCTTCTAATCATGCACCAAAAATTATCTTGAAAAACTTAGAGAGTGAAAATAACCAGCACCCGCACAGCATAAGGGCATTAAAAATTATTTAAGTAGTGCCTTGGGTATTTGAGGTATGGTTATTCAATTTGACTTGATATCAATTTGTTCTCTGGCTTATACAATTGTTACTTATTTGAACAAATTTTTTGTTTTCTTCTATTCAAGTTGTTTCCTGCTGAACAGCCAGCAAGTACGAGGGGGCATTCGGAGAAACTGAAGGGAGATAGGTTCAGAACAAACGCAAGGAAGTTTTTTTTCACCCAAAGGGTCGTGGACACTTGGAATGCGCTACCGGAGGAAGTGATCAGGCAGAATACGGTACAGGAATTCAAACAGGGATTGGACGGATTCCTGAAGGATAAAGGGATCGTGGGATACTGAGGGAGGAGCTGGGATGTAACACAAGTATAGAAAGCAAACCAGGTAATGAGTATAGAAACCAAACCAGGTCGTGCATGTGCAAGACCGGAGGGTTAGGACCTCGATAGGAAGACAGGACTTAAATGAGAAACCAAGGTGGCAAGGGAGCCCCTTCTGGTGATACAGACAGGTCGTGACCTGTTTGGGCCGCCGCGGGAGCGGACTGCTGGGCGGGATGGACCTGTGGTCTGACCCGGCAGAGGCACTGCTTATGTTCTTATGTTCTTATGTTCTTAAGTCAATTCCCACTATTATAATAAGCACTGTTCCTCCATTGCATTAGGCTAAGTCCTGCACAATATATTTATTATGCAATTACTGGCTTGAACACGCACCTCAAAGTATATATATTGTTCCTTTTGTTAACTTCTGAGCAGTACTAATTTTCCTTTCTCCCCCTCTGGTCCATAATTCTCCATCTTGCTCCCCTCTGGAACCTTTGCCAGAACATATGAGTAAGAAAATGGTTTGATTTTCGAAAAGCTCGTGACCATATGGAAAGGCTCAGTTTCCCACTCATAAAATTCAGCACGTCACCAGTCGGGAGTCACCAGTTATAAAATAACAAAAAGGCATTGGTCAATATAAAAACTTACGATTGATGCTGTTGGTTCTGTTCCCAAGCAGCTGCTGTTCCCTCGGGAACTATCTAGTTAAAACATCATATATAATATGAATTAAGGTTTGCTGATACTCGCTATCAGTCAAGAACATGAGGAACAAGGCACTCGCGCCGCTGATCAGGCAGCTGCACTGGTACTCACTACCAGGCAGGATGGGAGCTGTCACTCCGCTGATACTCAGTACCAGGCGGGACTCGAATTAACACCCTGCTGATATCAAGCAGATACTAGAACTGTCACCCTGCTGATACTTACTTTATCATGCAAATACTCGAACACACTGTGTGAAAAAAAAAAAGTTAATAGAGTTTGCGCAGGTAGGGGGGGAAGAGGCCAAAGACCCCAGGGGGCTTCGTTTATAAATGCTTATCAACACAGCTACAATACTACTTTATCCTAATGCAAGAAAAGAAAAGAAATAGACATTCTTTTTCTACCTTTGTTGTCTGGTTTCTGCTTTCCTCAGCTTCTTGCCATGCTCTTCCTTTCATCCACTGTCTGCCTTCTCTCTGCTTCTTCCATATGGCATCTGCTTTATTTTTATGCCTCTACCAGAAACTTTTTGCCATTTCTCTCCTCCTTTGTTACCTTCAAATCTGGTATCTGCCCCTCCCAATGCTCTGGTATCTCTCTCTCTCTTCTCCCTTTCCCTTCCTGTTCTTCCTTCACAATTTGTTTTCTACCTCGTCTACTTTCTTACTTTTCAGTCCTCAATTTCCTTTTCCTTGTGTCTACTTACAGCTTGCCACCTCTTTCCCTTACCTCTTCCACCAATCCAGTATCTGTTTTCCTCTCTTCCCCTCCCCACTTCCAGCCAGCATCTGCTCCTCACTCTCCACTTCCCTCTCTCTCCTCCCCACCTCCATGCAGTCTGTTCCTCCTCCCCCTTCAGCGCCACTCAACCTCTTCCTCTCATCGAGCCATCTCCCTCCCTTCCTGTCACTTCGCGGGCGCTTTTCAGAATCAAAGTTTTCGCCCGGACACCATAGCCACTTAACAAGTCAAGTGCAACTGCCCTGAAACTTCTCCTCTGATGCGAGCTGCCCAGGAGGAAACAGGAAATTACTTAAGAGGAGAAGTTTTGGGGCAGTCGCGAGTGACTTAAGAGAAGGCTGTGGTGTCTGGGCTTCTCGCAGAGAGAAAACTCTGAAAAGTGTGAGCGAAGGGGAAGGGAGGGAGATGCCTGGACCGCATGATCTTGAGGGGTGGGAAAGAAGGCAATGCACGGCAGATACTTTACTGCAGAGACAAGACCATTTACTGCTCCATGGGGAGATGAATAGCCTTGTCCTGTACCTGCAGCAACCAGTCTTCCCCCCACCCCCCTGTTCCTGCTGGTTATCCGTGGCTAGCCGCAGGTAACAATCATTGTATCATTCTCTAATGCCCACTCTCTACAGCCGCCAAGCAACAACTCCCTCCCCCCCCCCAGAAAAGATGAGAAAGTTAAGATCCATCAGAAAATACTTAAACGGAGGTTTTCCAAATTTTAGTGCAATCCCTAATTCTATCTCTACTAGACTATTCTAACATAACAATAGTTCCTTGCTCTAAAATATTGTTAACATGTCTAAAACTAGTTAAAAATGCAGCAGTAAGACTCATTTATGGACTATAGAAATCGGAACACCTATCGCCCTACTATATGAAACTACATTGGCTACCTATCATCACAAGGATCAAGTTTAACTTAATCATCACTGCCTTTAAGATCTTGAGAGGGATTGCTCCTGGATACCTAACAGAGCTAGCTGTCTTACTCCAGGGTGCCTTCAAAAGATATTCTACCAGAAATCTTTTCCATTTAAAATTTCCAGCACAAACAATATACAGTACATTAGACAAATTACCTTATCCATCCAATATCAATTAGCAAAATGCTCGAACCAACTAGCATTTACATTATGATCCTGTGACCACTATGTCAGGTTCAGAAAACTTTTAAAAACATTTCTGTACCAAGACAGGGAGCCAACCCTGAAGTAACTGGAATGGGAATTGTAAAAGACCATTTCTAATGCAACTCCTGGGACACAACAAAGAACCAACAATGACCTACCTGTAATTGTAACTATGTATTTGAAACTATGACCTATCGGTCCCCCCACCCCTTTTATGAAGCTGTGTTGGTGTGTTTTTTTTATCGCTGGCTGCAGTGGTAAAAGCTCCGAAGCTCATAGAATTCCTCTAAGCATAAAAAATGTTAACACGCCTTCATAAAAGGGTGTGTGTATTAATTTGTACTGATCTACCTGTACTAGCAACCTTATTGAATGTTTGTGCCAGTCTGTCCATTGTAACTTCCTGGGTAACTGACCCCAACCTCTTGTAATGTAATCTGACCTTGAACTGAATAGGTAAAGGCGGAAAAGAAGCCCTGATTAATATAACTTAACATTTCTGGGACTGCTTTTGCACATTCTTGTCTGTCCAGAATAATGCACCTATTGCACTAGAAAGAGATTAGATTCTTACCTATCTAGTAGATAGATGTGTCATTCTGGAGCCCTGCCATGTCAATTATCTCCAGCGCCTGCCTACTGTCATAATCAGAAAATTTGAGTACAAACATAAAAATTCACTTCTAGACCGCATTACCTTTAAGTCCTATGTGGTTTACATAAGATTAATTAAAAAATACACAAAAGATGAGAATAAACTTAAGAACCTAGAAAATAAGTAAATCTTAAGTTGTTTTCTAAAGTGTAAATAGGATACAGAAATCAGTACTAGGGGTTTCAGCTCCTTATCCCATGAAAGCAACCTGATATGAGAGCATCCGGTCATGATGTCTCTTTGCTTTACAACTTTTCACTGGTGAAAAAGTCAGAAAGGCCTTAGCATTTCGAGAGTATTTTAAAGATGTAAAACAAAATAATTCTGTCAAATAGGAAGGAGCATCCCCTGCTA
The DNA here is from genome assembly GCF_902459505.1 of Geotrypetes seraphini. Taxonomy (NCBI): domain Eukaryota; kingdom Metazoa; phylum Chordata; class Amphibia; order Gymnophiona; family Dermophiidae; genus Geotrypetes; species Geotrypetes seraphini. Next base: position 47,230,044 of record NC_047101.1, read on the forward strand.
AGACTTTATAATACAGACAACCCAGTTTGAAAATAATCCGCACCTCGACCTGTAACATTAAGGGTATGAAGACGCAAATACCTCCAATTCACTATGATGGCATCTCTATATGCCTAGATAAGAACATAAGAATGGCCGCTGCTGGGTCAGGTCAGTGGCCCCTGGGTCAAAAACCAGTGCTCTAAAATGAGTCCAGCCTCTCCTGTGTACTCCCAGTTTAGCAGGAACTTGTCCAGCTTAGTCTTGAAACCCTGGAGAGTGTTTTCCCCTATAACAGACTCTGGAAGAGCGTTCCAGCTCTCCACCACTCTCTGGCTGAAGAAGAACTTCCTTACATTTGTATGGAATCTATCCCCTTTCAACTTTAAAAAAAGGGATGGTTAATAAGAATGTTATAACGCCCCTGTATCGCACCATGGTGTGACCTCATCTGGAGTACTGTGTTCAATTCTGGTCTCCTTATCTCAAGAAAGATATAGTGGCGCTAGAAAAAGTTCAAAGAAGAGTGACCAAGGTGATAAAGGGGATGGAACTCCTCTCGTATGAGGAAAGATTGAAACGGTTAGGGCTCTTCAGCTACAAAAGAGAGGGCTGAGAGGAGATATGATTGAAGTTTACAAAATCCTGAGTGGAGTAGAACAGGTACACGTGGATTGATTTTTCGCTCCGTCAAAAATTACAAAGATTAGGGGATACTCGATGAAGTTACATTACATTACATTAGTGATTTTTATTCCGCCATTACCTTGTGGTTCAAGGCGGATTACAGGGAAATACTTTTAAAACCAATAGGAGGAGATTTTTTTTCACTCAGAGAATAGTTAAGCTCTGGAACACGTTGCCAGAGGATGTGGTAAGAGCGGATAGCGTAGCTGGTTTTAAGAAAGGTTTGGACAAGTTCCTGGAGGGAAAGTCCATAGTCTGTTATTGAGAAAGACATGGGGGAAGCCACTGCTTGCCCTAGATCGGTAGCATGGAATACTGCTACTCCTTGGGTTTTGGCCAGGTACTGGTTACCTGGATTGGCCACTGTGAGAATGGGCTACTGGGCTTGATGGACTATTGGTCTGACCCAGTAAGGCTATTCTTAGGTAACATGTTGCTTATATTTTCAGAGATGAACAGGGTTGTAGTTAGGGAGTTTTCTGTACTCTTCCTTCGCATATAGGGTTTCTATATAGGGTTATCACCTGCTTTGGTACAAACCGAAGAGGGCAGCAGAACCCTCTGCTGAAGGAAGAGGAATTGAAAACCTGGAGTGGTTTCCTTCTGCATGGCTCGTGAGCATTGGGAGATTACCCCCCCCCCCTCCTAAACAGCCCAACTGAATTGAATTGCTTGATCCCGGAGGACTGGAAGATAGCCAATGTTACGCCCGTCTTTAAAAAGGGATCAAGAGGTGACCCGGGAAACTACAGACCGGTGAGTCTGACCTCGGTTCCGGGGAAAATGGCGGAAGCACTGATAAAAGAAAACATTGATGAACATTTTGAAAGAAACGAACTTCTGATAACCAGCCAACATGGTTTCTGCAAGGGGAGATCATGCCTAACGAACTTATTGCACTTCTTCGAAGGAATTAACAAATGGATGGACAAAGGTGACCCCATAGATATCATATGTCTAGATTTCCAAAAAGCCTTTGACAAGGTGCCCCATGAACGCCTACTCCAGAAACTGAAGAACCATGGGGTGGAAGGAGACGTACATAGATGGATCAGAAACAGAGGGTAGGAGTGAAAGGCCACTACTCGGACTGGAGGATGGTCATGAGTGGGGTCCCGTAGGGCTCGGTGCATGGGCCGCTGCTATTTAATATATTCATAAATGATCTAGAAACAGGGACGAAGTACAAAATAATAAAATTTGCAGATGACACCAAACTATTTAGTGGAGCTCGGACTAAAGAGGACTGCGAAGAATTGCAAAGGGACTTGAACAAACTAGGGGAATGGGCGACGAGATGGCAGATGAAGTTCAACGTTGAGAAATGTAAAGTATTACATGTGGGAAACAGAAACCCGAGGTACAATTATACAATGGGAGGGATGTTATTAAATGAGAGTACCCAAGAAAGGGACTTGGGGGTAATGGTGGACATGACAATGAAGCCGATGGCACAGTGCGCAGCGGCCGCTAAGAAGGCAAACAGAATGCTAGGCATAATCAAGAACAAACAAACAAACAAATAATAAACCAGAACAAAATAAGTTATCCTGCCATTGTATCGGGCGATGGTGCGTCCGCATCTTGAGTACTGTGTCCAATATTGGTCGCCGTATCTTAAGAAGGACATGGCGTTACTCGGGTACATGGCGTACTGGGGTTCAAGAAAGGATTGGACAATTTCCTGCTGGAAAAGGGGATAGAGGGGAATAGATAGAGGATTATTGCACAGGTCCTGGACCCGGACTGCTGGGCACGATGGACCTCAGGTCTGACCCAGCAGAGGCATTGCTTATGTTCTTTCCTGGGCATTGTGCTTAAATGATCACTTGACAAGGTGATCCCTAAAAGAAAAACAGCACAAAGCTATGTGCAGATTTGAACGCAATATCAAGTATTTTCATAAGAATTGCCATACTGGGACAGACCAAAGTCTTAGCGTACTGTACACTTTATACTTTCGCATTCTTAAAGTTGATGTACTCTGTATTTCCTCTAACTATCTGCATATTGTAACGGTATAGAAAAATAAAGTTATTATTATTATTATCAAGCCCAGTATTCTGTTTCTAAAAGTGGCCAACCCAGGTCCCAAGTAGTAAAACAGATTTTATGCTGCTTATCCTAAGAATAAGCAGTGGATTTCCCCAAGCCATACGAAATTATCCAAGCCTTTTTAAAAACCCTGCTGAGCTAACTGATTTCACCACATTCTCCAACAATGAATTCCAGAGTTTAATTACATGTTGTGTGAAGAAATATTTTCTCCAGTTTGTTTTAAATCTACTATTTCGTAGCTTCATCGTATGCCCCCTAGTCCTAGTATTTTTGGAAAGAGTGAACAAGCGATTCACATCTACCCTTTCCACTCAGCATTTTATAAACCTCTATCCTATCACCCCTGAGCCATCTCTTCTCCAAGCTGAAGAGGCCTAGCTACTTTAGCCTTTCCTCATAGGGAAGTCATCCCAAGCCTTTTATCATTTTTGTCTCCCTTCTCTGTACGTTTTCTAATTCTGCTCTATCTTTTTTGAGATATGGCAACCAGAACTACACTCTGTATTCAAGTTAAAGCGATACAAGAGCATTACAGTACAACATTTTTATCTTTGTTTTCCATTCCTTTCCTGATAATTCCTAACATTCTATTTGCTTATTAGCTGCTGCCACACAATGAGCTGAGGGTTTCAACGTATCCTCAACAATGACACCTAGATCCTTTTCCTGGACAGTAACTCCAGAATTACATAGCTCCTCTTTCTCACATGCATCACTTTACACTTGTTCACATTAAAAGTCATCTGCCGTTTTGATGCCCAGTTTTCCAGTCTCAAGTTCCAACTGAGTAGTGCTACTGAATATTTCTGCCTACCATCTGTTCCCTAACTGGCTAATTTAGAGGTGTTCTTGTAGAGGGGTGGGGATGGAGTCTGGGTAGAGCTACAACTTCACTTGTTAGTGGAAATCTTTGATCTGCTGATCGATTAAGTGAACACATAAAGTTAGCAAGGCTGGTCTGAATATTGGCTGGTGCCCAGTTAAATTCTAGGTCAGCAAACATATCTGGATATTCAATGCCAGGAGTAGTGCACATTTACCACTGTATGTTGCTTTTTAAACCTCTTAGATCATAAGCCCTCTTGAAGCAGGAAAATACCTGCTGTAGCTGAATGTTTTCCTAACTCACCTTAAGCTACAACTGAACATGGCCATGCACCTTCTCTCAAGAAGCTGCACCAGGACCTGTCCTTGCCCCTCCTGCTGCTGCAGGTCAGCAACATAGTGGCAAAACGAACTACACCCTTTGCTAGGGTTACCAGACTTCCTCTTTAAAAAAAGAGGGCACATGGCCCCGTCTTGTTGCGTCCCTGCCCCCACATGATCCTCATGTCTCCTTCCCTGAGCTTTGGGCCGTGTCAAGAGGGCCTCCTGCGCATGTGTGGACGTCTACTCATACGCAGAGGTCCTTCATATGCAGCCCTGAGCTCAGGGCCTTCCAAAACCCAGACAAAGTGCCAGCAAATACCTTCCAACTTGAGGCCATGACAACAATAACACTTCACAACATTCATTCCTAACCAGAACACCTGGCCTTGGTCACATGTGCAGAACACAGATAAACCTTATGCAAATACAGGACCACAAACTAAAAATCCACAAATGAAACCTTAAGATGCCAGACTGCATGTAGTACAACACCAGAGAAATACAAAGAAAGACAATTCTTGAACAGTACAAAATAGACAGCAGATGTAAATTCTGAAAACTGACACATTTCAATCACTAAATTGAAAATAAAATCACTTTTCCTACCTTTATCGTCTGGTGATTTTTTTTTTCTACTCATTTTTTCATAGTCTCTGGTTGCACTTCCTTCTGTCTGTGCTCTTAACTCTGTTTCCAGGGCCTTCTTATCCATTTGCTGTTTTTCTCCATTTGCATTAACTTTGAACATTCAGCTTTCTTCCATTTTTCTTCCTCCTCAAATTTATTCACTTTTCCACGTCTTCCCTTCCAATCTATCCATGCATACTATCTCCTCCCTTTCTTTGTCCTCTCCACCATCCATGTGTGCCATCTCCTCCCTCTTTCTTCTCCCCTATTCATATTTATCCATAAACAGCTTTTCTTCCATCTCTTCCCTTCCCCACCCTTTCCATCCCTGTGCACCATGTCCTCCCTCTCCTATGGTCTGACATCCGTCTTCCCCATTTCCCTCTCTTATGGTGTGAGATTTTTATCCTCTCCTTCTCACAGTTTGGCATATCTCTCCCCTCCTTCCTTTCCCAACTCCCCCCTTTGTGGTCTGGCATCTCTGAACTCATGTCTGGATTGCAGGGCCAGTAAGTGATGTCAGAGGGGAAGCTGCTCGCACTGGCAAAGATTTAGAGGCGTGTGTGGAGCAAGGAGGGCATGGAGAGCGCCATCGCCCTGGGCGCCTCCTACCCTCGCTACGCCTCCAAGTCCTATCTTGTAAGCAAGCCACACTGGGCAACAAATAATTCCTTATCTGTATGGTGGAGGTATACTCTGAAGCAGGGGTGCCCACACTGTTTTGGCTTGTGAGCTACTTTCAAAATGACCAAAGTCAAAATGATCTATCAAAAATAAAAATATAAAAACCAAAAACACACTGTACACAGAGAAAATGTTAATTATCATTTATATTTGGAGGGGGGGGGGGTTCCCAAAGAGGTCAAGGCAGATGACTTTAAAATAGGCAGGGTCACCTCAGTAACAACTATACAAAAATAGACAAATATACCCCCTCCCTTTTTATTAAACCGCAATAGTGGTTTTTAGCGCAGGGAGCTGCGCTGAATGCCTTGTACTGCTCTCGACACTCAAAGGCTCCCTGCGCTAAAAACCGCTATTGCAGTTTAGTAACAAGGGGTCATAATGCAAAATATAGACAGCAGATATAAATTCTCAAAACGGACACATTTTGATCACTAAATTGAAAATAAAATCATTTTTTCCTACCTTTGTTGTCTGGTGATTTCATGAGTCTCTAGTTGCATTTTCTTCTTTTAACTGTGCATCTAATATTTCTTCCCTTCTTTCTGCCTCCTGTATGCTTCCTCTCCTCCAGCCCTCATTCCATTCCCCAATCAACATCTCTGTCCTTCCATGAGTCCAACTTTTTCTTCTTGTCTCCCTGCCCCCCTTTTCTTTCTTTCTCTCTCTCTGTCTGTCCTTTCTTTCTCCCTGCCCCCCCCCCCCCCCAAGCCAACGTCACTGTCTGGGAACAGGCCCCCAAGCTGCTGTTGTCCCCCAGTTCTCCGATGCTGCAACAGGCCAGCAGCGACTGCAGAAGGGCTTGGCCCATCAGCCTCCCCCCCCCCAGCATCAATTCTGACATCGGAGAGGAAGTTCTGGACCAGCTAGCCTGTGCAGTGAAATGTAGAGTTAAGTGAGAACATATTAAGAAGGTGTAAATAACTGTGGATAATAGTGAGGCATGAAGGTGAGAAAGTGTTATATAAAGAGCAAACACCCATGGAAGTAAAATTAATGTGAGGCTCAGTGAACAATGTGTAAGTGATATCACGGGGGCTACAATGAAGAAAATGAAAAATAAGAAGAGGAAGGGAGATGCTCTCTAGGATACAGATGCAGAGAACCTGACAAACCAAGTAATGCCTAAAAATCAGGAAAAAAATGATATTTAATAAAAACCAATAAATTAATCATAAAACATGAGTATAAAGACAAACCAGTACTAACTGACAAGAGCAAGGACGGAACAATGAAATAAAAAGATGGTAGCAATATCGTGTGTAAACAAGGTGAAAACTATAGAGTGAAAGTGAAAGCAAACAAAAAGGCCGTGGCTTGAAAATCGGATGACTACCGAATAAAACTAATTAGCATCAGAGAGATAATACTGACGAGAGAGCATGAAAAAATAAAATCAAGAATAAATACATTATGAACCGGCACTAGGACTACAGCGAATAACCGAATCAGTGCACTAAAGTGTTAAACTAAAGTTAAACTAAAGTTGATCCATACCTTGTAAAGACTGTGGTTCTCCTACATACTCCCTCACACCAGAATATTGATGCCCTTAAGGCCACCTTAGAATGCCTTTCAGTCTTCTTCTCTTGATAGTTTTTGGCTGGAAACCAAATTATGCAGCAAGGTTTTGAACTTTGATCATTTTACAGTTATTTGCTTGACATGACTATAACCTTTGACCTGGGAAAAAATTGTGAGCGGAATGATAAAATATTGTCATTTAGGATTGCTTTATATTCTAAAGCAATTTGATCATGTTTAATATTTTGTTACTCTATTTTGGGGTTTTTTTTTTGTGCTACTAGTAGGAACCTTAACTTTTTTTTGCCTGTTTCATATTTCAGAAAATACAATGGTACTGCTTTAAATTGGATCCAACTTTATTACAGTGCACAATCTCTTTTTATATAGATGTACTTGAGAAAAATAAAAAAATGTATCCAATAATAAAAAATACAGCACATTAAAAGTAGTGTAATGCATTCCAGTGTATAGGTCAGACATGAAGAGATGCTTCAAGGAGACTTCAGAAAAATGGTCTACAAATTAAATGTATTTAAAACATTTCAAAAGTGTGCTACTTTCCATAGATTTACATCCAACTAACCTTTCAAAGATGGGTCTTGCATCAATAAAATCTAAAAGTGTTCCAGATGACCAGGGACCTATGCATTCATTTCTAGTAACAAGGCTGTCAGGCACAGAACGGTTTGTAGCTCCCCTGCCTTTCTTCAGCAGTGTAACCCTGGCCCAGAGGCAGCATTCAGGTCTGGAACTTGGCACAAGTCAGACCCCCAAACTATGACCCTCTCTCCTTAGGCATGAGAGGAATGCAGGGTCTAAGCTTTCATGGTTGGGTGAATCCAAACGCTACTTAAAGCACTAGAGAACAGCCCTTCTCTGTGCCATAGGTGGGGATTCAGTCTTTATGCTCATTTCAGTTGCGAGATTCCCAGTCTGCCCCAACTAGGGCTTCCCCACCCCCCCATCACAACCCAGAGATTCCACAAGCTCTTGGATTATGAGAAGTTCAGTCTTGAACAATGGTTCTATTATGTGAGCACCTGAAAGGAAGTGTTTGTTTTTAAATAATTTCCCCACTCTGGAACAGAATTAACAAAGGTGGATGTTCATTAAATGTCAAAAGCAAAACCCTTGACCCAAATAAGCACAATGTTTTGAAGCTTTTTGTCCCTCTCCTTTGGTATACAGCTCAGATAATCCCCAGATGGTGATACAGTATTCCAGGCATTAGGGTTGTCCATTCCAGGTGTGGGTGTGACCGCCACTCCTGTCCAGTGCCACTGTGTCCCTCCACCCCATTGTCTGCTTGGGATTTCATATATTGCTTCACAACCTGCTTCCTCTAGGTCTGCAGCCACAAGAGGGTCCTGCCATGTGAGCCCCAGAGTGGGGAAAGGGGAGAAGAGGAAGCAGCATTGAGGTGGTGGGAGGATGCAAAAGGGGAGGGGAACCTGTTATCCATGTTGTGTGTACTTCTCTTCCAGCTGGTGTGGCTACTCATTCTGCTTTTTTTATGAAGATCTGAAAATAAATACAGACATAGTAATAAAGACAGTGCTGGGAAAGAAATCACAATTCTTTGAAATAAAAGGATTTTTAATTGTAAAGAGGAAACACACGTGACTATACCCTAAAACATAGATTGGTTGATACTGTGGAACAATCTAACAAAGAAGTTCCCAACCCAGTCTTCAGGGCATACCCAGCCAATCAGGTTTATACAGGAGATAGATTAGTATATCAAAAAAAGGCAGTGCTTGCAAATCTATGTCATGTGTTCTTATTATGGATGTCCTAAAACCCAACTGTGCACTGAGGATTGAGTTGAAAATCATTGGTCTAGTCTTCTTACCTAGTCCTCAAGGGCTGTCAGGTTTTCAAGATATCTGTAATGAATACGCATTAGAGAAATTTGCATAAATTAGAACTAGTGGTCATGCAAATCTTGTTCTGCATGTGTGACAGAAGTGAAGGATTTTGCTAGTGTATAGTGTCTGTGCAGGAATTTGTAATAGTCTACCTTGTTCTAATTTCCTTGTAGTATTATTGCTCTCAGGCCTAGTATAATGTTTGTTAGCGATATTGCTGAAGGGTTAGAAGGTTAATCTATGATGTCATCTTCTACTTTAAAACACTCCTTGTGTCCTTTTGGGCAGCTCCACCTCCCTCCAGTATCCATCTTTGTGCTGCTTGCCTTCTTTTTTGGCGGTGTTTTTGATTTTTTTTTCTCTCTGGCTAGCAACTGGTCCCTGAGGAAGGGACACTTCGAGTCCCAGAAACCAGGCTTGGTTGGACCTGGTTATGAGGTCTTTTTTGAAGACATATCACCTCGTTTGATTGGAAGCTACTGGATGAAGACTTAAGCTAAGTGCTGAGTATTTTTTCTGGGGACGGCTGGGGGGTTCTCACAGCAGGTCACTCTGCAATATTTACGCACATTTGAGTGATTTATAAATTTGTATCACTTTATTTGATTATCATCACTATTTACTTTGAGCACACGTGATGTATCCAGTGATGGTATGCAGGTGAAGCGAGTCATTACTCACTTCCCGGTTGCGTCAAGCACTGGAGAAATTTCTCCCTTCGCTGACTCCTCACACCGAGGATATGTCGTTTTCACAAGTAATTTATTATTTATACTAGGTTGTGTAATATGTTGATGTGTGCGCAGTTGAGTCCTAGCTGTGAGAACCCATTGATTATGTCTGCTTTATTATCGTATCTTTTGATGCAAATATTTCATGCATATTCATTAGGGGTATCCTGAAAACCTGACCCACTGGGAGAGAAGACCAAGGACGATACAAAACTATTTAGTGGAGCTGGGACTAAAGAGGAATGCGAAGAATTGCAAAGGGACTTGAACAAATTGGGGGAATGGGCGGCGAGATGGCAGATGAAGTTCAACGTTGAGAAATGTAAAGTATTGCATGTTGGAAACAGAAACCCGAGGTACAACTATACGATGGGAGGGATATTATTGAATGAGAGCAACCAAGAAAGGGACTTGGGGGTAATGGTGGACATGACAATGAAGCCGACGGCACAGTGCGCAACAGCCGCTAAGAAAGCAAATAGAATGCTAGGCATAATCAAGAAGGGTATTACAACAAGGACAAAATAATTTATCCTGCCATTGTATCGGGCGATGGTGCGCCCGCATCTGGAATACTGCGTCCAATATTGGTCTCCGTACCTTAGGAAGGATATGGCGTTACTCGAGAGGGTTCAGAGGAGAGCGACACGCTTGATAAAAGGGATGGAAAACCTCTCATACGCTGAGAGATTGGAGAAACTGGGTCTCTTTTCCCTGGAGAAGAGGAGACTTAGAGGGGATATGATAGAGACTTATAAGATCATGAAGGGCATAGAGAGAGTAGAGAAGGACAGATTCTTCAAACTTTCGAAAAATAAAAGAACAAGAGGACACTTGGAAAAGTTGAAAGGGGACAGATTTAAAACGAATGCTAGGAAGTTCTTCTTTACCCAACGAGTGGTGGACACCTGGAATGCGCTTCCAGAGGGCGTAATAGGGCAGAGTACAGTACAGGGGTTTAAGAAAGGATTGGACAATTTCCTGCTGGAAAAGGGGATAGAAGGGTATAGATAGAGGATTACTGCACAGGTCCTGGACCTGTTGGGCCGCCGCGTGAGCGGACTGCTGGGCATGATGGACCTCAGGTCTGACCCAGCAGAGGCATTGCTTATGTTCTTATGTCTACAGCATACCTCAGACCATATTCAGGCAGTTGGGTTTTCAGGATCTTCACACTGAAGAACTGAATTTGGAAAGATTTAAGAGCCAATTAAAGTGCTTTCTTTTTAAAGATGCATTCGACAATCAATAAAACTAGCTTTTGAACATTAATCAAAAATAGATTTTAATTCAGATATTTTAAAATCCCAATTATTAAATTTTCAGAAATTTATTGAATTTCCCATCCCTAATGTTTCTTTCCTGTAATGTCTTCTTTACTATTTTAACTTGTATTTCTTACCCCTTCCTTCCTTCTGTATCCTGTCAGTTATATTTATTTTACTTGATTCCCCTCGAATATGTAACTTATATTTTTATCCTCTGTACATCGCTTAGAAGTTGATATAAGCGATTAATCAAATACATAATAAACTTGGAAACTTGTAATAGGCATGAGACAGATTTGCAATCAATGAAGTCGGTGTATGAAAATCTGTCTCTTGCATATTCATTATTGATATCTTAAAACCATGTTCCGAAGAAGGGGTTGTGAACCACTGGTTTACTAGTTAGAGCAGAATACGGAAAGCCAAGCTCAAATTCCATTGATGCTCCTTGTGCAGTGTCATCTCTAGACAGCAATATTTGGGATGACAAGGGAACAAGCAGGGAATGAAGGAGGCAAGCCAAAATTACATTTCTGTACATACCATAACATTCCCCCATCTGCCTTTAAAATAGCTACATACATCCTCAGGGCCTTCTATGCGTAGCTCCTTCCAACTAGCTTTTGCACCCAATAAAACTGCCATTAGCTTTATTTTTCTTTTATGTAGGAGTGATGTCTGGATTTTCTACAGGACTGGACAATCTCACTAGAACCCTGAATCTCCAGTTTTGTAACTAGACCGCTAAGGGCACTTTCTGATATTCAGAAGTTTAAATAAATACTTTAAAAAACTACACTATTTGTAAAAGCTTTTCAATGAAAAATGTGTTGTTTAATGCTGGTTTTAGGATGATTTATACTATGAGGATCTATTAAATTACGGCTCCCTAAATTGTAACTATTCATTTGTATTTTAAGATGTCTATATAAGCTCGGTCTGTATCGTATTGTGTATGTTACTGTTTGGTTGAAATAAATATATAGACAGGCTACATACCTGCCCCCTAATTCTTCCATATGGTCCTCAGTTCTTAATTCTATCTCAGGGGAAATCAGAGAAAGAAATCTCACACAAGTGTGATTAAAATAGTCAAAGCTTTGAGGAAAATTTGACTCCTTACTAAAATTGGTAAGCTCATAGTCAAGTCTCATCTTATTACCAATGACTAGTCATTTTTATTGGGATTATGGCATCATTAATTAATTCATTATTAAACATACTTAGTGGGTACATCTTCCAATTACAATCCATTTATAAATATTCTATTGGTTTCCATTGAAATCATTAGTAATTTCCTTAGCAACAGTGACTTAACTCATCATATGCTATTTGTCTCGCCTCTTGTCAACAATAGAAGGAAGTGCACAACAAGGCCACGCTGACCCTTGCAGACATGTTCTCTATTGCAAACATGTTTACCAGAAACTTTCTCACTTGATAAACAACACACTCCGGTAGGCCGCAACCACATGATTTTCCACAACTACAAGCTCATCAGTATTTGCCCTAACTATGTAAATGGAAGAAAAATATGTTCTCATAAACAGTTATGTTTTTTTCTCTAAACCATCTAAACATCTAATGATATTCTAGGTCAGCCTGCTCAGCTTATTTTCAGGGACCCAAAATCTTGTTCCAGACATTAAACCAAAATATTTTGTTCTAGAAAGGAAAACTATGTACTCTGCAAACTCTTTGCTGTGTCACAGGTTACTGAAGGATTTCTATTATTCAGCTACATCTTTTATTAGTGTCTTTTAAAGTCTTAACTAAAAATGTATCTAATACATATTAGTTATGGCCCCCCTTATATTCTGCATAATACTTTTGTAATGTGTATGATACATTTGTAATGCCACCTAGGAATAGGCGGTTGACAATTTTTTTAAAATAAATAAATACAGTGGTGCCTCACACAACGAACTTAATTGGTTCCAGGAGCAAGTTTGTTATGCGAAACGTTCGTTATGTGAAACGCGTTTTCCCATAAGAATACATGTAAAAAAAAATAATTCGTTCTGCAGCATAAAATATGCTAAGATGACATAAAAAAAGATAAATTTTTGGTTATTATTTTTATTTAGATACATCTAAAAACATAATTGTTTTTTAAAACAACACACATTTTTTAAATTTAAAGACAGACTAAGTAGAGTCTAATTTTACAGTGAGAGAGGGCAGAGTCTCAGCGGCAAAAACTGGGACTTAACTGTTCATTTTTTTTTTTTTTCTACCGTGTTTCCCCGATGATAAGGCAGGGCCATCAAATAAGACAGCCCCCCCTTTTTAGAAAAAAATGTAAAATAAGGCACCCCCCCGCAAATAAGCCACCCACCGATACCTGCGCTTACCCGAATCGGGTGGTACGGTGGGTGACTCCGTGTGGTCCCTGGCACCCCCGACACGATCGGGGCAAGAGGGAGCCCAAGCCCTCTTGCCCCCCGACTCCCCGACACGATCGGGGCAAGAGGGAGCCCAAGCCCTCTTGCCCCCCCGACTCCCCGACACGATCGGGGCAAGAGGGAGCCCAAGCCCTCTTGCCCCCCCCCGACTCCCCGACACGATCGGGGCAAGAGGGAGCCCAAGCCCTCTTGCCCCCCCGACTCCCCGACACGATCGGGGCAAGAGGGAGCCCAAGCCCTCTTGCCCCCCCGACTCCCCGACACGATCGGGGCAAGAGGGAGCCCAAGCCCTCTTGCCCCGCCGATTCCCCAACTCCCCGACAATATCGGGCCAGGAGGGAGCCCAAGTCCTCCTGGCCACGGCGACCCCCTAACCCCACCCTGCACTACATTACGGGCAGGAGGGATCCCAGGCCCTCCTGCCCTCGACGCAAACCCCCCCTCCCCCCAACGACCGCCCCCCCCCAAGAACCTCCGACCGCCCCCCCAGCCGACCCGCGACCCCCCTGGCCGACCCCCACGACACCCCCAACCCCCTTCCCCGTACCTTTCTGTAGTTGGCCGGACAGACGGGAGCCAAACCCGCCTGTCCGGCAGGCAGCCAACGACGGAATGAGGCCGGATTGGCCCATCCGTCCCAAAGCTCCGCCTACTGGTGGGGCCTAAGGCGCCTGGGCCAATCAGAATAGGCCCGGGAGCCTTAGGTCCCTCCTGGGGGCAGGGCCTGAGGCACATGGTCGGGTTGGGCCCATGTGCCTCAGGCCCCGCCCCCAGGAGGGACCTAAGGCTCCCGGGCCTATTCTGATTGGCCCAGGCGCCTTAGGCCCCACCAGTAGGCGGAGCTTTGGGACGGATGGGCCAATCCGGCCTCATTCCGTCGTTGGCTGCCTGCCGGACAGGCGGGTTTGGCTCCTGTCTGTCCGGCCAACTACAGAAAGGTACGGGGTAGGGGGTTGGGGGTGTCGTGGGGGTCGGCCAGGGGGGTCGCGGGTCGGCTGGGGGGCGGTCGGAGGTTCTTGGGGGGGCGGTCGTTGGGGGGAGGGGGGGTTTGCGTCGAGGGCAGGAGGGCCTGGGATCCCTCCTGCCCGTAATGTAGTGCAGGGTGGGGTTAGGGGGTCGCCGTGGCCAGGAGGACTTGGGCTCCCTCCTGGCCCGATCGTGTCGGGGAGTCGGGGGGGCAAGAGGGCTTGGGCTCCCTCTTGCCCCGATCGTGTCGGGGAGTCGGGGGGGCAAGAGGGCTTGAGCTCCCTCTTGCCCCGATCGTGTCGGGGAGTCGGGGGGGGCAAGAGGGCTTGGGCTCCCTCTTGCCCCGATCGTGTCGGGGAGTCGGGGGGGCAAGAGGGCTTGAGCTCCCTCTTGCCCCGATCGTGTCGGGGAGTCGGGGGGGCAAGAGGGAGCCAGGCGGAGAGAGGGCAGTTAAGCGCAGTGCCTGCGCGGAAGGATGCAGCTCGGGCGACTTCGTTGTGTGAAACGAAGTTCGTTGTACGAATCAAGACATAAAGTTCGTTGTGCGCAGCGTTCGCTGTGCGAGGCGTCCGTTATGCGAGGCACCACTGTACTCCAATCCATATTCCCCAAATAGCTCCCCCACTTTAAAAAAAAAAAACAAAAAAAGTGTTTAGTTGATCTTTGTGCATTTTTCTTACGTGTTTCACACATTCTTTGTAGATGTGTATTTTGTATCCACACTAAAAATTCTGCATGTGCCTATCAACAATATGTATATGTATGAATGATTAGCATATATAAATCATACAAATCCATATGAAACACTCCTGCCCAACATGGAGCTATCCCCTTTACAACTCTACATACAAAAAGTATTTATATTATTGTGATGCCATTTCAGGAACAGCATATACTCCTTACACTGCCAAATATTTTAGAAATCAACAGAAACCCTTGTAAAATACACTGCTAAAGAAGTTCCAAAACTTCCACACCAACATCCCATTGTTATCAGGACTCAAACTGCTGCAATGCTACCTATGAAAAGACAGCACTGTAACATCATACTAGGCCTCAGAGCACCAATACTACAAGTTAGGGCTGCCCAAGACAGGTCCTCGAGATCTACTGGCAGGCCAGGTTTTCAGGATATCTACAATGAACATGCATGAGAGAGATTTGCCTGCACTGCCTCTCATGCATGTTCATTGTGGATATCCTGAAAACCTGGCCTGTCAGTAGATCTCGAGGACCGGACTTGGAGCAGCCCTGCTACAAGTAAATTAGAACAAAGTAGACCAGGGATGTCAAAGTCCCTCCTCGAGGGCAGCAATCCAGTCAGGTTTTCAGGATTTCCCCAATGAATATGCATGAGATCTATTAGCATACAATGAAAGCAGTGCATGCAAATAGATCTCATGCATATTCATTGGTGAAATCCTGAAAACTTGACTGGATTGTGGCCCTTGAGGAGGGACTTTGACACCCCTGAGGTAGACTGTTACAAATTCCTGCACAGACACTACACACTAGCAAAATCCTTCACCTCTGTCACACCTGCAGTACAAGATTTGGCATTCACCTAATGCAGAATAGAGGACCACAAATAAATAAGCACACAGACCAAAACTGAAATGGAAATCCCCAAGAAGGCCAGAAAAAGAAGCAGCAACGTAAAGAAGAGATGCAATATCCCCAAAGCTGATGCATTTCAAGCCAAATAATTCTATTTCTTTTCTGTTTTCGTTGTCTTGCTATTTTTATTCTTCTAATCATTTCAGTCCCAATCTCCGTTTCCACTTTCTTTCCCAGTCTTTTAACTCCCTTCATCAGTGTCTCTTCTCCATTTCTTTTTCTTATCTACACTGACATTTATCTTCCCTCATCCTTTTTCTCATTGTCACTGCTTCTTCATTCATAATTAGGCTATATACTAGAGAATGACACGGTGGCGGTTTACCCGCGGCCACCGCATTTTAGCCGCAGGTCACCCGCCGAAAACGGGGAAGAAAACTAGCAGTCGCTGCGGCGACGGGGACAAGGCCATTCACCGCCCGTGGGGCGGTGAATGGTCTTGTCCCCCGCAGTGAGGCATGAAGGATCGCGCGGTCCCCGCAGCTCACACCCGCCCGCCCAATCGATTCCAGTGTCCAGCCAGCTCTCTCCCCTCTCCTCACCCCAGTCCGCAGCTCCTCCTCCTCAGCGACCCGCACGCTACCAGAGAGCCGCGCACACCCGCCGCTGCTCAGCCTCGATCTTCTGCTCTGACGCAACCGGAAACAGGAAGTTGCAGCAGAGCAGAAGATCGAACACTGAGCAGCCGCGCGTGTGCGGCTCCCTGGGAAAGCGCGCAGGTTGCCGAAAAAGAAAACCCACAAACCAAGGTGAGGAGAAGGGAGAGAGCCGGCCAAACACCAGGATCGACCGGGCAGGCAGGTAGTGGCCGCGGGGACCGTGCGATCGCTAGTGTTCCCGGCTCAAATTGGAAGGAGGGAGTGAAAGGAAAAAGGCTTATATGGATGCAGCGGGGACGGTGACGGGGCGGTGAATGGGATGGCAGTGGCGGTGACGGGGCGGTGAAAGGGATGGCGGTGACGGTGACGGGGCGGTGCAGAGGATGGTGGGCCGGTGACGGGGCGGTGACGGGGACAGATTTTTTCCCCGTGTCATTCTCTACTATATACCTCATTTCAAACCCTTCTCAATTTCCCTCTTCTCTCAGCTACCTTCCAGCTTTCAATCTTCCACTTTTACCCCGCTCGCAGTCCTTCCATTGTCTTTTGTCTCTCCTCCCCCCCCCATCATCTTATTCTACCTCCTCCCACTGCTAAGAGCAGAGAGCTACTATTGGCTGTTTTGAAAGATTAATCCATTCACAATTGTCCCCTGAGGAAGGCGATGGCTTTCACCGAAACTCAGATCCTAGTCAGGACATTGCCTTTTGGGCATTTTGCTTGTTTTTAAACCTTGATATAAACTGCTAATAAAGGATCTCTGACCATTTGTTTGGATTTGACATCTCCAGTGCCTCTTTTTGTCAGATTTGTTTTGCGTTGAGGCTTGTTTTGAAAGATTCAAATATTTTTTTTTCAGCCTAAGAGTGTAGAGAGAAACAGAAGGGGATGAGAGAAGGGGAAGAGAGCAGTTTGCAGTAGGGAAAAATAGCTTTTCTCTTTCTGGTTAATAGTACCTCTATCCATATAGCTCTGGGGATCAGTGTCCCAGAACCCTGAATATACTGGTATAGGAGGAATTGCTATTTGCCCTATTTATCCGATAGTGTTTTTCTGGCCTGCACATAACCATCAAGCTCAGAAAATAACACGAGTCTTTTTAGCTTGTAGACCTCAGCGGTACCACCTGTATGTATATAAACTTGTTAAACGTACAGAGTTTGGGCACCCAAAGTTGTCATTGGTCTCAACATTTTAAATACTTTAAATTATTTAAATTTTATAAACAGATACTCATCTTTATCTACGCGGGTGTGGGTAGGCACTCATACATAGACCTATGTTTCGCCCAGAGGGCTTTATCAAGGAATTCCTCCTTAAATCAAACAACTCATGTTTCCCGCGTTCGTGGATTTAACCAGCCATAGGGTACCATAGGAGGCCAGGGGTAACAGTCTATTTAAAATGCAAACCTAAGTATGTATCTACTGTATATAAGAGGACAGCGCTCAGCTGTGGATATGCCTGTGATGTTCTTAAGAGGGTGTGGGAGGCTGCCATGGTTAGGTTGATGCTAGCTACTTAATTTGAAAGGGCAAATCTCAAATTTGTAGCAGGCTACAGCACTTTAAATGTTCATCAATCAGGAAAGTGATACTTAAATTATTTTAGATAAATTAATCTATCATGCAAGTCAGTTATCTCTTCTCCTGCAGCTAGTGACTAACTCCCTTACTTGCTCTGTAGCTCCTCCAATCACCCTCCTCCCCGTTCCATTATGCCATTTTTAAAAACTGATCCCTCCCTGAAACCTCCTAATGCAGGCTTAACAAGACACCAGCCTGATGTCCAATGAGGCTCTACTGCTTGCAGATTGTTTTAGAATTAGAGATGCTGGCGCAGAGGTCAAGGGTGTATCATTCAAGGAATGGACTACATTTTTAGAAAGTCGCTAGAGAGCTGACTTACCTGAGCAATATTTACAGCTACAACCTATCCAGCTATGGCTTACAGCTTATGGCTAGATGTTATCCTAAAATAGCTCAGTATCTCAGCTGCCAGTGGATCTTGAAAACACTTTCTAAGCCCTTTATCTGTAATTCCCCTCTATTATATATACACCAGTAGACATTCTGGTGCCTAGTATTAGGCAATCCTATTTGCACTAGATTTGGATGTTAAGATTTATTACTCAACTTTTCCAATTTCAGGCTCAATGTGAGTTACACATTCAGGAACATGAGTTATTTCCCTGTCCTTACAGATTGTGGAGGGTTGAAGTGACTTGGCCAAGATCAAAATGTCCTTGCACTTCTCCCTCCCCACTTGGTTTCCTGTCTACTTCATTTTTGTTGCAGCAACACCACATCCAGTACTCATCTTCTAGCACCTCCTTTCCCCCACCCCTAGTGGTCCTTCATTTCCACAATCCCCAACTTTATTCTGTTCCCTTTAGTGCCTCTCTTCCCTACTTGTGATGATCCTCCATTCCCAGTTTGCAGCACATATTATTATTACTTATCATTTGTGTATCATCTCCAGGGGGGTCCTTGATTCATCCTGAAATTTAACATTGATCCACTGGTTCCTTCCTTCACTCCACTGGTTCCTTCCTTTCTACTCTTCTCCTGTGTTTTTCCTTCCCTAGCCCTCCCTCACAAATCTTCAGTAGTCCTCATCCTCCAAGGCAAGGCAAATGATGGGTTGTATCCGTAGAGATTTTATCAGCATGATGCCAGAGGTCATAATGCCACTGTACAGGTCCATGGTGAGACCTCATTTGGAATATTGTGTTCAATTCTGGAGATCACATTACCGTAAAGATGTGCTGAGAATTGAGTCAGTTCAGCGGATGGCCACCAGGATGGTCTCGGGGCTCAAGGATCTTCCATATGAAGTAAGGCTGAATAAATTGCAGCTGTACTCACTTGAAGAACGAAGAGAGAGAAGGGACATGATTGAGACATTTAAATATATCACGGGCCGTATCGAGGTGGAAGAGGATATCTTCCGTCTTATGGGACCTTCGTCCACCAGAGGGCATCCACTGAAAATCAAGGGAGGGAAATTTCATGGTGACTCCAGAAAGTATTTCTTCACCGAGAGGGTGGTCGATCATTGGAATGAACTCCCACGGCAGGTGATTGAGGCCAACAGCGTGGCAGATTTCAAAAATAAATGGGATATTCATGTGGGATCTCTAATGATGTAAAGGCAGGGGGTGATGAGCAAAATCAAGGAGAAGGGTCACTAGAGTGGGCAGACTTGATGGGCTTTGGCCCTTTTCTGCCGTCATTTTTCTATGTTTCTAACCCCTGGACTTTCCCATTTTCTCCCTCCCCCAAGTGGTACTCTACCCTCAGCAGTCCTTGAGATCCAGCCCTAGAATGCTACTGTCCTAGAACTTTCCATTTCCCTCTCCCCCCAGTAGTCCTAAGTCAACATCCCAGCCTCCTCATGATTCCTCTCCAGCTGTCCTTCATGTCCTCAACCTCAGCTCAACCATCACAGTGGTTCTCAAGGACCATTAAATCTCTGATAATCCTTAACAGCCTTACTAGGGGCACAATCACTTCCACTCTTTCATCCCTTATTCACCCCCTTCTTATTCCCCAGATTCCCCCAAACCTAGTGGTCATCAATTCAACTTTTCCTTCCCAAAGGGTCAATAGAAACCATCTTTTACACTTTTTCTTCCTCTTCCAGGTCCTGGCTTCCAGTGGAAGTAAGGTCACAAATTCATCCCTCAGATCTAGTAGTTCTCATTCTGAGGCCCTGGATCAACCTGTCTGCACTTTACAATCCTGGGAAGGAGGAGCCCTAATCCATCCCTATTGGCACCTTGCTTGTTTTCATTTATTTTTTTCTTGCAGGGCCTGACCTGCATGCTTGTACTCCTTTGGGAAGGATAGGTGAATGGAGACAGCTCAGCTGTCCTTCTATGGTGCCAGCCTGAATTAACCTACTGCTGCTGCACTGCTCAACAGTAGGAGGGGGTGAAATTAATCCCCCCCCTTCCCCACATACACACTTGCAGGATCTGGATGTGTCTGCTGCCTGCCTGTCCTCTGGTAGGAAGTGGGTGAAATTGCTGTATGAACACAGGCTACTGCTCCACCCAGTTCTTGCTCACCACCTCTTTCACTTCTGGGCAGTGTATGACATTGATTCCCCAGGTTGTGAACAGGCCCCAGAACCAACAGCAATGCCCCTGAAGGCTTTATGCCTTGAGCACTGCCCTGCTTGTCCTTTCCTTGTTGCAGCCCTGATATATACTTCAGCTACCGATATTTCCCTAAAGGAGCCCCCATATAAACTTACCTAATAGGCAGAGTAGGCATGTACTTATAGGTTGGCTTCTACAGGCAGTATTATTGTAAGCAAACTTAATTGGGGGAGTTAATATATATACTCTACACACCATGCTTTTGCTCATGAGAACCTTGGCTCTATTGGCCAATACATGGCATGGGTTTGACATCTACATCATTCCCAGTTGACATTTGCAGGATATAAGAAACAATACAAGAACCTACAGGGTAAACTCCAACGATACAAAATCAGAACCATGGTCCAACCCCTGCGGAGTTCCACAAGGATCACCTCTATCACCTATGCTTTTCAACCTCTTTATTTCCTCCCTTGGAGCCACTTTAGACAACTTAAATATTACATCCTTCAGCTACGCAGACGACATTACCATACTGCTCCCCTTCAACCCAAAAGAGCCCACCACAATAGCAAAGCTGGAAACAACCCTAGATGCAGTGGAAAAATGGATGGTAGACCACAAACTGAAACTAAACTCAGATAAAACAAAATTCCTTTTGCTCGAAAAGGCCAAAACTCCCACCATTACAGAACTGAAAATTAAAAACACCAAATACCCAATACAGCCCGAACTCAAACTCCTCAAGAGCAAACTAGATGCATATCTCCTTAAGAGAGGCATATAAAGATTTGGTGGACTATAAATTACGCCAGGTGTACACCTGGCGGGGCCTCCGCGTGTGCGGATCGCCGGACTTGATGGACCGAAGGTCTGATCCGGAGATGGCAGTTCTTATGTTCTTATGTTCCTAGGAGTAACGATAGACAAATGCTGCTCAATGCAGTCCCAAATCAATAAGACATCCCAGAAAGCTTTTTTAATTATGAGAAATCTACGTAAAATAAGAAAATTCTTCAACCCAGCACAATTCAGGCTAATTGTCCAATCCCTAGTTTTAGGTCTACTGGACTATTGCAATTCCCTCTATCTACCTTGTCCTGCCAACATGATAAAACAACTTCAGACCATACAAAACACCGCACTCAGACTGATCTACTCCCTGAGAAAATATTATCATATTACAACTGCCTTCCTAGACTCTCACTGGCTACCTATGCAAACACAAATTCAATTCAAATTCTACTGTCTATTATTCAAAGCATTAAACTGCTCCGCCCCCCCCCCCTATCTAAACAACCACCTAAACCAGATCCTCACCTCAAGACAAAGAAGAACTCCGAACCCTTTTGCCTTCCCTCCACTCAAAGGCACTCAGCGCAAGAAGATGTTTGACAACCTTCTGGCAACACAAGCAGCAAAACTTAACCACTCCATCTCCAATCTGCTGACGGCAACGGGCGACCTCAAAACATTTTGAAAAGAAATCAAAATCCTGCTTTTCAAAAAATTTATCCAGATATCTTAACCCCCCCATTCCCCCTCCTCCCAGACAAATTCTCCCCCAAAACCTCCATTTAGGTAATCTCTTCCTCCCCGAAACACCAACCAAGAATATAGATCCCTGAAATGTAATGTAATCTTATTTGTACTCTAACTGTAATCTATTTGTTATATCACACGATAATGTACAGTCAATTTACTATCCAATTTGCAAGTTCTTCCGAAATTTATCCAGTTATCTCTCCTCTTTTGTAACCAAAAAAAAAAAAAAATTGTTGTAACTTCACTGGAAATGTCCAGTCAGCTCTTTTGTAATCCGTCTTGAACTGCAAGGTATAGGCGGAATAGAAGTCCCTAATGTAATGTAATGTAATATGGTATGGTATGGTATGATTTACAATCCTGGGAATGAGGAGCCGTACTCCACCCCTCTTGGCACCTTGCTATGGTATGGTATCACACAGTATATTGTCAAAAAAGCCACATTGCTGTATCAATGAAGGCCCTTAATTTGCTACTGATTACCCTACCCCCCCCCCTCGAGATGAGCAGTTCTTACCTCACTCAGAATGACCCACACAGGCGAATCTGTCTGTATGGACAGACGTATTGCTTCCAGTGGTCCAAACGCAGTATCAACTTCCCCTTCCACAATACCATTTGCGAAAGAACCTGCCATAGAAGAGAAAACAAAATTTTAAGGTGAAATCATGACCTGATCATAGCGTTACCTCCAGTTTACATACATAGCAGTTTAAAAGAGTAAACTTTTAAGAATGGCCACCACACTGACTACTTCCTGTCATGCCTTATGCCTTTAATGAAGAAATTAACTAATTCAGGGTTCTCTGTAACCCTGAGCCAGTCATTCTTTTTAACTGCATGAGTTAATTTCTTAACTCAACTTTCCTTAGTTTAGAGAAACTGCAACTACATGTACAAAGATGCAGTGAGAACCAGCTCCACCTCTCCCAAAGATATAGCACCTTCAACAACTACTTCACCCTTTCCAACCCTCACCCAAATCTGGCAGCATACCCACACGTGTGCCTGGACTGGACCAGACCCATCTATTTCTGCCTCAGCCCTCCAGCAGGTGGAGCTGGCAGGGATCTCCCCACGCCCCAGTACCTGCCAATCTGAAGCCCATCTGATCACCTAAATTGTGACTGTCAGTGGTCGTGTTGCAATGCTGATGCTAGCATCACAATTATATGGACTTCTCATACTTGCTCAGTTCATGTGTGAAAACCAAACTTGTTTACGGTGATGGTGTTGGTGGCAGCACTTTGAGCCATTGATGGACCATAGTTTAGGTAACTGGGAAGGCTCCATATTTCTTCAGCTGGTGGGAACTGAGGTGCCTTGCCAATTAAGGTAGCTAGCTCTAATTTAGAAGAGGGCAGGGGGAATGAGGAATGGAATAGAGCGGTTAGTGTCTACCCATATTTCCTGTTGGCCCATTAAAATTTTGGTTATGGCTATACTGCTTCCGAAATACTTTATTTTAACCAAGCTAGCTAGTCTCACAAGTAGATTCTTATTGCTTTCAATCACTGTGGCAGCACACACAGAATAGCAACCATCCTTGCAGAATGACTGGAGGCATGGGGAAGACAATGGACCCTGTTCTGAAGGCAGGGAGAGGGAGTTTTATTTCCATAAACATAATCCCTGAAAATCTACCTTTTCCACAATTGGCAGAGATGCCTGAAACACACTCAAGGGGCCTAGAAAACTAATGTACTATATGATAATACCTATGTATTAAAAAATGTGTGTGTGCACAATGAGATATAATCAGAATGGCCATCTCTAAAATAAATCTAATCAGATAGGAGCTTCAGTCAAAATCCAAACTGAAGTTGCAGTTTCTCCAACATCCAGTAGGTGGCAATCTTCTACAATACATGTTTATGTTTATTGTCCCTTCAAGTATAATTTTTAAATTAACTTACTACAATTACAAAGCTTAAATCTTCAAACATATGTTAAAATTAAACTGGTACCTTTCTTTTAAAGCTAGTGAAAACATTTACATACAAAAATTAAAGTTCAACTGAGGGTTCAGAACCAATTACCAGAAATTAATGAAAAAAGTATACAGTGTCTTACATTTATGTTTAGGAAGATGCAATGTAGGTATGATAAAGCCACTAATAGTCCCTAAGTAAATGTAAAGGCTTTTCTTTCTCACATTTCTTGAATGATCAGGGCCCAACAAAGGGATAAAACAGCTGGAGACAAGTTTTAACTGAACTGCAGTGTAAATGGAAATGATCATTGCTGCTTTTAAACCATTTTCAGATATCGGGTGGGCATTTGTGCAAAGGCCATCTGAGCTGTAAGATTTAGTGCTTTTTCCTTCCCATCCAAAGAATGAAAACATAGAATTAGTGGCCCAGAAGACAACAGTAAAATAAATAGCTTATCTTTTTAAAGCAGTGTGTCGCAAACTTTTAAGGTGTGACACACTGCTCACGGCTGCAGCTGGAGGGCACCTGGAAATGCGCAGACATCAACTTGAGACATCACACACATGCATGATGTCATCATGTCAATGTCTCTGCATGTGCGGGTGTCTTTCAGCTGCAGCCCTGAGCTTCCTATTACTTTGGTGGTGGTGTTTGGGGGGGGGGGGGGGCTGCAGAAGGAGAGGTGAGGAGCAGGAGCAGATGCACTGGTGAGGAGGAGTGCTGGCTGACTACAGGCCACAGACTACAGACTACAGGTGCAGACTACAGGTGCGGTACAGACTACAGGTACAGACTACAGGTGCGGCTGACTACAGGACGTGCCTCTTCTCCTCACCGGCACACCCGGAATCTACCAGGGCACACCTATATTCCGTTTATACTTAAGCAGATTACGAAAAACCAAACATACCCCAAATAATCATAAGATAAGATACCCCAAAACAGTATAAAACACAATAAAACAAAACAATATTCAGATAATTTTCATTAATCACATCATTCCTTCGGTCACTGCTTCTTAACACTTAAAAAGCTTCTCTAAAAATATGTTTTAAATATTTTTTAAAACGCTGAAAGTTATTATTCATTCTCAATTGTCCAATCAGATTATTCCAAAGCTTCACCCCTGCCACCAAAATAGCTATTGCTCTGTTGCTAGCATTACCTCACAGGCTGTAACTCATCAACACATAAAGGCATCATGTTCTCTGATCTTAAGGATCGATGGGGCTGATGTAATGCCACAGTATCCCTTGGTAAATTGCTTGAAAAGTCAATACCAGCACCTTAAACACTACTTGAGATTTAAAAGGCAGGCAAATGCAATTTTCGTAGCAAAGGTCACTTGGTCAACTTTACTGCCACCAAAGATTCAACATGCTGCATTTGGATGATGACATACCCAAATACAAGACGAAAATCATATGGGGACAGCATTGGTTTTAATCTACTCAAAAGCCACTAGAACCAGGGGGCATGCGATGAATGTACTAAATAGTAGATTTAAAACAAACTGGAGAAAATATTTCTTCACGCAACCAGTAATTAAACGCTGGAATTCGCTGCCAGAGAAATGTGGTGAAAGCAATTAGCCTAGCAGGGTTCAAATCTGTTTTATTAAGAGTTAACAGCGTCACAGCAGTAGCCATTACATCATCAACAAGGTGCCTGTCCCCCCCCCCCATACAACAACAAAGCTACACACCCCTCCTTTCCCCCCTCTACCCCACCACCTACCCAATACAAAAAAGACAATACAAAGCCCCTTCCAAAGCCCCCCATGCCACC
The DNA here is from genome assembly GCF_902459505.1 of Geotrypetes seraphini. Lineage (NCBI taxonomy): Eukaryota > Metazoa > Chordata > Amphibia > Gymnophiona > Dermophiidae > Geotrypetes > Geotrypetes seraphini. The sequence goes on from NC_047101.1 coordinate 47,255,584, forward strand.
TCCTAAAACCTACCCTCCCCCCATTCCCTCCACCACCATCATTGCGCACTTCCTCCACTAACATCATAAAAGCATCGATTGATACAGTCATAATTTGTTAACTAACAGACTACGCCCTCTTCCAGGCAATGATTGCAAGTATGGATCCCAGATGTGTAAAAAGATGAATTTCCCCTGGCATCAAGGGCTTCCCAACTGGTGAAGTATATTACGCCAATAAGCTGGGGGTTCTGCTACCGTCCAGCTTTGCAGAATGCATTTGCGGGCAATCAAGCACATTTTACAACACATCAAATGAGGTTCCCTATTCATCCATATGCTATAGGGGTGTCCAATACCAACAGATACACTGTGCCTATAATGGGCCTGCCCAAGAGGACTAACATATAGTTAGTCACATGCTGGCAGAACTGCTGAATTTTAGGGCAGAACCAAAAGGCATGGCCAAAGGTGTTCTCACATTTAAGACCAAGTTGGGATGTGGCACCCCCACTACAATACAACTGCTGCTGCATAAAATAAGCACACAGGGGAACTCTATAACATTCCCGAAGACAAGCACTCTGCATCAGTAGGGGCAGGGCCCTGATGTTAACAGTTATATCCCATGTATCCAAATCAACATTCAAATCCCTTGTCCTGTGACAGTTAAGGAAATCTTTCCCTGGGAGCATAATGTGAACTGCCTTATATAACCCAGACACCGTTACCCTCCTGCATGAATCGGTACCAAAAAAATCTCACAATGTAGCCCCCATATGCTTCCCTAGTTGTGCTCTATCAAGGGATACAACATAATGGCTAATCTGGCCATATGCGAACCAATTGCTCCAAGTGTCTCCCCCAGGGGGATGAAGAGTGTCAAATGCCTGCAACACCCCATCTTCATCTAAAAGATGTTCCAAATAAACTATACCCCCTCGTTCCCATTCTTGAAAGACTTTGTGCTCTCTCCCCAGGTCAAACCACACATTTCCCCTAATGGGCAATAAATCCATCACACCTGAATCCCCTCCCAATAGCTTAATTAGCCACCGCCAAGTAGCCTTTAGTGAGCACAGGTTGTTCACCCTCTCCAAGATAGAGAACGAGAGGGCACTCTCTGAAACTCCTTCATCTATCCCCCCTAGAAACTCTCTACACCTATGCTGATGACATCCTCATCCTCCTCGAAACCGACGCGAACCTCTCGAACCTCGCTGAGAACATCTCCACATGTATTACGAACCTCCAATCCTGGGTCCAATCTGTACAAATGAAACTGAATGAGTCCAAAACCAAACTACTTTGGCTCGGCCCAATTTCAGATCATTTACCCACCTCCATCCCTCTACCTTCCGGCCCCACTCTTCAGCTTGAGTTTTCAAGCAAAGTCCTAGGCATCATCTTAGACTCCTCTCTCTCCTTCAACGATCACCTCAACTCCCTGGTAAAAAAACATAAGAACATAAGAACATAAGAACTGCCATCTCCGGATCAGACCTTCGGTCCATCAAGTCCGGCGATCCGCACACGCGGAGGCCCCGCCAGGTGTACACCTGGCGTAATTTATAGTCCACCATATCTTTATATGCCTCTCTTAAGGAGATATGCATCTAGTTTGCTCTTGAAGCCTAGGACGGTCGATTCCGCAATAATCTCCTCTGGGAGGGCATTCCAGGTGTCAACCACTCTCTGAGTGAAGCAGAACTTCCTGACATTAGTCCTGAACCTGTCCCCCCTTAGCTTCATTACATGTCCTCTAGTCCGTGTCAAATTGGACAGTGTAAATAATCTTCTCTGCTCTATTTTGTCGATTCCTTTCAGTATTTTGAAGGTCTCGATCATATCCCCACGCATTCTCCTTTTCTCAAGGGAGAACAATCCTAGTGTTATAAAAATCCTAGTGTTATAACAATCCTAGTGTTATAAAAATGCTTCTTTAGCCTCCATATGTTGAGGAAAGTAAGATCTTGCTTTCATCATTCTCATTTCGCCATCCTCGTTCAATCCACCATCCTCTCTAGACTAGACTACTGCAACTCCATCTATATAAGCCTAACTAAGAAAAACCTCCATAGACTTCAGCTAATTCAGAACGCCGCGGCCAAGCTTATTTTCGCAAAAGGCAAGTTCGATCACATTTCCCCACTCCTCTCCAAGCTTCACTGGCTCCCAGTATACTCCAGAGTCCTCTATAAATGTGCCTGCTTAGCCTTCAAGATTCTACATGGCGTCCTTCCTTCCGTTATCCCACTCTTCTGGAATTCCTCAAACCCGCTCTCTTCTAGACCCTCCCAAAAACTGAAACTATCTTTCCCATCTATAAAAGGTATATCCCGTGCAGGAAAACTTGGAACATCCCTCACCTTTAGAACCATGGAACTCTGGAACAACCTCTCATCCCCACTCAGAAATTCTAGCTCCTTCCAATCCTTCCGTAAACGCTTGAAAACTTGGCTCTTCTCAAAAATCTAATCACCTCCCGTTCTCTAGTACCCTGCCCCTCTCTATCTTCTCAGTCCCTCTCCTATATCCCTTCTTTGTAGTTCCTTTCCTCTTAACCTCTGTAAACCGTGCCGAGCTCTGCGCATGCGGAGATGGTGCGGTATACAAACCTAAGGTTTAGTTTAGTTTAGTTTAAAATGGGATAGATTCCGTACAAACGTAAGGAAGTTCTTCTTCACCCAGAGTGGTAGAAAACTGGAACGCTCTTCCGGAGGCTGTTATAGGGGAAAACACCCTCCAGGGATTCAAGAGAAAGTTAGACAAGTTCCTGCTGAACCGGAACATATGCAGGTAGGGCTGGTCTCGGTTAGGGCACTGGTCTTTGACCTGTGGGCCGCCGCAGGAGCAGACTGCTGGGCACGATGGACCACTGGTCTGACCCAGCAGCGGCAATTCTTATGTTCTTATGAGCAGAGGAGGAAGCTAGCCCTAAACCCCTAACCCCTTCCTCCCTCACCTGATTCTCCCTTGACCCTCTCTCTACTCCCCTTGTCTAGTTTGATCTAAGCTGCAATTTTTCAGTTAAACTGTTGTACATCTTCCTCTCATTGCAGACTACTGTAAATTGTGGTAACTTCATTGCTGACTGTTGTAAATTGAAAATTGTTGTAATCTACTGTAAATCTGCTTGTAACTTGTTGTAAATAAGCTTGTCAATGCAGATCATTTGTTAATGGATGTAAACCGCCTAGAACTCGATGGGTATGGCGGTATATAAGAATAAAGTTATTATTATTATTATTTAAACTCCATCTGCGGCATATGAAATAACACAAGGGGATGATGTGGAGCAAAAACACAACTGGTCCATCTCTGTGGGTGTATAATGTTGGTCACATAGAGGACATTTCCGATTTGATGTCCAGCAGAAGCTGCGTGATAGAAACCGTGGCATTTGTAAGATCGTCTGAAGCGGCAGGTGCCGATTCCCCTGAGGCAGGTGATAATGCACTATCTCAGTCTGAAGTCCCCTCTATGCTGGCCCTGTGTGGGGGACTGGAGGCCTGGTTTTGCCCGCAGTGAAACGGTAAGACTCCAACTTTCAATGGGTTGTCATTCTGTCCTTCATACACCTCTCTGCTCCAAAGGGGACTGCCAAAAAGCTACACAATTGGGGCTCTTTGTAGCTCCAATCAGATGCTGCCTTCCATACCGGTGACATCGCTTCCTCCCCTGCCTAGTAAGGTTTAAAAAAGGTTTGGATAACTTGCTAAAAGAAAAGTCTATAAGCCATTATTAAGAAAGACTTATTTCTAGGATAAAAGCAGCATAAAATCTGTTTTACTCCTTGGTATCCTGCCAGGCATTTGTGGCCTGGGTTGGCCACTGTTGGAAACATAAGAATTGCTAAGCCCAAGGATGTTTACTAAATTACAAAGGTTGTTGTGCCACATTAAACACTGAGGTTTGGTTAATGCCCTCAGGGTATTTATTCCTATTCTTCAAGGTGCATCTGTGTTAATAGGGAATGGGCCTTTTTGTTGCTTTGGCATTTCAAAGCTGACGTTCAAAGCAGTGAGCACTAGAGGATTAAGTGACTTTCCCAGGGTCATAAGGAGCAGCACCAGGAAGTGATCTCACAACCATTGAGCCACATCCTTTTCTTACACAACTAACCAAGTAACAACAAAGAGGGCACAAAAAAAAACCAAGCAGCGAGCAAAAAACAAAACACAAACTGCAGACTATGTACAGGATGCAGGCGTTGTTTTCTTAAACCAATAAAAATGCAGTGAATATACAACCTTATTACCAACCAAGGGACCCGACACAGTTTGTGTTTCGGATAACATGCCTTCCTCAGGGGTCCATGGTGGTTAAGGCATGAAACAAAGCGCAAAAAAGATATCAAACAAACGCCTGTGTGAGCCAAATGTTAAAAAAAAAATGTGCACGTCGCAATAGCATTAATAAAAACAAACAAAGAGGGACAAGCTCTCTGCCCCTTTCAGCAGGTGGCAAGAGTGTGGGATTTCGGCCTAGACCCTGGAGTTTGTCAGGTTTTAGAAACTTGCGAATAAGCGAAGTCGTGAGTCCTAAGCCCATGACTTTGGAGGGAGAAGTGCAGTTTGCACTCCCAGGATGTAAACTATTTGAATGTGGTTGTCTAGGCCAGTGGTACCCAACCCTGTCCTGGAGGACCACCAGGCCAATTGGGTTTTCAGGATAGCCTTAATGAATATGCATGGAGCAGATTTGCATGCCTCTCACTTCCATTATATGCAAATCTCTCTCATGCATATTCATTAGGGCTAGCCTGAAAACCCAATCGGCCTGGTGGTCCTCCAGGACAGGGTTGGGAACCACTGGCCTAGACAACCACATTCAAATAGTTTACATCCTGGGAGTGCAAACTGCACTTCTCCCTCCAAAGTCATGGGCTTAGGACTCACGACTTCGCTTATTTGCAAGTTTCTAAAACCTGACAAATTCCCGCCTCTCTCACCTCTCCACATTCCGTACTTGGTGGCTCCTGCCCAGTGCAGAGCCATCAACAAAAATGGCTACCGGGACTTTCCACGATCTCGCGAGACTACAGCAGGAACTCACAGCAGTCGTTTTTGTTGATGGCTCAGCATAGGGCGGGGGCATAGGAGGATTAATCTTGCCCCGCTTCACCGCTAGATGACCAGGTAAGATGTGGAGAGGTCCGGGAGGCGGGGGTGGGTCAGAGTCGGCCCTACAAGTTATTTGCGATTTTTCCATATTTTCAGGCCAGCTCAGCCCCTAACCCCCGCGAATATGGAGGGAGAAGTGTACATTGTGGGCAAGGCTCAGTAGAATTAGAGAATGACACGGTGACAAAATTCATCACTGTTCCCGTCCCCGCGGATAACCGTGGGAAATAATCCCATGTCATTTTCTAGTGTCTATCTCAACCTCAGTCCTTCTACACCAGCATTCTTCAAAGCAAAGCTTGCGGGTCAGTGGTTGTGGCCATTCATACTCTGATTCTTATATGAGCCAAGGATAATGCAGCCATTGTGACATCACTGATGTGATTGGCTCTTAGGCACTGGTGGAATGAGGCATTATGACATCACAATATCTGCTCTGGATACCAGAGACTGTCATTCTGTAGTGTCTGTTTCAACCTCAGTCCTTCTACACCAGCACTCTTCAATGCAAGGCTTGAGGGTCAGTGGCTGAACCAATTCAGACTCTGATTCTTCCCTCTCTCCTTAAAGAATGACATGAAGATGGTTTCCTGTGGTTATCCGCGGGGACGGGAACGGTGATGAATTTTGTCACTGTGTCATTCTCTAAGTAGAATCCTTCAACCCCTCAAGTGGTCTATGGACATACTACTTTTCAATTCCATTTTCTAAGAATGGGGGATGCCTTTTCTACTTTACTGTTCTGACCAGTCATCCTTAGGATGCCTAGCTGAGGATGTATTGATTTGATGAACACAGTCTACTCCCCGGTCTCTCAAACAAACCCAGCATTTCCTCTTGCAACTGGCAGAAACTCCTTGGACACAACACAGCCTAAGCCCCACCACCTCTTTCCTTCTCTAAATGGTTTAAGAACATAAGAATAGCCTTACTGGATCAGACCAATGGTCCGTATAGCACAGTATCCCGACGTCACGGAGGCCAATCAAAGTCACAAGGACCTGGCAAAAACCCAAAGAGGAGCAGCATTCCATGCCACCGATCCAGAGCAAACAGTGGCTTCTCCCATGTCTGTCTCAACAGCAGTTTATGGACTTTTCCTCCAGGAACTTGTCCAAACCCTTTTCAAAACCAGCTACATTAATCACTCTTACTGTGCCTTGTGACCTGCTAACTGCTCAGACACAAAAAATGGAATGAATCCAAGGAGCTATTCTGTACTAGAGAATGACACGGTGACGGTTTACCCGCGGCCACCGCATTTAAGCCGCGGGTCACCGCCGAAAACGGGGAAGAAAAATAGAAGTCGCTGCGGTGACGGGGACAAGGCCATTCACCGACCGCAGAAACGGTGAACAGGTTTGTCCCCGCGGGCCAATGTACCCCCTTCTAGGAACCGCTATTTACCTGTGTTTCACCGTGCTCCTCATTTGTCAGATCAACCCCTCCCGACAATCGCAGCAGAAGGGTACCCAACCCCTCCTGCCGGTCCTCCCAATGGCCTCCCCTAAGATCGCCGGCAGGAGGGTACCCAACCCCTCCTGCTGGACCCCCCCCCAACGAACCCTCCCACCCCGGAACCCCCTTAGTCTTACTTTCCAAGTTGGACCGGACAGCTCCTCGCTCGTCTGGCCAGCAGGCCTGCCTCCGTCCAAATGAGGCGGGCCCGCCCCTCCCCTCCCCTGCCTAACCCACAGGATCCTAGGGCCTGATTGGCCCAAGCACCTAAGGCCCCTCCTATAGCGGGAGTGGCTTTAGGTGCCTAGACCAATCAGGCCCTAGGATCCTGTGGGTTGGGCAGGGTAGGGGCGGGCCCGCCTCATTTGGACGGAGGCAGGCCTGCTGGCCAGACGAGCGAGGAGCTGTCCGGTCCAACTTGGAAAGTAAGACTAAGGGGGTTCCGGGGTGGGAGGGTTCGTTGGGGGGGGGGGTCCAGCAGGAGGGGTTGGGTACCCTCCTGCCGGCGATCTTAGGGGAGGCCATTGGGAGGACCGGCAGGAGGGGTTGGGTACCCTTCTGCTGCGATTGTCGGGAGGGCCGTTGGGGGGGTCTACAGGAGGGGTTGGGTGCCCTCCTGCCGTGATCGCTGGGGGGAGGGGAGACTTGCAGCACTGCTTATACAGCGACTCTGGCTGTGAGGAACTACAGTAAGGCCAGTGTTGAACAGACTTCATAGTATGAACCAACAGGTTTCTTTTTGTCCTGATGAATTCAGCTCTGTATATATTTTCTGAGACAGTCTATATAAATAGGAATCTATCTGGCTTTGAGGAACTACAGTAAGGCCAGTGTTGAACAGACTTCTATGGTCTTTGTTCCATGTGTGGTAAGACAGATTAGGATGTGTTAGATAGGGCTTCAACAGCAATTTCAGTAGTTGGAACATTAGAACAAAGTCAGGCAGATTTCTACAGTGTGTGTCTCATGTATGGCAAGACAGATTAGAATATGCTTCAATGGCAACTCCAGTAGTTGAGACTTAAAGAGAACACCAAGCAGACTTCTACGCTCTGTGTCCCTTCATGGGTTCTAATTTTGGCCATTGGGGTTCCTTGGAATAATTGTACCTAAGGGGTGGTGGAAGATTAGTGATTGAAAAATTGTATGAAAAATAACTATTTTAAATTTAGTGATCAAAATGTGTCAGTTTTGAGAATTTATATTAATTAATTTTTTCTCTGCGTGTTTTGTTTTTGTATAGTTATTAACTAATATTTAACTAAGTTTTAAAGTTTTACAGAATGTTTCCTTTAAACGTAAATAAAGAAAATTATATAAAATCGTACCCGTTTGAGGCTTTTATGTATGCGACGGTGACAGTGACGGGGCGGTGAATGGGGTTGCAGTGGCGGTGACGGGGCGGTGAATGGGATGGCAGTGGCGGTGACGGGGCGGTGAATGGAATGGCGGTGACGGGGCGGTGCAGAGGATGGTGAGACGGGGACGGGGCGGTGACGGGGACCAATTTTTTCACCGTGTCATTCTCTATTCTGTACTTCAAGCTCTCAACAATGACATTGCTCTCATTGCAAAACAGCCAAAGCTCATACAACAGGAAGCTATAGTAGATTTCTTAACAAATGAGTTTTGTGTTAGATTTCATTTATCCGTTTCTCACAAGAAAAATGGAATTTGCACATTTAAGATCAACATATACTCTTACTTGCCTTCAAAATTAAACTCACCCACTCCCCAGACTTCCTAGATAAATATCTTATCCCCTATGCCACCTCATGGGCCTTAAGATCTACTAACCAGAATTTACTGACTATTCCCCCAATTAAGGAGCTCTTCTATACTCGCAATACCAGTTTTTCTGCTACAGCCCCTGAACTCTGGAACGCTCTCCCGTCTGACATTCAACTTGAAGAATCCCTCAATAAATTTAAGAGCAAACTTAAAACATTTTTATTCCGGGATGCATATCAAATATGAGATAGGATCATATCTCTTACCAACTCTACCTAAGACCAATGATGAAAGACAACCGCTTTTAAGAAGTATAAGGTATTGATTATATGATAAGAAATGATGGGAAGGGTAGGAGATAAGAGCATATTATTTGTACCATTGATGATTATTAAGTGTTATATTTATTGTTAATTTGTTTGGATATATTGTTACACTTATTGTAAATTTGAAAATGAATAAAGAATTAAAAAAAAAAAAGAAGTGACTCCCCCTCCCTTGTTTTTTTCCCTCCCCCTCCTACCTTCCTCTTAAATCTTATTTATACTTCGATGTATTTTTCATTGCCCCATACCTCTCATACCAAAATTGTCTATGTCTCATCAGTCACTTATGTTATATTTATAAAATGAACCCCTTTTCTTTTAAAATTGTACCTTAATTTTAGTATTGTAAACCGACCAGATACTTGTTGATGGTCGATATATCAAATATAGAATAAACTTGGAAACTTGGATCCATTCAAACATCAACTTGTAATCTGACACTATTGTGTGCTTCAAGATTCTAATTTTTTTATTTTTTTTTGGAGGGGTGCAGTGGTGGTTCTCCTGTAGTATCATTTTTTTAATAATTCATGATATGTAGGTGTTCATATTTTATTAAAATCATGCTGTTGTTGTTGTTAGATGCCATCAACTTGTACTCGAGTCTTAGCAACTTGATGAATTGCGGGTCTAAAAAGAAAGCGGTTTTGTGCTAGTCCAGCAAAGTCCTCCGCTTAATAAGATCCCTCTATGCCAGTGGTCTCAAACATGCGGCTCAGAGGCCACATGCGGCCCGCCAGGTACTATTTTGAGGCCCCCGGTATGTTTATCATAATCACAAAAGTAAAATAAAACAGTTTCTTGATCATATGTCTCTTTAGCTTTAAATTACAAAGACTAGGGGATACTCGATGAAGTTACAGGGAAATTCTTTTAAAACCAATAGGAGGGAATTTTTTTCACTCAGAGAATAGTTAAGCTCTGGAACACATTGCCAAAGGTTGTGGTAAAAGTGGATAGCATAGCTGGTTTTAAGAAAGGTTTGGACAAGTTCCTGGAGGAAAAGCCCATAATTTGTTATTGAGAAAGACATGGGGAAGCCACTGCTTGCCCTGGATTGGTAGCATGGAATATTGCTACTATTTGGGTTTTTGGCCTGGATTGGCCACTATGAGAATGGGCTGCTGTGCTTGATGGACCATTGGTCTGACCCAGTAAGGCTATTCTTATGTTCTTATTATTAAGACTTAGCCAAAAGGAAAGATTTACAAACTATAAAGAGTTTTACCTCATGCAAAATTGTCATTTCTTTAATAAGACATTAACTATTGGGGGGTCACATGATGCCGCGTAACTGACTGGACGTGCCTCTGCACAGCTCCGGGCCCTGCAGCTCTGATTTTCTTTTATAAGCACAATTAATCTATCGGGCCCCTTTGCTTTTTATACTGAAGATCTCCCGGGGTTGTTGGGCACGAGCGGAGCATCTTTTCGGAGGGTTCTGTGCTCGGTATGACAGCGAGACCGCAGCGGGATACCCGAGGGAAGGTGAAGCTAACTGATCCCAAGATGGAGGAGGGCCACGAGGTGCCCATGTTTACCATCCAGGAGGCAGCCATTCAGGAGCTCACCAAATCCCTCACCCTAGTCATGGAGGATAAATTAGCCAAGATCCAAACCTTCATGGAAGACTTCAGGGAGACGCTTGAGACCCATGCGGGTAGGCTGCAGAGGGTGGAGGACCGCGTGGCCCAGCAGGAAGATCGCACTGCAAACTTTGAAGAGCGCCTGAGGGTCCTGGAGACTGCCAAGACAGCCTGCTTGGATCGCCTGGACGACCATGAGAACAGGAGCCACCGGAATAATTTACAGTTTATCGGGCTGCCTGGTTCTATCAGGGATGTTGACCTGCGGGCCTGCCTGGAGTCGTGGCTACAGGGCATTCTGGAGCTCGGCGATTCGGGGGAGCGGGTGCTGACTGAGCGCGCACACCGTGTGGGAAGCAGGAGAGAAAATGAACAGCAGCCCCGGCCAGTCCTTGCCTGCTTCTTAAACTTCGCTGTGAAAAAGTATTTTTAAGACATTAGCATCTAACGAACCACAGTTCATTTCCAAATCACTGATTCCTTACAAACCTAAACGTTCCCTGCGATCATCTGAACAAAATCTCCTCTCAGTACCGTCATTAAAGATTATTGGGACCAGAAGATCAGATATATTTACAGTTATGGGCCCTCAATGGTGGAATACTCTGCCTCAGTATATTCGATCTGAACAAGATATTGTAAAATTTAAAATACTGTTAAAGACCCATTTATTTAAAGATGCCTATGATTTTTAACATTAGTTTTTTCAACTAATTTAAAATTTGTTTATTTCATACATTGTGCTTTGGTTTTATAAATCCCCTCCTTTTGTTTTTTCCTTTTTTAACTAATCCCAAATATTGTAACTTTTAACTCTATTCCTCAAACTCATGTCTGTATTGTTTTAAATTTGAAATTTGAATTTATTTTGTAAGTTTCTTCTATCTAAATTATAATATGTACATCGCCTAGAAATTGTAATAGGCGATTCATCAAAAATTAAATAAACTTGAAACTTGTCCTTGCTCGTTTTTGGCGGGGGTCTGGCTTCGACTATGAAGGGCAGAAGATCTTAGTCTTCCAAGACTTATCCCCCCAAGTGTCTTCCAAACGCCAGGCAATGGCGCCCCACTGTAACACCCTTTACAGGCGAAACATCAGGGTGTCCTTGCTGTATCCTGCCAGAGCTCATGTTTCCTTTAACAACAAGATTCATTACTTTGAGACACCACGTGAGCTAGAGCGCTTCATCCAGGATTTGCCGGCGCCTCTGCGCGCGGAACCAGGACTGCCTGACTGCCTGTCTCTTGTTTTGCCTATGGTGCCCATTGAAATTGGTGTGGGCGCCGTGGCGACGCTTGCGCCTGTAGATTTGTGGGGACCGTGAGGTGTTCTTTATGGATTTTGTCCCCACAGTTTCTGCTGGTTCCAAGTGTCTCACCCTTAAGATGAGGGTCTCCACTGTTTTCTGCTGCCTGCGGCCCAACGGGAGCACCACTGACCGTGGGACGTTTGGATTACAGCTGCCTAATGCTCGTTGTGGTCTCGTTGGAGTTGTTCTTTTTCATCGGGGGGCCCAGCGGCAGCGTGGCATGGTTTTAAGGGCCTCTTTTCTGAGGAGGGGCTCAGCATTGAGTCCTGGGGTGATGCTGGATGTCTTGCAGAGGGTGCCGGTGCATCTGCGCCCTATGGATCTGCTTTGCTGCTGGGATGCGATGGAGCAGGTACCCATGGCAATTTGTGCCCTCTCGACCAGAGCTCCCGTTCCTTGGAGGTGGGGTGACCTGTCCAGCTGCCAGGACGGTGAGATACCATCGGGGTGCCTGCTTTCTCTTCACAGACCCTGCACACCACTACAGTATGGGACTTGTTCTAAGTGCATTTTCTACTGTTTTTGTTCTGTATCACAGAGGTTTGGCCTGGAGTTGTTCATTGTTATTTATACTTTTTGGGTTAGCATTGGTTTTCCTGTGCTGGGTTTGGTAATCGGGGGGGGATCAGGGAGGGGGGGTTGGAGGAGAATGTCTGAGGGTATGAATGTTGGTATATCTGGGGTCTGCGTGTGGGTGTGTAACTGTGGTGTGTTGGCTGTATGTATGGGTTTTCCCATGATGGGCTCTTTTCTGTGTCAGGGCGCTGCATCACTGTATATTATGAGTGGGTGGAGGCATGGCTGGGACGGCCTCTACCACTCTTGTTCTGGTTTTCCTTAATGCTTCTTCCATTCGTCACAGTTTTGTTAAATGGGCAACTGCAATGTTAAATCCTTAAATGTGGATGGGATACACTCTCCCATCAAACGCACGAAAATTTTAGCGTATCTTAAACGTGAACACAACGGACATAGCATTCCATGCAGGAAACCCATTTGACTTCTGTAGAACATGGTAAGCTGCGTAGGGGGTGGGTGGGTCAGGTGTGCTCTGCTTCATTTACAACTCGGGAAATGCGGGGTGGCTATCCTTATTCACAAGAATATACCCTTTCACATTCATAGCCAAATTGCTGATCCCAATGGGAGGTACCTTATCCTGGTAGGTGAACTTTGGGGCAAATCTTTAGTATTGTGTAATGTCTATGCCCCTAACATCTATACCCATGCTTTCTTTACATCCTTGGTGGGTCACTTAGCGCCCTTCCTGCCTCAACCGATCATACTGGGAGGTAATTTCATTTTGTAAGCTAACCCTCAGTGGGATCATAAGCCAGCCAAGCCGGTACCAAATGGTCCACTACAGCAAAGGGGTAAACCTTCTTTTAAAAGAATTGGGTTTATTGGACTCCTGGCACCAGGATGTCTATGCACCCTGATGACCTTGACTTTTCTTTCTATTCTCAACCCTCACTCGTCTTAATTCTCGCATTGACTATCTTCTCATTTCTGCTTCTTTCTTTTCCGTACCTGACGGATGCTCGCATTTCTACACCTCTAGTCTCTGACCATGCTCTTTTGGCCTTGCCTTACAGTTTGGTTCCCAAGCAGCGGGTCGTATATGGCGTATGTCCCCTTTCCTTTTCAGGGATGCGGCATTTCGTGAGTTTTTCAAAAACGATGGGACGAGTTTACTCACACTAACTCTGTGGAGGACGTGGGCCCTGTTGTTTACTGGGAGGCTGCTAAAGCGGTCATGCGGGGGCATATCCTGGCTTATTCGGTGTCCCTGAACAGGTGTCGGGATGGGGAACTACTGGCTTTGTCGCGGGATCTTGCTGCTTACAGATCTCTTCACATTTCCCATCTAGATGCAGCCTCTAGGCAGTCCATGAGCGCCATTAGGGCACAACTTAATCTCCTTTTAGAGCAAAGAGCTAGGCGTAATATATACTGTTATAAATACAAACTTCACCGCTGGGGTGACAAAACGGGGAGGTTGCTGGCTAATCTGGTGCGCCTATTAAGGACAAATGGGGCGTCACGCATGTCACCCATCAGGCCATTACGCAGCAATTTGTGCAATTCTACTCCGACCTTTACGCAGCTCAGCCTTATGATGCGGACCGCTAGTGATTAAATTTTTTAGGGGGACTTCAGTAAAGCATTTGATAGCGTCCCTCATCGAAGATTACTGAACAAGCTGAAATCGATAGGATTAGGAGACACTCTAACTACATGGGTTGGGGATTGGCTGAGCGGTAGACTTCAGAAGGTGGTGGTGAATGGTACCCCATCCGAAGCATCGGACGTGATCAGGGAGTGCCGCAGGGCTCGGTCCCTGGGCCCGATTCTATTTAACTTATTCATAAGAGATATGACGCAAGGACTTAGAGGAAGGGTATCACTGTTCGCCGACGACGCCAAACTTTGCAACATAGTAGGCAAAAGTTTATTACCTGATAATATGACACACGACCTACTGTTGCTGGAACAATGGTCAACTACTTGGCAGCTAGGCTTCAATGCTAAAAAATGCAAGATACTGCACCTGGGTAAGAGAAACCCGCGTAGAACTTATGTACTAAATGGTGAGACCTTGGTTAGGACCACGGCGGAACGCGACCTAGGGGTGATCATTAGTGAGGACATGAAGGTTGCCAATCAAGTGGAGAAGGCTTCCTCCAGGGCAAGACAAATGATGGGGTGTATCCGCAGAGGTTTCGTCAGCAGGAGACCTGAAGTTATGATGCCGTTGTACAGAGCCATGGTGAGGCCTCACTTGGAGTACTGTGTTCAGTTTTGGAGACCACACTACCGAAAGGACGTGCCGAGGATCGAGTCGGTTCAGCGAACGGCCACCAGGATGGTCTTGGGGGCTCAAGGATCTCACGTATGAAGAAAGATTTAAAAAATTGCGGCTGTACTCACTTGAGGAAAGAAGAGAACGGGGAGATATGATTGAAACATATAAGTACATCACGGGACACATCGAGTCAGAAGATGATATCTTCTGGCTTATGGGACCCTCGACCACCAAAGGGCATCCGCTGAAAATCAGGGGAGGGAAGTTTCATGGCGACTCCACCGAAGTACTTCTTCACCGAAAGAGTGGTGGATCATTGGAACAGACTCCCACCCCAGGTGATAAAGGCCAGCAGCGTGACGGATTTTAAGAGAAAATGGGATACTCACCTGGGATCTTTAAGGGAGTAAATTCAGGGGAGGGGATACTTGGAATGGGCAGACTTGGTGGGCTATAGCCCTTTTCTGCTGCTTTTTTCTATGTTTCTATGATGGCAGATAAAGGCCAAATGGCCACAGCATCCACTATCTCCTCCTCTCCCTATTGGCTAAGGCTCTTAACATTTGCATCTCCTCTTCCTATTGGCTAAAGCTCTTTACATCTGCATTGTGAGGTCATAGGGCTTTATGGTTATAGAAACAGACTCCCACTCCAGGTGATAAAGGCCAGCAGCGTGACGGATTTTAAGAGAAAATGGGATACTCACGTAGGATCTTTAAGGGAGTAAATTCAGGGGAGGGGATACTTGGAATGGGCAGACTTGGTGGGCTTTTCTGCTGATTTTTTCTATGTTTCTATGTTTCTACTTTGAATGATGCTCAACGCCTTGCTCTTAACGGCCCTATTTCGGGAGAGGAATTGCAGGTAACCATCAAAAAACTTAAGCTCGCTAAAACGCCAGGCCCTGATGGCCTCGGCCCGGAATTTTATAAGTTACTGGATTCGTCGGCTTTACTCTCATTACAACACTACTTTATGGGACTCCGTAACTCCACTCCCCCGGGTGATTCCCATAACAGGGCACACGTTATTATTCTCCCCAAACCAGGGCGCCCGCTTGATGCTTTAGGGTCTTACCAACCTATCTCCCTTCTCAACCAAGATGTAAAACTTTTGGCTAGTATTCTAGCGGTGCGTCTTAACAAATTTTTACCATCTCTTATTCATGAAGGGTTTTGTACCAGGCAGGCATGCATCCATGAATCTATTGAGGGTTCTAGCAGTGTTGCAGTCTCCCCGTGCCATTACCGACCGAGCGCTCATCACTAGCTTAGACGTCGAAAAGGCGTTTGATATGGTCTCCTGGCCCCATCTATTTCAGACGCTTGAGCGCTTCGGGAACCAGGGTGACTTCATTGCCTGGTTACTTGCTCTGTATCATCATCCTCGATCTCAGCTCTTAGTGAATGGTGGAGTTTCTGATCCCTTCCCTCTGGGGCGGGGAACGCGTCAGGGTTGCCCCCTTTCACCCCTCCTCTTTCTTCTATCTCTAGAACCTTTGGCTGTACGAATTCGTCAGGACGCACAGTTGGAGGGTCTTCGGGTGGGCAGCAATGAGTTCCGCATAAGTATGTTCGCTGACGACATGCTTTTATATATGTTAATCATGCCGATCGGTCTATGCCCGCCCTGATGTCCATCATTCGAGCTTATGGTGTCTTCTCCGGTTTAAAAATTAATTTCGATAAGACGGAGGCTCTTTTGTTGGGAGGCTCGTCAACGGAGCCATGGTGTAAGGAACTGGGCGTGGGTGTTGCCCCGGGGAAGTTGAAGTATTTAGGTATCATGCTTTATAGATACCCCCGTAAGTTGTACGAAGCCAACATTACCGCCGCCATCGGACGGATCAAAACCCTCTGTCTTAAATGGCACTCGCTTCCTCTCTCGCTACTGGGGCGAGTGGCATTGGTCAAAATGGTGTTGTTTCCGAAATTGTTCTACCCACTGCAAACCATACCTGTGTGGATTTCCCGATCGGACGAGCGCTCATACCAGACTATCATTTGCTCCTTCGTATGGAGGGGGAAAAGGACCCGTATCAATTCTCTCAAATTGTCCCAGAGTCGCGAAAGGGGGAGGCTTGGGATTGCCCGCTCTGAGAGTCTATAATGCTTCTCCGTTGGATTCATGAACAATTAGTATCCTCACGCCGTTACTCCCCTGCGGCATTGCTTGAGATTGCTGCTTGCTTTGGTCTTTTTCTTCTTTTCTTCATGGGGCGGGAGGAGGGGGCGCGGGGCTTCGTCCTTCTGTTCTACCTTTCCTCCTTCCTTTTTGTAGGGCATGGCGTTGGTGGCATGTTCTACAGGGCCGGTTGTCTAATGTATCCCCTTTTCTTTTTCTTCTTCATAACCCTGATTTTGCTTCTGGAGTGGGGGGCCTAGCGGGGTTACGAGATCGTACTGAGCGTGACACGACTTTGGGTGATGTGTTGGCTTTGGGGGGTGGGGAGTTCCCTTCCTTCGCTCAGATGCAGACGTCGTGGCACCTGCCACCCGCGCACATCTACACTTTTCTGCAAATTCATCACTATTATCACTCTTTGGTGTGTGCTCATGGGGACCGCTGGATCTCTGGCCCTTTGGATCTGGTTTTCCTCTCCACACCTACTGCATCCAATAAAATATCCACCTGGTATAGAGCGGGGAGGGATGGTTTGGGAGAGGGATGCCTCCGCGTTCTGGGGGGCGAGTGGTCTGCCGAGCTTGGGATGTCTGTTTCCCTCCATGATCTCAGGCTCCTCTTCCAGACGCTTTACCTTCATGTGAAGGCGGCAGGTTTGCAGGAGACGCAATACAAAATTTTGCATCGTTCCTATATCACTCGAGCCCGGGGCTGTATTATGGACCTGTGGCCTGATGATATCTGTTTTAAATGTAAATTCCATGGGGGTAATTATATTCACTCATTCTTTGATTGCACCAAACTGCACTTCTGGGATTCTGTGAGGACCTGTTTGGCTGCCCTCCTGCAGTGTCCAGTACCTTGGAATCCCACTGCACTGTTATTGGGAGATGTTACTGACAGGGCCTGGATTTTCCCTCTCAGAAGTTTATCCTCCATGCGACTCCAACTCAATATTGGACTACTGAGGAGGTACCGTCCTATAACCTGTGGACATCCCGGATGCGACAGCAAGCACGTTTTGAGTTGGACACCTACACTTCTCGACCTCAGCCTCATTGGAAACTTTATTGCTCATTCTGGCAACGGACCTTAGATCTGGTTGACTGAACCCTTGGGTAGGCTTGTGAGCTGGCTGTTTTTATTTTATTTTTATTTTGTACCTCTTCCTGCGCCCCTCCTGCCCAGGGTTTGAGAGTCTGTACGTCCTAGAGCGTGTGTATGTGTGTGATTGTTTGTCTGAGTTGCGTGTGGTTTGGTTTGTGGTTCGTATGGTTTGACTGTGTTGTGAGTGACAGTGGCTTGTCTTGAATCGTTTGGGGATTCCGGTTGATTCCTATAGCAGAAATTGTGGACGGGGGATACTGGGAAGCATGCTGTTCCCTTTTATTGCTAGGTGGTGCGTTGTCTCTTCTACTGATGTGCATTTTATTGCTTTCTGTACAGTTCAGGCCATGTATACTGTATGTTGTTGCACACTGACTGATATGTATCTCTGTGCACCTGTATTGTTGTTGTATTGTGGGCGGCAGTTGCTGTCCGAGTGTTCCTTGTCTCAATAAACATGATATTTAAAAAAAAAAAAAAAGACATTAACTATTTTTTCTGAGGCCCTCCAAGTACCTACAAATCCCAAATGTGGCCCTGCAAAGGGTTTCAGTTTGAGACCACTGCTCTATGCTGCTTAAGGCATCCGAATGGTGCACAAGTGTCAGTATGAAACCTGCATGGAGCTGGCTCAGAATCAGTTAATGCACTAGCTGTGCTGATCCTTTTCAAACTGGTAGAGGCAACCGAGTAAAAAGCATTTATAAGCACAATAAAAATTAACATAAACAAAGCAGCGAGAGGGAGCAAAGATTGCTCCCTACATGTCATTTCTATTTAGATTGACTAGTTCAATGCTTCCCAAGTCAGTCCAGGAGTAACCTCTTTCCCAGTCAGGCTTTCAGGATACTGACAATGAATATGCATGAGACTGATTTGCATTTATTGACTCCATTGTATGCAAATCTATTTTATGCATATTCATTGTGGATATCCTGGAAACCTATCTGGCAAGGGGTACTCCAGGGCCAACTTGGGAAACATTGGATTAGTTCTTTAATTATAAAAGAGTCTCTCGACAAACACATTACCAGTCCCAGAACACCTCATCCTTTCTGGATGGATAATTTTGGCTTTACCGTGATTTTTGAAGCCAAAATAATTCATTCAGGTGACTTGGATTTATTTTAAGAGCACGTATGTTCAGACCCTCTGCCAACTGCATAAGTTCTTGATTAGTTTTTGGGAGCTAAAACCTCCTTTCTTACATCACGATGGGAAAAAACAATCACAGCGCAATTACTTTGCTACTTCTGCCTCAGGCCATTTTGCTTCCTTTTGCTATCTCAAGCATTTATGAGGTGACGCTAATGTTTTAGGGTGAATTCAAAACTTTGGGCCCCTTTTACAAAGCGGTGGTAGCGATTCTCCTGCGGCAAATGCATTCAATTCCTATGGGCTTTGATGCATTTACTGCTGAAGAATTGCTACTGCAGCTTTGTAAAAGGGGTCCTTTGTATGCCGAGATTAAGCCATAACCTTTGGGTGCCAACTTTATAGAATTTGGGGGGTACATGACAGCAGGAGGAGACACAATTGGCCCATCCTTTCTGCTGACTTCATTATTGACAATAATCGTTAATAGGGTGGTAACATAACAGACCCAACAAATGGCAATAAAAACAAGTTGAAAACGTGAAAAAGAAAACCTTTAACTCAATTTCTGAGAAAACAAATTGGAAACAGAGAGAAAAAATTACCAGCCTAATGAATATCTAATCTTTAAA
This sequence comes from Geotrypetes seraphini, assembly GCF_902459505.1. Classification (NCBI taxonomy): domain Eukaryota; kingdom Metazoa; phylum Chordata; class Amphibia; order Gymnophiona; family Dermophiidae; genus Geotrypetes; species Geotrypetes seraphini. The sequence continues at coordinate 47,274,866 of NC_047101.1, forward strand.
AAAAATTAGGGTTTTTTTGCTGCTGTTTTAGTCTAATTTTTAGAGAGGCTCTTGATTTCTCTGTGGAAAGGTTACCATATGTTTTATCCCTCCTTTTTTTCCTATGATGTGGTAATATACAGAAATAAAACAAACAAAAAACCCCAAAGGAAATAGGGCGATACCTTTTTTATTGGATTCACTCAATGCATTTTATTGATGAGCTTTTGAAGGTAATCTTCAGATCAGAAAAAAAGCAAATGTAGACAAATATCAGTATATATGAGGAAAACATGAAAGCATTTGGGGGATAGGAAGAGGGAGGGATGGGTGGGCAGGAGACAGAAAGGTGGCAGATTTCTACAAAAAATAACAAATTATTACTCATAATGACTGGTGTTGCCATTCAACAAATTACACATAATTGGAAAGATTGGAGTAGATTAAATTATAATTTTTGGTGGAATTCTTTATGACATGTTTATAAAATGGAGAGATTTTATGCAATACAGCGGGGTTGTTTTAGGAAATTTCAGGATGTGTGGGAGCCATTAACAAAGTATTGTACTGATTAGATGACATTGTTTCCATTAAATTTACAAGTTTAGTAGTGAGGGGGGAGGGGGGATTATTTTTATTATTACATATTCTATAAGATATTTGATCATATGTTAGGAAAGGATGGGAAGGGGGGTGATAAGAGTTTATGATTTGTATCATTGCTGATTATTAAGTGATGTATTTATTGTTAATTTGTTTGAACATTTGTCACACTTATTCTAAGTTTGAAAATGAATAAAGAATTTTTTTATTTTTTATTAATTCTTTATTGATTTTTAAACAAGAACAGTGTTATATAAATAAAAGAACAGTATATTATTGCATTCAGTCATAACACTAATATCTATATAGATAACAGAAGTATCATTCAATAATTACATTACTTTGCATATAGTAATAACATAAGAACCAAGTAAATAATATAATATGAAACCAAGTTACCTAAAATATCATTATTAATATTTTCTCCCAACCACCCAACCCCCCCACCCTCCCTGGATGTGTAAAGATAAATAAACCAAGAAAAAAGTAAGACAAAATACAGTATTATATAAAAGAATTTTTTTAAAAAAAGAAAGGTGGCTGAGCAGTTTTAAATGTCTTTATAGTGGGAGAGAAAGCCAGTCTGGTAGGTGTCAAAAGGTTACCTTCGATAGCTCATCATAAAATGCATTTAGTCCAATTAAAAAGATATCACCTTATTTCATTTGTGGTTTTTCTTTTAAATTTCTTTATATTACATCTTTTTTCTTACTGAATTTGTAGTTCTACCCACCTTACCATCACTATCATGTCTATATCTTGAGCACATTCTGTCCTTTACTGTAAGCTGCCTTGAAGGTTTTTACCATATGATCAGGGTAGTAAACCCTAGTAAACTTGAGTTAATAGGTTAGATCAGGGGTGTCCAATGTCGGTCCTCGAGGGCCGCAATCCAGTCGGGTTTTCAGGATTTCCCCAATGGATATGCATGAGATCTATTAGCATACAATGAAAGCAGTGCATGCAAATAGACCTCATGTATATTCATTGGGGAAATCCTGAAAATCCGACTGGACTGCGGCCCTCGAGGACCGACATTGGACACCCCTGGGTTAGATCCTGTCTTCAAGAGCAACCTGCTCATGATGGACGACAGTGCAACCCTGAAATAAATGACTTATCTTGTATTACCATATAGATGAATAAAAGTTGCAAAATATTCATATTATTCAAAATGCCATTCTTTAGGCTCCCAAGGGGAGGACACAAAGGAGAAAATACTGTAATTGCTTTTCTATGGTAGTTGAAGAAGGGACATGAATTCACAATCATGGTCTTTTCCTCACAAGAGCAGAATGTGTTGCAGATCCTAGCTTTAATGCTTCAAGTACATATGTTGCTGAGAATGGCCTATATTCCCAGCTGAATTTGCTAGTGGTGTATTTTGAGATGGAGTTTTACATGGAGAAGCGACAGCCCCATTGACACTCACCTATCTGGATGTACCCATCTGATGTCCTGTGGTACTTTGGTGAAGTCCCTCTTCCCTCCTGGAGAGCTTCCTTATCCGACTGTAAACTCTGTGATGAACAGAGAAAAAGCCATTTAAGTAAAAAGCTTGTGGCCGGGACCTGCTGGATTATTCATGGTAAAAATGCTACATATTACATGATTAAGAGTAAACAAATTCTGCAAAGGCCAAACAAAAAATACCTCTGTCTCAAAGCCCCTCCTTGAGGGCCGCAATCCAGTCGGGTTTTCAGGATTTCTGCATGAGATCTATGTGCATGCACTGCTTTCAATGCATATTCATTGGGGAAATCCTAAAAACCCGACTGGATTGCGGCCCTCAAGGAGGGACTTTGAGATCCCTGATCTAAAGTGTTTTTAGTCACCAAGGGATACATGCTACTTTAACTGATTATCTGACCAAATGCCTGACAATGAATAAACCAAGTAGAACGTTAAGATCAGAAAATGGAATGCTCTTAGGTGTACCAAAGAGAGACGAAGTGGGATATGTCAGTAGTACCAGAAAATTGTGCTTCTCAGTTGTAGGTTCAGTTTTATGGAATGAGATGTCTGGAGTGATATGACTTTGTAAAAACGTGGTACTGTTTAGGAAGTTACTTAAGACATTCGTCTTCATTTTAGCTTTTAATTGATTTTTAATAATTTATGTAGATATGAGACAGTGAAATATGTCCTTGAAGAAGAAAGGAAAAGAAGGTTTGAAATATGGTTTTCTCCTGATTTTATTATTTGTTGGTCCAGCAATGTTTTGTCAAGTTTATTGTGTTTCTTTGTTCATAATTGTGTATGTTTGCTTGTTAGTGAGTTGAACATTTTTTTAAATAAATAAAAATAGTCCACTGACTGCCACTGGATGGAATGCAACATCTGTAACTGATCATGTGATTCTGTAACTGATCATGTGATTCATTTTATGTAATACCATGTTTAACCACAGCACCATGTAACCAATGCTCCTCCCCTGAATCTGCAGTCACCAATCCTAAAACAGTCCAGGCCATAGATAATGGAATGGAGGTGTGGCCTGGTGGTTAAAGCAGCTCATGTGGTGTTTGCATGTGGTAAATTGCTGTAGTGAGGAACTATAAGCATTATTTATGTGTTCTACAAGCAAAAAGATGAAATTTGTGTCTCTTGACTTCTGTGATATCTTTGTAATACATGGATTAGGAGAACAAGATTAGAGCTATTTACAAATAATAATCAGGTATTCTAAGTATTTTCCCTATCTGTCCCAGTGGGATCACAATCTAATTATAGTATCTGGGGCAATGGAGGTTTAGGTGACTTGCCCAGGGATTGAACCCATAACCTTAAGGCCACTCCTCCACTCAAGAAGATAACAGAATTAATATATATAAGAATTATATATATTAAGAATTAATATATATATATATATATATATATATATATACACACAATATTTTATAACACAATTGTGATGTCATATGGATATATTTAAGCGCTCTTTGGCAAAATATGCTCTAGATTGTGACCAGTCAGGCTCCGTGCCTGCCTTGGTCCCTATGATTTACCTAGTGTCCACTGGGGGAGCCAGAGAGAAGCTCAGTTAGAACAGGGCGTGGCTCCTCCTATGAAAAGCCAGTAGTTTGCACTTGGCAGGGGAGGTGAGAGGGAAGACAGGGGTCTCTTCCCAAGTAGAGCATTGCTGGCTCAAGCTAGGGTAATGCCACAGACCTGGGTGTGGAAGAGGCTGTTTGCAGCACAAGTCACTGTGGAGCAGAAAGGAAAGGAAAGAGCCTTGGCAGCCTTTTGCAAAGACTGAGCACAAAACTGTGAGTTTTCTTTTTTTGTTGCTATTGTTGGCTGAGGTTGTTTTGTTTTCCAGCCACTTTCATTGACTGCTTGAACTGTGGGATTGTTGCTATTTTGATTCTCTGCACATTTTGTTAAGAAGCTGGGAGTGCTTTTGTGGGGAGAAGTTTGCCAACACCTGGGAGGGATTTTGGAAAGCTGTTTTGTGCTTTTGCAGGCAAACTTTTAGGCACTCCCCTAGACCCAGCAGTGCTGGAGGCTTTGCTAGTTAAGACTGTTGAATAGTAGTGTATGATAGCAGAGAACTGAACTTTTCTGCAACCTGCAGCAGGCTTTGAAAGCCTTATGGCAAGAAAGCTCTGTGGAGAATAAAACCACGGAGGAGATTATTGTGAGGAGAAATCCTGAACTCACCCAGAGTTTTCTCTTTGGGATTTTTCATTTTGCAAGTTGCATTGTTTTGGGATTTTGCCATTCTGTTCAGTCTGACAATTCAATTTTCTTTTGAAAACCGAACCTGGAACTTTATGCATTGGTTCTGTATTTTGGTTTTGTTCATATTAATGCAGTGCCTGCAGGGTGACTCCATACTTGTTCACACACCGGTGCAATTTTAACTGTGGGACCATTGGACGATGGAGACAGAAAGGGAGTTGTAAAAGAAGAGAAAGAGATAGCTGACAGGTTAAATGAGTTCTTCACGTCAGTCTTCACGATGGAGAATATAACCACCATTCCAGAACCCGAGGAGATCGTAATAGGAGACCAAGACGATAAGCTGGTCGATTTAGAGGTAAGCCAAGAGGATGTACTCAAGCAGATTGACAGACTAAAGAGCGACAAATCGCCGGGTCCGGATGGCATTCACCCAAGGGTACTCAAGGAACTAAAAGACGTAATAGCGGAGCCACTTCGACAGATATGCAACCTATCCTTAAAAACCGGAGAGATCCCGGAGGATTGGAAAATAGCAAATGTCACGCCCATCTTCAAGAAGGGCGCAAGGGGGGACCCGGGAAACTACAGGCCGGTGAGCCTGACCTCAGTCCCGGGAAAGATGATGGAGGCACTGATTAAAGACAGCATCTGTGAACACATCGAAAAAAATGGGCAGCTAAAACCGAGTCAACATGGCTTCTGTAAGGGTAGGTCATGCCTCACAAACTTATTGTACTTCTTTGAGGGAGTGAACAGCCAGGTGGATAAAGGGGAATCTATAGACATCATTTACCTTGACTTCCAAAAAGCCTTCGACAAGGTGCCACACGAGAGACTGCTTAAAAAGATATGGAACCACGGGGTACAAGGGGAGGTCCACCGATGGATCAAAAACTGGCTGGCAAACAGGAAGCAGAGGGTTGGCGTAAAGGGACACTACTCAGACTGGAAAGGGGTCACGAGCGGAGTTCCGCAAGGGTCGGTGCTGGGACCGCTCTTGTTCAATATCTACATAAATGATCTAGAGGCGGGAACTAAGTGTGAAGTCATTAAATTTGCAGATGACACCAAACTATACAGCAGGGCTCAAACCAAGGAAGACTGCGAGGATCTCCAAAAGGATCTAACGCAGCTGGAAAAGTGGGCCGAAAAGTGGCAGATGAGCTTCAACGTGGGGAAATGCAAGGTCATGCACGTGGGGAAAAAGAACCCGATGTTCACATACAAAATGGGGGGAACACCACTAGGGGTTAGTAACCTGGAGAGAGACCTGGGAGTGATGGTAGACGCAACACTGAAGGCATCGGCGCAATGCGCCACAGCCTCTAGGAAAGCAAACAGAATGCTGGGTATCATTAAGAAGGGTATTACGACCAGGACGAAGGAAGTCATCATGCCGCTGTATCGTGCAATGGTATGGCCGCATCTGGAGTACTGTGTCCAGTACTGGTCGCCGTACCTCAAGAAAGACATGGCGGTACTTGAGGGAGTACAAAGAAGAGCAACCAAACTGATAAAGGGAATGGAAAATCTCCCATATACCGACAGATTGAAGCAGTTGGGACTTTTCTCCCTGGAAAAGCGAAGACTTAGAGGAGACATGATAGAAACCTTCAAGATCCTGAAGGGCATAGAAAAAATAGACAGGGGCAGATTTTTCAAATTAAGGGGCGCCACAAGTACAAGGGGGCACTCGGAGAAATTGAAAGGGGACAGGTTTAGAACAAACGCTAGGAAGTTCTTTTTCACTCAGAGGGTGGTGGATACATGGAACGCGCTTCCAGAGGCTGTTGTAGACAAGAAAACATTAAATGGTTTCAAAGAAGGTTTGGATAGATTCCTAGAAGAAAAAGGGATTGAAGGGTATAGATAGGTATAGACCACTACTCAGGCGATGGGCCTGATGGGCCGCCGCGGGAGCGGACCGCTGGGCAGGATGGACCTATGGTCTGCCTCAGCGGAGGCAACTTCTTATGTTCTTAGTCACTAGGGGCATTGAGGAGTTACAGTTACAAGATATAGTTTAGAAAGTGGGGTGCATTGTGCACCATCAAGAATGGTAGATTGTATTGTAATATATTAACTGCAGTGGGAACTGTCCTTCAGTGTGTGTCATGCAGAATGCCTTGTAGTCATTCTAGATAATATTAGTCAAATTTATGTTTGTTTCAAAACAGTTTTTTTCCAAATATGTTATGGCGTTTTCAAGATAACCTTTTAATATGATGGATGTAAGGAGGTATGTTTTGAAATGAAGTTCTTATTAATAATTGGATTTGATCCCCTGACAGAACTATTGCCACATTCTATGTTGTTTTGTGAACTACTATCTTTGTTAATAGTAGATTTTTAGCAACATGGTTAATTTCTGATTAACTGTTCCCCTTAACTGTATCCAAGACATCCTGTCTGTCTTGCCTGTTTAGATTGTAAGCTCTTTCTTACTCTTTGTGATTCTGTGCAGTGCTGTGTACGTCTGGTAGCGCTATAGAAATCATTAATAGTAGTAGTAGTGTGAAGAGTTTCAGTCTTTGGGAAGCAGAGCTGAGATTGTGATGTCATAATGCCTCATTCCACTAATAAGAGCCAACCTCATCAGTGATGTCACAATGGCTTGATTGTCCTGTACTCCTTTCTGCCCTCCAACCCAGCCAGCTGATTAACTATTCCCTTTAACTATATCCAAGATATCCTGCCTGTTTAGATTGTACACTTCCCCCTCCCCATTCGCGATCTCGGCAATCACGATTTCACATATTTGTGATTTTTTGGGGGAGGGGGAAAAAAAGAAAAAAAAAACCCATAGTTTAGCTTTCCCCCCTGGCATCCCGACCTTACCTGGTAGTCTAGTGGACTTTCGGGGCAGGAGCGATCTTGCTACGCTCCTGCCCCGTATAGATCGCCAATAGGAAATGGCTGTGGGGAGTTCCCGTCGTAGTCTCGAGAGACTATGGGAACTCACGGCTAGACCACCAGGTAAGGCCGGGAGGGAGGCGGGGTGGGTCAGAGCCGGACCAAAAGATATTCGCGGTATTTCACCATTCGCGGTCTGGCTCTGCCCCTATCCCCCGCGAATCCGGAGGGAGAAGTGTAAGCTCTTTCGAGCAGGGACTGCTTTCTTACTCTTTGTGACTGTGCAGTGCTGCGTGCATCTGGTAGCGCTATAGAAATAATCCATAGTATAGTAGTATTTTTATTTTATTGTTTAGATTTTGCAGTTAACGCACCTCATGCAGTATACACGACAGGTGGTTCATGTTTGGTGTAGCTTATTTAATGAAAAAATTTATTTTTAGACATGCGGATATGATCTGTTTAATCTTGTATCATTTGGGGCACCCAGGTCCCCTAAGGACCCCAAACTGGCATCCTTAGGACTCCTCCATTCTCCAGGGGTGGGAAAAGTACTACTGTGGTTCCCAAAGCTGAGAATTTCTCTCTCTCTAAGCGATGCCAGATTTTTGCAGCTCGGTGGCAAAATGGTAAGGAAGCCTGCTGCCCAGCCGCAGCCATCCATTTCTGTTACAGTGCCTTCAATGTGGCCCCCTTATCACAAATGAGGCAGGTTCTCTGCATTTCTCATCTTCTGAGAGGGCAATATAACCAATCTATCTGGACTGGCTTAGCAGGATGAGAAGGAAAGGATAGGTTTAATATGGCGCCTAACTTCAAACCCAGATGATTTTTATATATAAGGTTCTCAGGTACACTGATATTTTTTTTTAATGAATTCTGATGTGAACCGATATCAAGATATAAATGCAGGTGAACGAATACAATGCTTCTTAGCAATATAAATCTTAGCAATATAAATCCCGCCTTTCTCTTTCCTCCACCCTACACAATGCATTTAATAGTCTTTTGTTATTCAGCTAAAAGCATGGATGCAATGTTGAATGATGGTGTAAAGTACAAATATTAGTGCCACATGTGTAGATTATTTGAAACTTAAATATAAGTAAAGGATTTTCAACTGTGTCTATAAAACTAATGCACACTCTCCACTCCAATACAGAGTCACTTTCAGCCCTTATTTGGAAGGCTGACACCTAAGGAAGTACCATGAAACTGCCATTAGGGGTCAGCACTGTCATTCTGAGACCCAGAGCCAATGAAGCAGGAGTAGAAAGGGGATTGCTCCAACCCTGTCCCATCAGACAACAGGCAACTCTGGGGGGTGGCTCATAGTGGTTTTGGAGTTGGGGAGCAGAATGGGAGGCAAATGATAGGCCATCTTATCAAAGTCTCAGCCAATATCAGCCAGGACTTGCCTAAGTGCCGGCAGCCATGGCATGGTGCTACAAGCCCAAATATCCATTGCTGGTGCCTGGGCATGAACTGGTATCGAATATCCAAGTCTAATTTAGCCAGTGGTGGTCAGTGCTAAAAAAAAACAAAACCCCATCATGACTGGTTAGTTAAGTGGGCTTTGATCCTGGCAAACAGGGTTCAATTCCCACTGCAGCTCCTTGTGACCTTGGGCAAATCACTTAACTCTCCATTTCCCCAGGTACAAAAAGCTTAGATTGGGAGAAAGTACCTGCATATATCGTGTACAGTGCAGTATATGTCTAGAAGTGCTATAGACACGATTATGTTCAGCAAAATTCTACATGAACAGGAAGTGGATGCAAATACATGATACCTACATACAGCAAGTTTCAAAGTGAAAGTACTTTCCTTCTTAAAATCAGTGGAGTATTGTGGGCTAAAGGCATCCACATATTCTGTCTTAAAATGCATAATTTCAAAGCTCCTCCCCCCATAAAGTTAGTTAAGTGCAAGTGTGGATTCAGGTGCCTAAAAATTCATATAATTAATTAGTAAACTGCACTGTCAATTTACAATGAAAACTTTTGTGAGAGAAGAGTTCAACATATATAGAAAAGAGATGATATCCTTTAAACCAGTTTTTCAACCTTTTTACACCCATGGACCGGCAGAAATAAAATAATTATTTTGTGGACCGGCAAACTACTAGGACTAAAATTTTAAAACCCCGTTTCCGCCCCATCTCCGCGAGCTCGGTCACCTCAGACAAATATAGACAGCAGATATAAATTCTCAAAACTGACACGTTTTGATCACTAAATTGAAAATAAAATCATTTTTCCTACCTTTGCTGTCTGGTGATTTCATGAGTCTCTGGTTGCATTTCCTTCTGTCTGTGTATCCTTTCTTTCATTTCTTTCTTTCTGCACTCAGGCCCAAGAATTGTCCCTTTCTATTCCCTCCCTCTTTCCTTCCCATGTCCTTAGTGCCCCCAGTGCCCCCTTAGTGCCCCCGGTGCCTTCCAAACTTTTTCCTACTCCCACCCCCGAAGCCAGCCTGCCTGCCTGCTTACCTCTCTCCCTCCCTCCCTGGCCAAAGCCAGCCTGCTTGCCTCCCTCCTTCCTTTCCCTGGGTCGGCTGCTATCTTACCGCCCTGCTGCTGCTACAGCCAACACGAAGTCTTCTTTGGACATTCTGGGCCAGCCAGGCAGCGATTGGCTGGCCCAGAACGTCCTCTCCGACGTCAGAATTGACGTCAGAAAGAAGACTTCCTGTTGGCTTTAGCAGCAGGGCGGTAAGATAGCAGCCAACCCGGGGAAAGAAAGGAGGAAGGCTTTTTTTTTTTTGAGCGACAGGTAGAGATCGCCTGTCCCGTTGTCCCTGAGCACAGCTTTGGGACGCTGTCCCGAAGCTGTGTGTGGGGACAACGGGTCAAGAGACAATGGGACAACGGGACAAGAGGTCTGAAAACGAGACCTATGGTCACCTTAATCTTGCCGGCAGACCGGCAGAAATTTCCTACAGACCGGCATCGGTCTGCGGATCGGGGGTTGAAGAACAGTGCTTTAAACCATTCCCCTTATTCTCACACTTATCATAAGGTAATAAGTATTTTCAATGCTAACAGACCCTCAAAATGTTTTCACTGTATCTGGCTTCATGGACCACTGGGTCATGATGAATTAGCATTTCTTAACTATCAAACTTTATTGTAAAGATTATTTTTAATATATTTATAATACTTAATAGTACTTAGTACTTAGATTTTGTTAGTTTAGTGGTCTAACTTGCAGGGATACTCGTGCCAACAAGTTTCACCCAGAGGGTTTTTTCAAGGATACTATCCCTGGAGATCAAACAAATCCTCTGGGTGAAACATGTTGGCACAAGTGTCCTGCAAGTTAGACCACTAAACTAACAAAAGCTAAGTACTATTAAGTATTATAAATATATTAAAAATAATCTTCACAATAAAGTTTGATAGTTAAGAAATGCTAATTCATCATGACCCAGTGAGGATGCGGTACGTGAAGCCAGATACAATGAAAACATTTTGAGTATCATGGTGGTACCTCTGAGGCTCTCTTAGCATTGAAAATACTTATTACCTTATGATAAGTGGGATGGTTTAAAGCAGGGATGTCCAACCTTTTGGCTTCCCTGAGCTGCATTGGCTGAAAAAATTGTTTCTGGGGCTGCGCAAACGCTGCAGCAAGAGAGAGGAGGGAGACGGCTAGACGGTAAACACCCAGGGGCAGCAGAGTAAAACACTGCATCGCCCTTGACCAGGGCCACACAAAATACTTCACTGGGCTGCAGGTTGGACACCCCTGGTTTAAAGGATATCATCTCTTTTCCATATATGTAAAAATTCATATAGGCAGGTTCAACCAATCCACCTGTGTAAAGTGTTCATGCTATGTGAACGTTTACCCCAATAGCACATAATAGATGCTGAAGTGGACCCTGCTGTCTGCTTCCTCCTTCTCAGATATTAATTTAATTCCCCTGCCCCACAAACTTACATCAAAGGGCAGCACTTCCACCGTTGTATTGAAAAGCTTGTCTTCTGGATGCTCGATATTGCCACTGCGGAAAAAGAACCTGTAAGACAGAGAGATCCAGGCTGTCAGCGATCAGCAGCTTCTGCAAAAGAAACAATTATCTTCCATCTTATCCCAGAGTGAAAGGGAATGGAAATCTATTTCAAAACGGGAAAAGTGCATTCCTGTTTATGACAGTAATGTGGTTTACTTTGATGCACAGAAATAAAGAGGTTAACAACTGATCAGATGCTTCACAACAGACTTTGCCACTGAAGTCAAAACATACAGCCCTATCTCTGGGATCCTGCCTTGTAGGACATATCTGTAGTCAATAATGAATGAACAGCAGCTACTTGTTACTGGCAGTGGTAAATTTAACCCATTGGCTGCCTCCTTACATCCCTTCTAAATCATGTGTTGATGTATTTAGAGGGAATTGACATATATGTATGCAAGTTTCCAGGGGCCCACCCACTAATTTACCCAGTAATGGCACACCCATGTTTGTGCAGACAAATCCCCATCAGCCACAAAAACTGAGCATGTACAGAGTGTCATCTGCAGCCCAGGAGTATTACCACTGATAGTCTGGTAGGATTTCTGCCTGCCAGTGGAGGTGGTACTCAGCTGGCAGAACTTGGGGTTCTTTGCCAGCTAAGGTATTTATATTTTGAGTTGGGGGGGCATAGGGGGTAGGAAGGAGAGAAAATTTAATGCCCATCTACTTTGGGCTCAGGCCTACCCAAAACTGGCCTGTCTGGCTACACTAGAGAGTTGCGCGGGGACAGAAATCCCACCCATCCCCGCCAAAGTCCCACCCGTCCCCGCAAGGACTCCCACCCGTCTCCGCGAGGAATCCCCTCCGTCCCCGCCCATCCCCGTTAGGAATCCCCTCCGTCCCCGCCCGTCCCTATAAACTTCAGAAATAGATATTTCATTTAATTATGCTACTGAATTAAAGGCTCTGTTAGAAACCCATTTAAAAATAAGCAAAAAGACTTTATTAATTTGGAAATATTAATTGGAAAGAATACATACTTTGTAAACGGGTTTCTACCAGAACCTCTAATGTTTATAAATTTTTATCAACACAACTAATATACTACTTTATCCTGAAGCAAAAAAAAAAAAAAAAGAAGAAATAGAATTTTTTTCCTATCTTTGTTGCCTGGTTTCTGCTTTCCTCATGTTTGCATTCAATTCCTTCCATCCACTATCTCTCTTCTCTCTGCATCTTCCATTTGCTCTGTTACTGTGCCTCTCCCTTTCTCCCCCCTTCCAAATTGGTCTGGCACCCATCTTTTCCCCTCCGCTCCCCCCTTAGTCTGGCACCTCTGTCTTCTTCCCTGCCAGCGTCTTCTCCCCACTCCCTCTTCCCCATTTCCTTTCATGTCCTTCTCCCCCCCCCCATCTTCCCCATGTCCTGTCAGGTAGCATCCTTCTCCCCCCTCTGCCTTCCCTATGTCCTTTCAGCGTCCTTCTCCCCCCTCTGTCTTCCCCATGTCCTTTCAGCGGCCTTCTCCCCCCTCTGTCTTCCCCATGTCCTTTCAGCGGCCTTCTCCACCCCTGTTTTCCCCATGTGCTTTCAGCATCCTTCCCCCCCTCTGTCTTCCCCATGTGCTTTCAGCATCCTTCCCCCCCCTCCCATTTTCCCCATGTCCTTTCAACGTCCTTCTCCACCCCTTTGTCTTCCCCAGTGCTTTCAGCGGCCTTCTCCCCCCTCAGTTTTACCCATTTCCCTTAAGCGTCTTTTCTTCTCCACTCCACCTTTCCTCCCTTTCTCCCTCCCTGTCCCTTACCTTTGTGGCGCTTCCCCACCCGACCGACAACAGAACAGGCCCGGTCGGACAAATCTCCCTGTCCTGTAGCCGCGAATCTAAATTACCTCTTACAGCAGCTTCAATACTCCAGCTGCTGTAAGAGGTAATTTAGATTCGCGGCTACAGGGCAGGGAGGTTTGTCGGCCGGTCCTGTTGTCGGTCGATCGGGGGACCTGACCGGCTGTGCACACTCCCCGGGGCGGACCGCCCCCCTCCTCTTTCGTACGCCATTGCCTTCTTCCTACCTGCCCTGCTGCATACAGCCGACCGGAAGTCTTCCCGATGTCAGCGCTGACGTCGGAGGAAGGAAGGGCTTTGCTTAAGCCCTCCCTCCGACGTCAGCGCTGACATCGGGAAGACTTCCGGTCGGCTGTGTGCAGCGGCAGGACAGGTAAGGAGAAGACTAGCCTCGCGGCTCGAGTGCACTGCGATCCAACCCCGCAGGAATCCCACGACCCTAGGGGGCGTCCCCACGGGTCCCGCGGGATTCCCGTCGTCCCCGTTCCCGTGCAGCTCTCTAGGCTACACCACCGCTAGAGGAGTGGCCCTAAATGTCTCAACTGCCAGCTTAAAATAAGGAGTGGTTTCCTGTTCTGCTTATGGGGGGAAGTGGTTTCCCGTTATGCTAACGGGGAGGAGTGGCTTCTTGTTCTGCTTATGGGAAAATGTGGCCATACTGCAGTTACTGTGCCATTAAGCAAGCAGTCAACCAGATCACTCATCCACAAGCAGTACTGGTTCGCTTCAGGGTACAACATAAGAATGTAAAAATTACTATCCTGGGTCAGACGTATGGTCTATTTAGCCCAGTATCCTGGTTTCTACTGTGGCCTATCCAGGTCACAAGTACCTGACAGAAACCCAATGTGAAGCGACATTTCAGAATCCCCAAGAATAGCTACTGATCCCAGGGATAAGCAGTGGCTTTCCCCAGGTTTACCTTCACAACAGTTTATGAACTTGACTTCCAGGAACTTTTCCAAACTTTTTTTATACCAAGCTATACCAAGCTTTTACTACCTCTGGCCGTGGGTTCCAGAGCTTAACTATGAACTGAGTGAAAACATATTTGCTCCTATTTAAGTGTATTACCATGTAACTTCATGGTGTGCCCTCCTAGTCTTTGTACTTTCTGAAAGAGTAAACAACCCGTATAAAATAACTGGCATATTTAAAATACTGAAATAAAAAAAGTCAGTCTTTGTGACATACAGTCCCTGAAAAAGGTGACGAACTGGTAAGCTGAAGTTCAGAAACAAGCCTGTGTCAAAGAGCGGTCTGGAGGAAGAGTTTGTACTGTGCAAACTCCTCCTCCAGACCACTCTTTGATGCAGTCTTGTTTCTGAACTTCAGCTTACCCAACTGAACAGCCAGAAGTGAACGGCACTCCCCATGTTTCCGTTGCATGCTCTAAAGCCAGCCCGTCACATCCACTGGCGTAGCGAGGGTGGGAGGCGCCCCCCCCCTCGCCGCCTTCTCTGCCCCGCGCCCACCCCTTCCCTTCTCCCATACCTGTTTAGCTTTCCCAGCGTGGGCAGCATCTCCAACTCTCTGCCCGTGCTAGTGTCAGCTCTCCCTCTGATGTCACTTCCTAGCTGCGGGACCTGGAAGTAAAGTCAAAGGAGAGCACCAAGGCCAGTGCGAGGAGGCCTCAAGCTGGCGGGGGGGGGGGGAGAAAGTGAAGGTACACGTGTATTGGTGGTGGGAGAGTGGGAAGGAGTGAGGGGGCAGAGAAGAGGAGAGATGCTGGCGCCCCCACCAAGATGATACCTGGGGCGGTCTCCCCCCCCCCCTTTTCTATGCCACTGGTCACATCAGTGGGGATCACAAAGATGCATTCAGACTCATTTATTCTTTCATTTATTGGGTTCTTATCATTTTCAAGTGCAGGATGTCCAGTGAACATAAGAGTATGGCAACGCAAAACAAGATTTAGACATCTACTTGGTCAATTGTATTTACATTCAAATTAATTTCCGCATGTGCCAGCTCTAGGGGTCCTTTTACAAATCTGAAATAGAAAGTGCACCTTTAAGGTAGGTCGTTACTTCTAGCTTAGGCCCTGACCACGTCAAAACAGAAAAAAGAGTGGGATAGAGACACAGTCGACCTAGTGTACACAGACTGGGTCTAGTACAAAAAGGATTGAAAGACTCTCTGTTAGGCTTGCATCATTTCTTGTATACGTTTCAGCTATTTGTATGTTTCTAATAAATTGAGGTTGGTCGACTGTATATCTTCCTCACTCTTTTTTTCTGTTTTTGCATTATTATAAGTGGGGTTGGGGTTTTTTGGGTTGTTTATTTTCCTTTTTGTTGTAGAATATAGCCATTACCACATGACCATTACCAAAATTAGAATGTGAATCTTTATTGCCATCTTTTTTTTGTAGGCAGTAAGGACTCGAGTGCTAATCAGTTAGCGCATAGCAGCGTAGATGTGCTAATTAGCACAGAAACACCTACTCTCCGCCCTCAGACACACACCCTCCCAGAAAAAAAAAATCATGTGGTTTGAATGTGCACATTTGAAACTTACTGTGGGATTTCTCAGCATATCCCGGAGCATGCTATTTTAATTGGGGGGAAGCACATACCAGTGCTAACCACAGATTAGTAAAAGGACTCCTTTATGCACTAAATCACACATTTTACGTGAGAAAATTAGTTACTTTGCAAAAGTGTTTTAGTGACTGGGTGCCTCCCCACCCTCTCCCACATGAACCAGGTACTCGCCTACCTTTCCACTCGCAGGGGTTTGAAGAAACGGAATCGTACGAAGTCTCCGGCAGTGGGTGTGAAAGCCCAGAAAAAGTCTTCTCTCAAGTAGGCTTTTTCCAGGGTGAAGTGCTGGTAAGTCTTCAGACTGGTGCTAACCTCAGCAGGAGGGTTCACGTGTTCTTTCCGCAACGCCTGCTTCCCGAAATCTTTGTCCTTGCAACAGTGCACACATGGACATACATTGAGAGAGTGCTCAGTTTCACTGCTAACACACCAATGGTGTAGCCAGATCTTCAATTTTTTTTTGGGGGGGAGGGGTCTTGAGTAGAGAGTTTCACGGGGACAGAAATCCCGCCGTCCCCGCCCGTATCCTCTCCGTCCCCACCCGTCCCCGTCAGGATCCTCTCCGTCCCCACCCGTCCCTGTCAGGATCCTCTCCATCCCCGCAAGGAATTACCTCCATCCCCGCCCGTCCCCATAAAAATCAGCAATTACTTCTAACAGGATCATTAATTCCACAGTTTCTTTTGGTTTACGCTGCTGTTTTCCTTGTGGAATCTCTTTGGTGGAACCCTTTTTTAGTTTTCTGTTCAGGTAATTAACTTATAAACCCCCTCTTTTACTAAGGCTGATGTGTCCATTATATTATATGGATGAACCCTGCTTCCTAAGCCTTCCATCCCGTGGGAGTCCCGTTGGCTAGAGGGGGGTCCCCGTGGGAGTCCCGTGGGTTAGGGGGGATTCCTGCGGGATTCCCGCGATCCCCGTTCCCGTGCAGACCTCTAGTCCTGAGCCCAGAGCGGGTGTACACAATGTTTTGCCCCTCCCCCTACTCTCCTTGCCTCCCCAAAGACTTCCAACTCAAACTTTTAAATACCTGAGTCGGCAGGCATCCCCAAACCCCAACAGCAAATAAGGTCCTCTGTAGCTGGCTAGAAACCTCTCCAATGCTGGCAGTCTGTTCCACGGACCTCCTGCATAAGCTCAGTTTTGTGCAACAGTGGTCAATGGAAAGTGCCACTGACAGTGAGCGTTGGGGGAGTTTCCAGTCATTAACTATCTCTTTGCTGGTAGGGCTTGGGGATCGCCGCCAGCCACAGCAACAGCGATACAATTTCAGAGGTGTGGGTCTGAGCTAAGTCACCGTAACATCCACACACATTTGATTTGCTTTCTGTCATCATACAAACGCAGGTGGTTAGAGCTGCCTACCTTCAGTTTTTGGATTTTGCCTGCCAGAGAGGAATGCGTCCCCACGTGCTGGAACAGTGAGGGCTTGAACCGTATTCGCAAGTTTGCCTTCTGACGGTCGCAGTGTTTCTGTAACACAGAAAACAAGTAGCGATGAGAAAGAGGCACTGACTGGAATTTGCTGATCATGTTCTGACAGATGCTGAAATATTATCAGAAATTAGGGCGGCTAACAAACTGGGTAACCCAATAATAACGGGTGATTTCATCTATCCTGGTATTTATTGCCTGGGTAAAGTAACATCAGGGCATGCTAAGGAAATAAAATTATTTGATGAAATCAAGGACTGCTTTATGGAGCAGCTGGTTCAGGAACTGACAAGAGGCAAAGCAATTTTAGACTCAGTTCCTAGTGGAGCACATGAATTGGTACGGGAGGTAATGGTTCTGGGATCACTTGATAACAGTGATAATAACATGATCAGATTCAATATAATTCCTGAAATAAGTTTGTACAGAAAATTCAATATAATAGCTTTTAACTTTTAAAAAAAGAGCCTATGAGGAGAATGGTAAAAAAAACAACAACTTAGAGGAGCAGCTGCAAAGGTCACAAATTTACATCAGGCGTGGATGTTATTAAAAAATACCAGAAATGGCCAAAAAAATACCAAAATATAGATATGAATACCAATATCAACAACGATGCAAATTACAAAAAATTGGTATTAATGGTGATAATCTCTCCTGAAAAATCCCTGGGGGGGATAAAGAAAAAGAAAAATGTACTTCCCCAAATTAGGATTAAAGAAAACAAAATAAATAGAGGATCAATCAGTACGGGCCCGGTGCCCTCGTTTCAACCATTGGCCCCGGGCAGGTGTTTATGCAGTGACAAGCACTTAGAAATGAATCTAAATAAACCCTGCCCCGTACATCATATTATCCCTTTGATATATGTAAGATATGTGAAAAAATATATAAATAATTATTACCAAATAATTAGAAGCACTATCATCCCCAGATTGAAACGGCAGGAGAGAAAATCACCCCAAAGAAAATCTCCCTGAAACCTCATATAAAGAAACACAAAATGAGAAAAATAAGAAATAAAAAATAAAACCAAAATATATAAGGTGTCAATTATCAAGAATCAAAAAAAAGAATATAAATAGCAATGTGATGTCCTCAGTCTGTATCGACAGACCACAATACCAAAAATCCTGTGTGCCTGTCAATATAAATACAAAAAAATAGTGGTGAAAGGTGAAAAACAGTGAAAAATACTTAGCTCAGCAAATCCAGAACGGGACAAAGTTCAAAGTTCGCCAGTTATGGCTATATAGTTCCTCTCATTAATGGATCCCGCTCGTATGAAAAGTGCTCGTTGAAGAGTTAAAGCTATCGGTCCATTCACCGTAGCCAATAATGTTCACTGCTCATTTAGCTCACTCATTCAATAATGTTCGCTGGACGTTTTACTCGTTCTTCGATAATGTTCAATGCTCACTCATTTTGCTCACTCTCGTTCTTCGATAATGTTCAATGCTCATTTAGCTCACTCGTTTTGCTCACTCGACAGGTCCTGTTCCAATATCCTCGTCAGGAGGGAGCAAGAAAGTTAGTGGAATGACTGAAGATTTTTTCAAAGACGCCAAGTCCTAAAATGTAAAGGACGGAGTAATCCTCGGCAGCGGCACAATCAAGCTGCTTTGACAAATGAATGCCTGAAACAAGGAGTTCTTATAGTACATTTTAAAGAGCCCCACCTGGACCAACGCATACTTAATGACGTAGGAGAGATGTCAACAGAATCATTTATTGGTTAGAGAGAACTTTTGGATTTTCAATTTACGAGCATTCTCCCCTCATGGCCTGAATGAGAACGTTGATAAATGTTTCACATAAAGGTTGATTCTCTTTTTATTTTTATTTTTTATCTCTGATCTTTTTCATTCTGTTGACATCTCTCCTACGTCATTACGTATGCGTTGGTCCAGGTGGGGCTCTTTAAAATGTACTATAAGAACTCCTTGTTTCAGGCATTCATTTGTCAAAGCAGCTTGATTGTGCCGCTGCCGAGGATTACTCCGTCCTTTACATTTTAGGACTTGGCGTCTTTGAAAAAATCTTCAGTCATTCCACTAACTTTCTTGCTCCCTCCTGACGAGGATATTGGAACAGGACCTGTCGAGTGAGCAAAACTTTCACATATCTTACATATATCAAAGGGATAATATGATGTACGGGGCAGGGTTTATTTAGATTCATTTCTAAGTGCTTGTCACTGCATAAACACCTGCCCGGGGCCAATGGTTGAAACGAGGGCACCGGGCCCGTACTGATTGATCCTCTATTTATTTTGTTTTCTTTAATCCTAATTTGGGGAAGTACATTTTTCTTTTTCTTTATCCCCCCCAGGGATTTTTCAGGAGAGATTATCACCATTAATACCAATTTTTTGTAATTTGCATTAAAAAATACCATCCTGAAAGACCAGACTAGATATATTTCAAGTATTAAAAAAGGAGGAAGAAAGATCAAATGGCAGCCAGCATGGTTAATGAGTGAGGTGAGGGAAGCTATAAGAGCTAAAAGACAATCCTTCTGAAAGTGGAAGAAGGATCTGACTGAAAATAATTGTAAACAGCATAAGGAATGGCAAGTCAAATGCAAGGCGCTAACAAGGAAGGCAAAGAGAGATCTTGAAAAGAAGATTGCGCTGGAAGCAAAAAACACACATTAAAAACTTTTTTAGGTATATTAAAAGCAAGAAGCCAGGAACAGAATCAGTTGGACTGCTAGATGACCAAGGGATAAAAGAGGATCTCAGAGAAGACAAGGCCATAGTGGAGAGATTAAATGTATTCTTTGCTTCGGTCTTCCAAGTTTATTTAATACTTGAAATACCGCGATGGAAATACATAATCGAGAAAGATGTGGGGGAGTTACTGGTGCCAGAAATGGTATTCAATTCTGATGAATCAGAGAAACTGTAACACTGGAAGATGTAATGAGTCTATTTGACAAATTGAACAGTAGCAAAGTAGGTACATCCCAGAGTGCTGAAAAATGAGCTTGCAGAACTATTTGCAATTTTTCTTTAAATACAGCATAGTACCAGAAGACTGGAGAGTGGCTAACATGACGCTGTTTTTTTTAAAAGGGTTCCAGAGGTGATCCAGGAAAATATAGACCAGACTAGATATATTTAATGTTCTCTCATTGCTCTATATAATACCATTTTGCCATGCACCGACATCAGACTCTTTTAATACTTGAAATATAAGTATGGATTAATGAAAGAAAGCCACCATGGATTTAGTCAAGAGAAATCTTGCCTCACCAATCTACTTCATTTCTTTGAAGGGATGAATAAACATGTGGATAAAGATGAGCTGGTTAATATTGTGTATTTGGAATTTCAAAAGGCATTTGACAAAGTAGCTCATTAAAGACTTCTGAGGAAATTAGAAAGTCATGGGATAGGAGGTATTGTCCTATTATGGATTAAGAACAGGTTGAAAGGCAGAAACAGAGTAGGTTTAAACGGTCAATATTCTCAATGGAGAACAGTAAAGAGTGGGGCTCCCAAGGGGGGTCTGTGCTAGGACTGCTGCTTTTTAACATATTTATCAATTATCTAGAGATGGAAATAACTAGTGAAATAATTAAATTTGCTGATGACACAAAGTTATTCAAAGTTATTAAATCACAAGAGGATTGTGAAAAATTGGAAGAGGACCTTGTGAGACTGGCCATCAAAATGGCAGATGACGTTTAATGTGAGCAAGTGCTAAGTGATGCATATGGGAAAGATGAACATGAACTATAGCAGGGTTCCACGTTAGGAGTCATTGGCCAGGAAAAGGATCTAGGTGGCATCGCTGAGGATACATTGAAATCCTTAGCTCAAAGTATAGCGGCAGCTAAGAAAGCAAATAGAATGTTAGGAATTACCAGGAAAGGAATGGAAAAAGATAAAATGTTATTATGCCCTTGAATCAATCTCTGGTAAAGCCGCACTTCGAATACTGTATGCAATTCTGGTTACCAATCTCAAAAAAGATAGAGCAGAATTAGAAAAGGTACAGAAAGGGGCAACGAAAATGATAAGAGGTTTGGGACACCTTCCCTATGAGGAAAGGCTAAAGCAGCTAGGGCTCTTCAACTTGGAGAAGAGACGGCTCAGGGGTAATATGACAGAGGTCTATAAAATACTGAGTGGAGTGGAAAGGGTAGATGTGAAGCACTTGTTCAATCTTTCCAAAAATACTAAGATTAGGGGGCACGTGATGAAGCTACTAAGTAGTAGATTTAAAACAAACTGAGGGGTTTAAAAAAGGCTTGGATAATTTTCTAAAAGAGAAGTCCATAAGCCATTATTGAGATTATTCCTAGGATAAGCAGCATAAAATCTGTTTTTCTACTTGGGACCTGGGTTGGCCACTGGGCTTAATGGAACTTTGGTCTGTCCCAGTATGGCAATTTTTATGTCCTTTCTCCACTAAATGGACTTTCCTTTGAAACTAAAACAGCAAAGAAAATATTAGCTTGAATGTTTTTAGATGTTGGAATTTAGGGGAGAAATGATATTTGTCTTTACATGCTCTTCAAAGCACACAGAGAGATGTTTTAATAGGTTACATGCACGTGCAAATACACCCCATATGCAGGGTAGTTTTGTTTGTTTATTTATTGCATTTATATCCTGCATAATCCAAAGTTCTTTAAATATACAAAGTAAGATATAGGCTCTCAAATTTGCATCCTGCCCATTTTAAACAATTTCTAGAAAAGACAGAGGGTTATAAGGATGATTACAACCAAATCATAAATTCATTATTTTGAGAACATTTTTAGATAAACAAAAAATATAGATTTGACATCAGAGGCTATGGGCCTCTTCTATTAAACTGCGCTAGCAGTTTTCTAGCACGGGGAACCGCACTGAATGGCCCACGCTGCTCCCGATGCTCATAGCGTCGGAAGCAGCGCAGCTCTCTGTGCTAAAAACTGCTAGCACAGTTTAAAAGAAGAGGGGGCATGTTTTAATAATACAGATAGTACACAGAATTAATTTTATAAGGTAGGGTGGGATGAATGAATCAATCACAAGATGTGGACCTATGATCTGAACACCTCAACTTTATGATATGCTCATCTCCCTTAGTAATATTTGGGGCTCCTTTTACTAAGGTGTGCAGAATAGTGCGCGCTGAATTGCTGCACGTGCTAGACCTTAACGCCAGCATTGAGCTGGTGTTAGTTCTAGCCACGTAGCGTGCGGTAATATCCTGCATGCGCTAAAAAGGAGCCCTTGGTGTTTAAAAAAAGATAAACATTTAAAATATAGTAGAACTATAATTGTCTAATTAAACTACACTAAGAAACCAAAACTGGGTGTAGATATAGGACCTTAGCATTTGAAGCTGGTAGGCAACAATCTTGGTTAGGTAAATGTATTCAGCAAGCTATGTTATCCTATTGCAGTTTTCGGAAATTAATTAAGACCATCTTGTTCGATAAGTTTATTACTTAGTGAGTTTTATTATTGAAATTCTATTTTACAAATATTTGTATTTTTTTTACTGTATTTCGCTGATTGTCCAGCTTTACTTCCTTGATTGTACTATTGTTATCCTATATAATAAAACCCTAGCCGCGCATGCGTGCTTCCATGATCTCTGATCAGTAGGTCTGTGGCCGCAGGAGGGCGCGAGTCCCCAGCCTTACAGCACCTAATTACACTCGCCGGCAGGACTGGCCGCCAGTGCTGAACTCCCTGCTCTCTACAAGATCGCGGTGTCTGTTCTTCTCACGAGCCGCACCAGCGTCAGAGAAGGCTTCCAACACTGGCGGGGATCGAGAGGAGCCGCAGCGACACCTTTAAACTTAAAAAAAGTAAGTTCTTCGCTGTCTGACCTTCCCATCCCTTTCTGACGTCTGACCAGCTCACGTAGTCGCTTGCCGCCATCCCGACTCCAAACCTGCCGACTCCAGCAGCATCTGCAGCACTCTACACACGCTGTTTCAGGGCCTTGATTTGCTCTGCCGCATCTCTGATGATGTCATCAGGGACGTGCCAGAGTAAATCAGGGCAGTAGAAGGCCCCGAAGCAGCGTGTGTAGAGTGCTACAGACGCTGCTGGAGTCGGCAGGTTTGTCGGGACCGCCTGAAGGGAAAGGGGGGAGGGGGCGGCAAGGGACTAAAGGAGCCAGCCAGACCGCAGGAAGGGAAAAGGGGGGATAGGGGAAATGCTGCTGCTGCTGCACAGGGAAGTGGGGGGGGGGAAATGCTGCTGCACAGGGAAATGGAGGGGGAGGGAATGCTGCTGTGTCTGCTGCATAGGTTAAGTGGGGGGGAGAGAAATGCTGCTGCATAGGAGGCAGAGAGAGAGAGACAGATAGATAGAAAGAAAGACAGACAGCGGGCAGAAGGGAGACAGAAAGAAAAGAAGAAAGACACAGGGGCAGGGAGAGACATAGAAAGACAGACAGACAAAGGGGCTAGGGAGAGAGACAGACAGAAAAAAGACAGCGGGAGGGAGAGAGAGACAGAAATAAAGAAAGACAGACAGACATATATTCTAGCACACATTAATGTAACGGGCTAAAATACTAGTGTTATTAATAAAACAGTATGCTTTATGTCAAGCTTTACCTATGGTTCATCACGATAGAGGAATCTCTTTATAAAG
The DNA here is from genome assembly GCF_902459505.1 of Geotrypetes seraphini. Taxonomy (NCBI): domain Eukaryota; kingdom Metazoa; phylum Chordata; class Amphibia; order Gymnophiona; family Dermophiidae; genus Geotrypetes; species Geotrypetes seraphini. The sequence continues at coordinate 47,298,384 of NC_047101.1, forward strand.
GTAGTTAATCCCAATCAATAATTTAAAAGTTAGGTACAACACTTAAGCCAGAACTGGTGTACGTACATGTTCAAACCTAAACGCTTGAGATATGCACAAAACGTACAGTATTCTGTAAGCTACACACTTAACTGGGAGCTCAAGTCATTTATACACCCTGTTTATGGGTAACTTACACAGCACATACAAGGGGGTATTTGGCATTTACATGCAAATGTGCACATATATGCCATTATTCTAAACAAATACATGTCATGCACATGTAACTTGGTGCCTATTGTAAAAATGTTCCCACTGTATATTATACAGGGTGCCCACAAAAACACTCCTTGATTTTTAAATGGTTACAAAACCAAAATTTATTGGAATATTCTTTCACCTTTGAGGCTACAGTCTTATCAATTCATAAAGTTTCATATGGTTACATACACTCGATGTGCGCCCCACCTGTTACTCAGCAAACATCGATGCGATAATCGAGCTCGGACCATATCCGGCATGATCGTGTTTATAGCTTTAGTGATGTGTTCCTGCAGATCATCCATAGTTGTGGGTAGTTGCCTTTCACATACCCTCAAAGGAAAAAGTCACAAACAGTAATGTCCAGTGATCTTGGGGGGCCACTTGAGGAACACCGGGTCATTTTGTCGCGTTGCATTGTATTTGCTGTCATCTTATTTAGAAACATTTTCCAATAAGTTTAGATTTTGTAACCATTTAAAATCAAGCAGTGTTTTTGTGTAGTTGCCCGTATACTCATAAAGAAATAAAGGGAGGAGGGGGGGGAGTAGACTCCTGCTCAGAGCTATCACCAACCTTGGCCAGAGGCGTACCTAGGGTAGGTGACACCCGGGGCCCATTGTTTTTTGACACCCCTGCCATCATTATTGACACCCCTCCCAGTGTAAAAAAATATTTTTAGTAATGTTCCCCCCAGGTGCCAGCCAAGAGGGGGTGTTCCTGGTCCTTCTCACAGCTCTGGATAGTCCCCGTGGCCCAGCATATTCTCAGCCTTCTCTCCCTTTACCTTCCGTGAAGCTGAAAAAACTGCCGGCCTCGGCAGTGATTCAGCTACGTTGCCCGCAGCTGAGAATATACTGGGCCACGGGGACTATCCAGAGCCTTGGCACCGGGCCGTGAGAAGGGAAGTTCCCGGACCATGACTCCCAGGCTGGGAACCCCCCCCCCCCTCATGGCTGGCACCCGGGGCAGACCCCCCCCCCCCCCCGGCTTGGTACGCCACTGACCTTGGCATTAAGAGTGCAGCTTACACTGAGTTTACAGTGGGTGATCATGGAAGCAAAAACACAGGCCTCCTCCAACATGAAGGCAAAAGAGAATCGGGAAGCTATTTGGTCTCATAGAGGGGAAGTTTACAGGACAGTAAGATGCAAGCTTCAGCACAGTCTCTGAATAAAGCCTGTCCATGATCATTAACCAGACTCTGGGATGCGACCCCCAAGAGACGAGGGCACAAGTCATATGTTCACTGCACAGGCAACCAGGATGCAAAGGATCTTGATCTGGACAAACTAAGAGACTTTCCTGCATCTGTGGAAAAAAGTATAGTTGGGACCCATGAAAACCAGTTTCAGTTACTGGAGAAACAGTTACCCTCATCCTGTCCTATCATGTCCAGTTCCTTCAACCCCTCCCCACCAAGCCTCCTCCCCCCAAAACAAAACCCAGTCAGGTTGGCTTGAAAAGAAACGTTTTATAGGTGCCTTAATCTAGCCTCCCTGTAGCAGGTTCTGGTTCTGAAGCTGCCTTGTCTTTGGACTCTGGGTGCTGGCAGACAGCAATGCTCCCTACATCTGCTCCGTTATCTTATCCTCTTAAGCCTGAGATCAGCCAATGTTATGCTAAGCTTCCTGCACATTACAAAAGAATTCAGCATGTTGTTCCAGCACCCTGGCTCAAAGGCAAGGTTTTAATCTGTATGAAATCAATCAGGACATTCTATTTTTTCTCTGACATTTAAGTAAGATGTTTGTCAAGAGTAGTGCTATCCTAATCAAATTATGCACTGGTCATTGCACTGCTGGCCATGAAGTCAGAACTACTTCCTGCAGGGCAAATGCCAAAACAAAGACAGATGCCAAGCATGCAGATCTTCTAAAGAACATGTACAGTAAATGGAACAGGAAACAGCTCTGTTATTACAGAACCAAGAAGAGTGCAATTTCCAGAAGCCACTTACGCTGGTAAATATTTCTTTATTCAGTTAAAAAGGCTGTCAGAAAACTTTCCACCCTCAGAGTATGTATTTGAGGCCAGATTGGAGATGTTCTATGGAACAACAGTGGGCGCGGGTTCAGGAAGAGCCGACGCTGGTATGACAGTAGGTTGGGGGTTGCTGCTTGCAGCAGGAGCATTACAGAGGTACAGGAGAAGGGAAGTGGTGTGCACGCATGGCAGTGGGGAGGGCAAGGAAGGAGCAGCCAGAGAGGAGGGCGGGTTTCTGCACCCTCACCAAGACAGCGCCCAGGGCGGACTGCTCCTCTACACCACTACACCACTAAACTACTTGACTTGACTAGATAAAAATGAAGGAAGATTGGAGGACTGTACCTGATAACATAACACAGGATTTTGTATGATATTCTGCAGGTTATGAGAAGCCAGTGTTCCGCAATCCATTACATCAGTGCTAAAGCTGGTGTAAATGCCCACGTCTAGATGCTAGCTAGAACACGTGTAAACTACAGTGTTATATAATTTGTGTGCATTCTGTCCATGCTCCACCTACACCCAAGTCCACCAGGAAAACATTGCACATACTTTCCTGCTAGTCAGTATTTGGTAGTTTCTAGAATATTGCTATTCGCACGCATTCCTGATGTCTAAAAGTAGGCAGTTCCTTATAGACTTACCCCCCTGCCTCCCATCTAGGTCCCAAGCCCATGCTGAACTGCCCCCACCCCTGGTAAAATCAGGAAAATTTTTGAGAGAAAACATATTTAATTGAAGATGTTTCTTGCCATAAATACAGGGGAGGGAGAAAGGAATGCAAATGGCGACTGAACACCCCACCCAGTACCCTGTAGAGAAGGAACAGTGAGTAGTGAGGCTTGAGAAAAATCTGAGAGCTGGTGGGAGCACAAGGAGAAAGATGGATAAGACATCAAGATGGGAGCAGATCAAACAATGACCCCTAATAAGGTTCTTGTACTCAAGTTTTGATAAGAAACAGGCGACCAGTGCTGTGATGTTAAATATTAACGGTGTCCAATAAGAGTTTAACAGTTACAATCAAAGCCGCTTACAGGTACCAGGGGCAAGGGAGGGTTAAGTGGCTTGTCCAGAGTCACAAGGAGTTGAAGTGGGAATCAGACCAGTTCCTCTGGTTCTCAGGCACCTGAACTAATCATTAGTCTACTCCAAAGAATGACGGGGTGAACATAAGAACATAAGAACTGCCATCTCCGGATCAGACCTTCGGTCCATCAAGTCCGGCGATCCGCACACGCGGAGGCCCTGCCAGGTGTACACCTGGCGTAATTTATAGTCCACCATATCTTTATATGCCTCTCTTAAGGAGATATGCATCTAGTTTGCTCTTGAAGCCTAGGACGGTTGATTCCGCAATAATCTCCTCTGGGAGGGCATTCCAGGTGTCAACCACTCTCTGAGTGAAGCAGAACTTCCTGACATTAGTCCTGAACCTGTCCCCCCTTAGCTTCATTACATGTCCTCTAGTCCGTGTCAAATTGGACAATGTAAATATTCTTCTCTGCTCTATTTTGTCGATTCCTTTCAGTATTTTGAAGGTCTCGATCATATCCCCACGCAGTCTCCTTTTCTCAAGGGAGAATAATCCTAGTGTTATAAGTCTGTCCTCGTATTCCAGTTTCTCCATACCCTTCATCAGTTTTGTTGCTCGTCTCTGCACCCTCTCCAGCAGTTTTATATCCTTCTTTAGGTAGGGAGACCAATGTTGGACGCAGTATTCCAAGTGGGGTCTGACCATTGCCCTATAAAGCGGCATTATAACTTTCTCCGATCTACTCGAGATTCCTTTCTTTATCATGCCCAACATTCTATTAGCCTTCTTTGCCGCTGCCGCGCATTGCGCCGACGGCTTCAGGGTCCTATCTATCAGTACACCCAGGTCCTTTTCTTGTTCACTCTTCCCCAGAGTTGCACCTGACATTGTATACTCGTATTCCTTATTCTTATTGCCTAAATGCATTACCTTGCATTGAACTTCATCTGCCATTTCTCCGCCCATGTTTCTAACCGACACAAGTCGCTCTGGAGTTTCTCTCTAACCTCCTGCGATCTGATCGCCCGGCATAGTTTTGTATCGTCTGCAAACTTGATGATCTCACTGGATGTTCCTTCCTCCAGGTCATTGATATAAATATTAAAAAGGATCGGCCCAAGTACCGAGCCCTGGGGTACACCACTAGTCACTTTCTCCCAGTCGGAGAACTTCCCATTTACGCCCACTCTCTGCTTTCGGTTTTCCAGCCATTTGTCTATCCATCTTTGTATATCCCCCTCTATGCCATGGCTTTGTATTTTCCTGAGAAGTCTTTCGTGTGGAACTTTGTCGAACGCTTTCTGGAAGTCCAAGTATATTATGTCCACCGGCTTCCCACTATCAATTTGCTCGTTCACGGTCTCAAAAAATTGGAGTAAATTTATCAAACATGATTTCCCTTTCCTGAATCCATGTTGACTGGGTTTCATCAAGTCGTGTGCGTCCAAGTGCCGGACTATACTATCCTTGATCAGTGCTTCAACCATCTTGCCGGGGACAGACGTAAGACTCACAGGTCTATAGTTGCCCGGTTCCCCTCTCGATCCTTTTTTGAAAATTGGGGTGACGTTCGCTATCCTCCAGTCGTCCGGTATCTGTCCAGTTCTGATTGTCAGGTTTGCAAGTTTTTGCAATAACTCTCCGATTTCAACCTTCAATTCCTTTAAGACTCTCGGGTGAATTCCATCCGGTCCAGGGCATTTGTCACTTTTAAGTTTGTCGATCTGATAGTATATCTGGTCTAAGTCCACTTCAACTGTGGTGAGGCTGTCTTCTATTTCTCCTGCAAACACTTTCTCCGCTTCAGGTATTGTTGAGGTGTCCTCCTTCGTAAAGACGGACGCAAAGAAGGAATTTAGTTTGTCTGTGATTTGTTTATCTTCCTTGATGTACCCTTTTCTTCCCTGGTCGTCCAGGGGTCCCACTGCCTCTTTTGCAGGTTTTTTCCCTTTCACGTATCTAAAGAAGGGCTTGAAGTTTTTGGCCTCCTGGGCTATTTTTTCCTCATATTCCTGTTTTGCATCCCTCACCGCCTTGTGACATTTCTTCTGATCATCTTTATGTTTGTTCCAGGCTTCGGTTGTCTTTATGCATTTCCATTTTTTGAAAGAGTCCTTCTTTTCTTTTATGGCTTCCTTCACCTGTATGGTAAGCCATGCCGGTTCTCTTTTGCTCTTTGTTCTCCGATCTTTGGAAATCCTTGGAATGTAGAGATCTTGTGCTTCTGTGATAGTATTTTTCAGTAGGGACCATGCCTGATCTACCGTTTCAAGTTTGTCCACCATCTTCTCGAGTCGTTTTTTCTACCATGGCTCTCATGCGATCGTATTTACCCTTTTTAAAGTTCAAGGTGGTGGTTAAGGTTTTGGCATGTTTCCCTTTCCCGATGTCAAGTTTAAAGTTGATTACATTGTGATCACTCGTTCCCAGTGGAACCATGACTTCCACTTCCCGTGAGGCCATTTAGGACCAAGTCCAAGGTGGCGTTGCCTCTTGTCGGCTCTTTTACCATTTGTTCCAGGAAGCAATCCCCTAGCACCTCCAGGAACTTGGCCTCCTTGCCGCAGTTGGAGGTTGCTAGTTTCCAGTCTATCCCTGGGAAATTGAAGTCTCCCAATATAATTATATTGCCTGTCTTGCATTCTTGTTTGATTTCCTCCATCATTTCTGAGTCAGTTTCCTCCGCCTGTCCTGGGGGACGATAGTAAAGGCCAATTTTCGTATCTGCGCCATATTGACCAGGAATTTTGATCCAGAGTGACTCAAGCTTCTCTTTTATTTCTGTTGTAACCATTTCAACAGAATCTATTCCCTCCTTAACATATAGAGCAATACCTCCACCTTTCTGCCCTACTCGATCTCTTCTATACAGTTTGTATCCCTGTAGTACTATGTCCCATTTGTTTTCTTCATTCCACCATGTTTCTGTTATGCCAATGATATCTAATATGTCATGTCTTGCTATTGTCTCTAGTTCCCCATTTTGTTACCTAGACTTCTAGCATTCGTATACATACATCTAAGTTCCCTTCGTGTTTTGGACCTTCTACTCTTGGCCGTCCCTGTAGTTTCAATTACGGTATCCTTTACTGCTCCTGTGTTATCACCCTTGTTTGCTGTGTGGTCGTCCCCTCCTGTGTCTGAGTTGTCCCTTCCTGCTTTTTCTCCCTTATTGGCTGTGAGGTCGTCTTCTCTTGTGTAGGAGTAGTTTTCCTTGGCTTCTTCGTCGGGGCATCCTGCTATCCGTGCCATCGACCGGTGGTTGACTGTCGGCTTTCCCCTATCTTTCAGTTTAAAGCCTTCTCGATTGCCTTCTTCATGTTGCCTGCCAAGACTCTTGCTCCTTCCTTGTTGAGGTGTAGTCCGTCCCTTCTGTAGTACTTGCTTTTTCCCCAGAACGCCAGAACACTGTGGCAACCTGCGGTGGACTGCAGTTTACCCGCGGCAATGGAAACACAAATGCCTGCTTCGCTGCGGGAATGGTAACAATCTTCTCACTGCCTGCGAGAGAGGTGAACATCTTTGTCCCCACAGTAGGAAACTTCCCCCCCCCCCCGTCTTTTACTGTTATGTACAGTGGTATTGTGGCTCCTCTCCAAGTCTCGGCAACAAGCTGCCTCCCTCCTCATTTCCCCTCCCCTCCCTCGCTATCGCAATGCTATCAAACCCTGCCTCCTTTAAAAGTGACAAATAGTCCCCCCCCAAAAAAAAACCCTGCGACTCCTCTACCCAGTCAGCCCCTTTGCGCCTCTCGCCCTGGGCCTACCAGTGTTTAAGAAGCTACTGTGACCGAAGAGGCAATGTCGCAGGCCTGCTCCGGGGCCTTCTTCCAGCCGAGTCCCTATATCACCCCCCTCCTCCCACTTTATTTTATTTTCATCTCAATGTAATTTAAATCCCTAGTGTTCTTTCCTACTTCTCATGTATGCTCTGTATATTGAACCCCCCCTTTTTAAAAAAAATTAGCATAAAACCAAAGGAGTATAATAAAATAATTTTAAATTCTGAGCTCTTTGGGGACAACGGACTAGAAAACAAATTAAAATAAATAAATTTAAGTTACATTTTATACAACTTATTGTAAACTGTTTAGCTAACATTCAATAGATGGTATATCAAAAATTAATAACCTTGGAAAAGGCCTTTCAGACCTGCTTCTCTGAATGTCACTTCTGAATGTCACTCTGAATGGCTTCTCGGAGCCAATGTCACTGCAGGAATGAGATATAAAGGTGTGAACAGACCACCAGCACATTGCAGCTCTAGCTATTCCTTCAATGGACACTGAGTGAAGATGAAAAACTGCTGCTGCCAAGACTCTGAATTGATATGCTTTCACTAGATCTTTTGGCAAGTCATTTGCTAATGGTTACAGCATGCTGATGCTGTTATTGTGCATTATAAAGCAGGATGTTGGAAAGAGTTCCTGGACCACAAAGCAAACAAAAACAATACTGAAAGAAAATGTACAGGAATTTATTAAAATGACAAAACCAAAATCTAAAAACATAATACATTAACTGCATAAAAAATATGTATCCAAAACAACTTTTCCCAATATTCCTGTGCACCGGACCCGAAACGGTCCCTGTTTCGAAGAAACACTCCTTCCTCAGGGGTCCTACAGAAGTTAGTTATAAGCAGATATGAGACATGAAAAAATAAAATAAATGTCAAACAACTATGGTCATTCAATAATCATTGAAGTCCTTGGTTGATTTTACTGTTTTATGTATTATCACATGCACATTATTATGACCAACATCTTGCATTTACATTTATTGATTTTTATTTTTTAGTCATTTCATGACTGTACACATGCAAATATTGCTGATGTACATGTTATGTTTTTTAATATTGTTTTTTTAATAATGTTATTTGAATATTGATACACGTTTCCCATTGGTTTGCATTGTATTTTATGAGATATGGTTTTTAAAGTTATATTTGTTGCTTATATTTTTACAATGAAATAATCAGTTTTAGGTTCACTGTCCCATGGACCTTCCAAAATGGCACACATTTTTTACATTCACATTTTTTGATTGCTTTATGTCATACATAAAGAAAAGATGTGATAGTAGTAAAGACTGCAACATAAGCAATATCAGCAACTCATTTCTTAGTATTGCAACGGAAAGTGAAACGAAACAAAAATCCATACGAAAAAGGAGATTATCGCTGAAAAATAGCTGGAAAGCGATGACCACAAATGCTCGCAGTCTAAGCAACAAAGTTCATGATCTGCAAGCCCTGATGTTAGAGGCAGATCTAGATATTGTCGCTATCACAGAGACATGGTTCAGTGAATCACACGGATGGGATGCAAACATACCGGGATATAATCTTTTTAGGAAGGACAGAGATGGTCAAAAAGGTGGAGGAGTAGCTCTCTATGTAAAGATCAATATCCAAGCGACCGAAATGCAAGGGACCTGGGGAGAGGAAGAAGCGATATGGATTGCTCTGAAAAGAGAAGATGGAACTTCTATCTATGTGGGTGTAGTCTACAGACCTCTGACTCAATCGTAGCAAATTGATAAGGATCTGATTGTGGATATCCAAAAGTTTGGAAGGAAAGATTGCTGTTGGGAGATTTCAACCTGCCGGATGTGGACTGGAATGTTCCGTCTGCAGAATCGGAAAGAAGTAGGGAGATTGTGGATGCCTTTCAAGAGGCTCTGCTCAGACAAATGGTGACGGAACCCATAAGGGAAAAAGCGATATTGGATCTGGTCCTCACTAATGGAGAGAGTATCTCTAATGTTCGAGTGGGTGCTCACCTGGGAAGTAGCGATCATCAAACGGTTTGGTTTAATATAACGGCTGAAGTGGAGAGCGGCCGCACGATACTTAAAGTCCTAGATTTCAAACGTACAGACTTTAATGCTATGGGAGAGTACCTGAAGAAAGAGCTGCTAGGATGGGAGGACATAAGAGAAGTGGAAAGACAGTGGTCTAAGCTGAAAGGAGCGATAAAAATGGCTACGGACCTTTATGTGAAGAAAATCAATAAAAACAAGAGAAAAAGAAAGCTGATATGGTTCTTCAACTTGGTGGCTGAGAAAATAAAGGCGAAATAGTTGGCGTTCGTGAAATATAAAAAAAACCAAGAAGAGGAGAGCAGAAAGGACTACAGGGTGAAACTGAAAGAAGCCAAGAGAGAGATACGTCTGGCGAAAGCACAAATGGCTTAAAACAAATGGCTTAAAACAAATGGCTTAAAATGTAAAAAAGGGAGACAAAATTTTTTTCAGATATATTAGTGAAAGGAGGAAGATGAAAAATGGAATTGCTAAACTAAAAGATGCTGTGAATTAATATGTGGAAAGTGATGAGGAGAAAGCGAATGTGCTAAACAAATACTTCTGTTCTGTGTTCACAGAAGAAAATCCTGGAGAAGGACCGAGATTGTCTGGCAAAGTTACACGAGAAAATGGAGTAGATTCTGCGCCGTTCACGGAGGAGGGTGTTTATGAGCAACTTGAAAAACTGAAGGTGGACAAAGCGATGGGACCAGACGGGATCCATCCCAGGATACTAAGGGAGCTCAGAGAGGTTCTGGCGAGTCCTATTAAAGACTTGTTCAACAAATCTCTGGAGATGGGAGTGATTCCTGGGGATTGGAGGAGAGCGGATGTGGTCCCTATTCATAAAAGTGGTCACAGGGATGAAGCAGGAAACTACAGGCCGGTGAGCCTCACTTCAGTTGTTGGAAAAATAATGGAAGTTTTGCTGAAAGAAAGGATAGTGTACTTCTAATGAGTTACAGGATCTGAGGCAACATGGCTTTACAAAAGGTAAATCGTGCCAAACGAACCTGATTGAATTTTCAGATTGGGTGACCAGAGAGCTGGATCGAGGACATATGCTAGATGTAATTTACTTGGATTTCAGCAAAGCCTTTGATACAGTTCCTCATAGGAGGCTGTTGAACAAACTTGAAGGGCTGAAGTTAGGACCCAAAGTGGTGATAATAGGAAGGAACCGTATATGCTGGGAGGAGAGAAGCTGATATGCACGGACGGGGAGAGGGACCTTGGGGTGATAGTGTCCGAAGATCTAAAGGTGAAAAAACAGTGTGACAAGGCAGTGGCTGCTGCCAGAAGGATGCTGGGCTGTATATAGAGAGGCGTAGTCAGTAGAAGAAAGAAGGTGTTGATGCCCCTGTACAGGTCATTGGTAACCCACTTGGAGTATTGTGTTCAATTTTGGAGACTGTATCTGGCGAAGGACGTAAGAAGACTTGAGGCGGTCCAGAGGAGGGCGACGAAAATGATAGGAGGCTTGTGCCAGAAGACGTATGAGGAGAGACTGGAAGCCCTGAATATGCCCTAGAGGAAAGGAGAGACAGGGGAGATATGATTCAGACGTTCAAATACTTAAAGGGTATTAACGTAGAACAAAATCTTTTCCAGAGAAAGGAAAATGGTAAAACCAGAGGACATAATTTGAGGTTGAGGGGTGGTAGATTCAAGGGCAATGTTAGGAAATTCTACTTTACGGAGAGGGTGGTGGATGCCTGGAATGCGCTCCCGAGAGAGGTGGTGGAGAGTAAAACTGTGACTGAGTTCAAAGAAGCGTGGGATGAACACAAAGGATCTGAATCAGAAAATAAGATTAAATATTGAACTAGGCAGTACTGGGCAGACTTGCACGGTCTGTGTCTGTATATGGCCGTTTGGTGGAGGATGGGCTGGGGAGGGCTTCAATGGCTGGGAGGGTGTAGATGGGCTGGAGTAAGTCTTAACAGAGATTTCGGCAGTTGGAACCCAAGCACAGTATCGGGTAAAGCTTTGGATTCTTGCCCAGAAATAGCTAAGAAGAAAAAATTAAATTTAAATTGAATCAGGTTGGGCAGACTGGATGGACCATTCGGGTCTTTATCTGCCGTCATCTACTATGTTACATTCATTTTACATTACATATTTGTTTCACATACATACTTGAACTGCAAAGTAATGGCGGAATAGAAATCCCTAATAATGTTATTAGATCACATGCAGTCTACAGGAATATTGGGACCAGTTGTTTTGGATACATACTTTTTATGCTGTTCATGCATTTTGTTTTTAGATTTTGTTTTTGTCATTTTAATAAATTCCTGTACATTTTCTTGCAGTATTGTTTTTGTTTGCTTTGTTGTCTTTACTGCAAGTTCTGTTGGGTTTTTTTTGTTTGCTTTGCTGGAAAGAGTTCCTGGATCAAGTTGTATGTTTCTCACTACTAAAGGAAATGTATAAGCCAATTCATAAGATCATGGCTGGGTCACCTAGTTCAACTAGAACTTTAATATTCACTGGACACAGAGGTAAACAAATTGAGTCACATGAATTGTGGTTGTCACATGGCAGCCAGCGGTTGTGGTAAGAGTGGATAGTGGAGCTGGTTTTAAGAAAAGTTTGAACAATTTCCTGGAGGAAAAGTCCAGAGTCTGTTACTGAGAAAGACATGGGAGAAGCCACTGCTTGCCCTGGATCGGTAGCATGGAATGTTGCTACTCCTTGGCTTTTGGCCAGGTTCTAGTGACCTGGATTGGCCACTGTGAGAACGGGCTACTGGGCTTGATGGACCATTGGTCTGACCCAGTAAGGCTATTCTTATGTTCTTATGCCAAGGAACCTATTCTATATTGACTTTAAACTTGATAGTATCTTTAAGTACCAGTTTTATACCACCTTTTCACTATAGAGTTTTTTTAGGAACCTCAGCGCCACCACTCAGAGCTCAAACTCATTCATTGCTCTAAGCTTTATGTGTTAGCTCCTCATCGGATCCTTTTTTATTTTAAACTCCTTTTTTTAAATCACGACTAAAAACAAAAAATATTTTAGCACCGATGGTGGAACATTTTTTGGAACACCAACATTCAATAGAACAGATACAATGGCGTATAATTGAAAATATGGAAGAGGGGAGGGTGGGAGGAAACAGTGAAGAATGGTTGAATCATAAAAAACAGCGTTGGATATATATGCTGAACACAGTAGTTCCGCACGGATTGAATGCGGAACTAGAATGGGGTTCTCTGATCTAGCGTGAGTCGGGAATGGAAGGGTCTCTAATGAATAATAAGTCATTCATATTCTAAATAATCAAGTTTGACTGACGTGGCTCCCGATGATGCTTACGTTGCGTGATGACGCAGCCTATGCTAATGGGGGCCCCGCTCTATTAATGAGATTAGGGCACTTCAGTAAATTTTGTATCTAGTTGTGTCACTATAAGTTAACTATTTTGGCTTTTGTTATATTTTAGGGGTAAAAGCCTTGATAAAGCTGCAAAGTGGGGCCATTGGATGATGGAGACAAAAAAGGAGTGGTAAAAGAGGAAAAAGAGAATGCTAGGCGTCAGTGCTATCATTTTGAACAAGGAGCTAGAAAGAGAGTGTGAGATCACCACCTCTGGGTAAGTCCTGGGTTTGTCTAGGATTTGGGATGGAGGTTGTGAAAGAGTAGGGGAATCAGAAAGGGGAGTTTGGATTGTGAAGCCATAGGAAGGGATTAGATTTGGGGGGAGGTTGGGGAACCGAACAGGGGAAGGCTGGGGGTGGAAATCGGACTGACTACCCAGAAGTTATGCAGATACCAGCCGATATAGTCAATGCTGGCATCTGCATAGCTGTGGCAAAATATAGGTCAGCCTTTTGTGGGGTCTTATGTGGTCACTTAATTATGCAGGTAGAAATACTGAATATGGCCTTGCCTGCATAACTAAGAGCCCTTCTCTGATTTTGGTCCCAGACAGCCCTGGCACTGGCTAGGATTTTGATTATGCAGTCTCAGATAATATTCAGCAGTACTGTCTGGTTAAGTGCCACTGAAGATCAGCAGACGACCTATTCAGCAGGGTTTAAGCTTCTCCTGCCTGCTTAAACCATGCTGGATAATCAAAATTTTCTTGCCCTGGAGGACTTTGAGGTACCTCATGCATAATTTAGGAGGTTGTGGTTTGTCTCTGAGCAGTTCTAGTAAGTGTCTAGGGTAGCCAGGTCCACAAGACCATTCCTTAAAGCCTCAAAGGCATGTAGACACCCCCCCCCCCAAGTTCAAGTTAGCGGGGTCTTATGTGGTCACTTAATTATGCAGGTAGAAATACTGAATATGGCCTTGCCTGCATAACTAAGAGCCCTTCTCTGATTTTGGTCCCAGACAGCCCTGGCACTGGCTAGGATTTTGATTATGCAGTCTCAGATAATATTCAGCAGTACTGTCTGGTTAAGTGCCACCGAAGATCAGCAGACGACCTATTCAGCAGGGTTTTAAGCTTCTCCTGCCTGCTTAAACCATGCTGGATAATCAAAATTTTCTTGCCCTGGAGGACTTTGAGGTACCTCATGCATAATTTAGGAGGTTGTGGTTTGTCTCTGAGCAGTTCTAGTAAGTGTCTAGGGTAGCCAGGTCCACAAGACCATTCCTTAAAGCCTCAAAGGCATGTAGACACCCCCCCCCCCCAAGTTCAAGTTAGCGGGGTCTTATGTGGGTCACTTAATTATGCAGGTAGAAATACTGAATATGGCCTTGCCTGCATAACTAAGAGCCCTTCTCTGATTTTGGTCCCAGACAGCCCTGGCACTGGCTAGGATTTTGATTATGCAGTCTCAGATAATATTCAGCAGTACTGTCTGGTTAAGTGCCACCGAAGATCAGCAGACGACCTATTCAGCAGGGTTTAAGCTTCTCCTGCCTGCTTAAACCATGCTGGATAATCAAAATTTTCTTGCCTGGAGGACTTTGAGGTACCTCATGCATAATTTAGGAGGTTGTGGTTTGTCTCTGAGCAGTTCTAGTAAGTGCTAGGGTAGCCAGGTCCACAAGACCATTCCTTAAAGCCTCAAAGGCATGTAGACACCCCCCCCCCCAAGTTCAAGTTAAATTTATTTAATATACCGCAAATATAAAACCAGGGTTAAAATCTAAGTGGTTTACAAACTCATATAAAAGGAGGATTAAGAAACAAACTAATACCAATGCAAGGACAAAAAATAACCAACATCAAATAAGAACATAAGGAGAGAACGAGAGGTTAATTACAATAAAATCTGCTAGACTGAATTCAATTTTGGCAAAGGGAGGAAAAGCAAATAAAAATATTATTTTCCTATGGGGGTTGACCAAGAGGAAGTCTGAGCAGAGAAAAAAACCCCCAAATTCTTTAGTAGCAATAAAAAAAAAAATATTTGAAGAACCAAAATTGCACCTCTGCAAAAGCTCTGCATGCCAGCATTGTCCTATGGAGGACCATTTTTGATATGATGTCCAAATCTGAGTTTAGATGTTTTGTGGAACAGGCACAAAAATCCAGTACCAAACATGCCCAATTTCAAAACTGTAAAACATCTATCTTTTTTTTTTGTTTTAAATGGCCATTTTGCAGATGTGTATCTATCTTTTTGAACCATTTTCGGGAAAAAAAAAATGTCAAAAAGAAAAAATGCACACAACAAACCATTTGGATGTAGGAAGTGCCACATGGGGGAAGCCTTCATCCCTCCAGTGGTCATCCCTTTTGGAACTTATTCGTTATTAAACCATGTCTTAACCCCAAATGTCTAATTGTCTCCTGCTGTATTCTTAAATGTTTATGGCAGAAAAAGGTCCAAGTCATAACCCATCACGCCTCTATCACGCCCCCCCCCCCTGAGATTTAGACACACTGCAGGACAAGCACCATAGAAATCCATACAGAAAACAGGTTTTGAAAATAGTGAAATGGAAGGATTTGGCAAGGAAAACCATTCATCTGCCCTTTATGCCACGTTTTGGACACTTTTTCTTTCTTGCCACTTGTGTGGCTGATTTATCCTTCCTGAAAATGTACCAGCTCTTCCCTAAAGGTGCAGACCTACATCCCCCTAGATTAGGACAAGTGATACAGAAAGAATCATATCCTTGTCTACAAGGAGCCAATCCCCTTCCCCATGGACAGCATAGGATGTGAGCGGAGTGAACTGCTTTGCTACGCAGGTGCAGGGGGCCCAAGAGAACGACCTTAGGTCACTTACCGCATCCTTTTCTGGATTACAGACTTTAAACCCACAGGATATGGTCCAGCAGCCAGTCAATGGGCTTATCCCTGTAGAACATGAGGATGAACCTCGACAATTAAACTGAGGTCCAGAGACTTAAACATCTTGCCTGGAAAAAAACAAACAAAAGCCAAGTGAACTTGAATAAGAACTGAAGGCTTAACCAGCGGGATATGTATTGGCCCCGCTCTCTCTCCCCCCATCCCACCAACACTTAAACTCTCCCTCCAATAACCACACCACTCACGTATATGGATAAATAGCCGCAGCTCTGTTTATTAACAAACCAATAAATTAACACTTACATAACAAAAACAGTTTCCCCGAGCTACACCTTAACCAATACCAATAATATTCGGCCCCCGATCCTGCCATGCTAGCAAGGGTCTGGGGGGGTGGCATGTCCCAACATGCCCCTTTAACCATAGTACCAGAACCCGGGCACGGCTCCCTGCCGGCCCCCCCCCCCGCTCATCTCCTGATGAGCTGTACCATACCGTAGCTCGGGATAACCGCTTACCAAAACTCTACTGTCAAGCAAGCCAGACAAAGAGGGCGGGAGGGTGGGCAGGAAAAGCCGCCTCAGAGGACCAGGAAAGACACCGGGTTCCTCCGAGGTCCAGGCTTTATCTACTCCGCCCTGCGTTCCCCCCTCCTATCAGGAGGCAGCCCCGCAGCGGGAATTTCAAACCCGCCTATCCTAAGCTGCCTCCTGCTCACCTACTCCTCCCCCGCCCCCCTCGCGCGGAGCCCTCCATCCCCGCATTACCAGCCGCCCTCGAGACGAGACTCTCAGGCCTCTCCTTTACTGCATACTGCATTTATGAGTTTCCAGGTGTACTGAAGCGATACATTCCTAATAAAAGAGATCTGTTTACTAAGCTAAGGCATGATAGAATCCACTGGTAACCTCAGGATTGTTCTTAAAGTTAGACAAGCCTGAATTCTATACTGGCAATTGTTGTTATGGAATACAGTGGTGCCTCGCATAACGGACGCCTCGCACAGCGAACGCTGCGCATAACGAACTTTTTGTCTTGCTCCCTATAACGAACTTCGTTTCCCACAACGAAGTCGCCCGAGGGGGGGCGGAACTACTCTCGCCGCTTCCTAATGTGAGCCGGGAACAGCAGCACCCTCCTGTCTGAATGCAGTGTTCCATCAACCTCCTCCACTTACCTTAGATGCCGAGTTTTCCGGCTTTCTTTTTCGGCCAGCCACACACTTTCAAAGAGCAGCACATGCGCGCATGCTCTGTTGTTCAATCTTCTCACTCTGACGCAACCGGAAACCGGAAGTTGCAGGAGAGGAGAACATTGATCAACTTCAGCAGCTGCGCTGTGCACAGCTTTTTGAAAGCGTGCGGCTGGGTGAAAAGAAAGCTGGCAAACTCTGCATATAAGGTGAGGTGGAGGGAGGGAAATGTAGGGCTGCAGAACGAATTATTTTCTTTTACATGTATTCTTATGGGAAAACGCGTTTCACACAACGAACGTTTTCACATAACAAACTTGCTCCTGGAACGGATTTAAGTTCGTTGTGTGAGGCACCACTGTACTAGTGTTCAACATTTATGCACCTAACCTTAGGCATAAGCACGTTTGCTAGCTCAATGGCTAGCGTAAATGCACGTAAGGAGTCGGGCACATAAAATGCTAGTACACTTCTTCCTCCGTATTCGCTGTGATGGGGGATTACCAGACCCGCGCATACAGAAAACGGCGAATAACTTTTTTCATATGCTATTCGCTGTTTTCGATTAAAGCCACCGCGAACAACATGGTGGGAGACCTGGCCTGTTCCTGAAGGAGAGGCAAAACACCGTGAAGAAAGTGCGGGAATCGGCGATTTTCTCTGTCAAACGCTTAGAATCAGCGATTTCTCTATGCAAGCTGACGTCATTTGGGGGAGGAGCCAGCAAGCTAAAAACTGCAAATAATCGAAACTGCAATTGCTGATATTGTGAATACAGAGGGAGAAGTGTATTCTATAACCTGACCCCCCCCCCCCCCCCCGACCTGCCTATGCTCCTCTCAGCTCCATGCCTGCCTTGACGTGATACACGCTGGAATTTGAGCACACAACTTATAGAATACTGACTAAGGGCAGTTACATGTGTAACTGCCACTCAAATCAGTTACAGCCAAAAATTGATGAAGGTCATTTAGCGGATAATTATAAAATTAAATGGGCCCCTAAACTGTACAAGTTTCAAGTTCCTTTATAACTTTCTATCCCGCCTATCGGTAAAACCATCTGGGCAACTTGCAGGCTAAAGAAAAAGCATATAAGAAGCAATAACAGACAAACAAAGGAGGGGGAGGCGGGGGGGGGGGGGTGGAGAGCACACAAGGGAGGTCGATGTGTCATTCTTATTGCTTTACACTTCTCCCTACGAATCGCGGTTTTCAATATCCGCAGATTCGGTTATTTGTGATTTGTTTTTTTTTTAAAAAAGCTAATTCCGGACCGTCCCTGCCTCCCTCCCAGCATCCCAGACCTTACCTCAGGGGTGTCAAAGTCCCTCCTCAAGGGCAGCAAACCAGTTGGGTTTTCAGGATTTCCACAGCAGGGAGCTCCCATCGTAGTCTCGAGAGACTACGGAAACTCACGGCAGCCATTTGCTATGAGTGATCTGCATGGGACAGGAGCGTAGGAAGATCGCTCCTGCCCCGAAAGCCAGCTAGACCACCAGGTAAGGTCTGGGATGCTGGGAGGGAGGCGGGGGTGGGTCAGAGCCGGCCGAAAACTTATTCACGGTTTTTCACACTTTGCGATCTGGCTCTGCACCCAACCCCCGCAAATACTGAAGTGTATTTCCCAGGCCTGCTGGAGAAGTGGTTGAGCTTAGCTAAGTTTCAAGTTTATTTTATTTTGATATACCGCCTATTGCAAAATCTAAGCGGTTGACATAAAAAGTTTTACAAAATATAAATTTAAAAGGAAACAAATGCAAAATATTTAAAACATTGAGAAGACTACACTGGACTACAAAGAGAAGTCGGTAAAGAGAGAGATAATATGAAAAAAAGAGGGTACGGGAAAGGAACAAACCAAGAGGTAGGGCTAAGTTGAGAAAAGAGAGAAACCTGAAAAAAATTAATGACTTAGGTTTCAAAACATCTTTAATAAAAAAAGTTTTAAGACTTGATTTAAACTTTCGAGGCGCAGTTTTCTTGGGAAGGAAATTCCACAGTGACTGAAAAGATAGCTTTATGAGAAGGGTCGTAAACTAAAGGCATCATTGAAAAGAAAAGTTTTAAGGTCATCTGTAAGAGTCATCTGTATTACTGATGTGAGATGAGTGAGAGGGGATATTAGGGTGTCAACTATTGGGAGAGGAACTCTGGAACACCTAAGAAGTAATTTACATGGTAACCAGTGAGAAGACTAAAATAGAGAAGTCCCTATTATTTCCAATGCTTTATGAACTGATCTTGAAGGCCATCTTTTTATCAAGTTGGAAGCGTTCATAAATCTTTAGCTCGAAGACTTGCATATAAAGAAATTACAGTAATTGAGCTAACTAATGACAAGTGAATGAATCAATACATTAAAGTTTGGATGTATTTAATCAATTTTAGCTTGTAGAAAGATCGCTGGACAACCTGCAAAATTTGGGGCCCAAGTTGTTGTATGCAAATTTGCGTGCTGGTCAAAATCTAGACAAGCAACTTTCTAGAATTTAGGAAGCATATTAGGAGCACTAGCATGCATATTAACACTGCCTAGCAGTACTTATAATGCAAATACAAATTATGCACATCACCATCTTCAGTAGGTGGGATGTTAGGTGAGGCGGGGGTTAATGTGTGCTGTGAATATTAAGCTTAACGCCTACTTGTAGATAAACTCCAAAATGTTATTGTATTTCAAGGACTCTGTGATGTTTAGCTTTTGTTCCCAGGCTGACTTATCAGGGCAACAAGGGAGACATAAAAAATATCAGGCCAGAAGAAATCCAGGCCACAGGCTGTCCAGCCAAACCAGCTGTAAGTGAACCAGTCAACTAGAAAAGCAGAACACAGAACTCCAGAAGAGCATAATCATGTATAACTCTACAGTCAGTTTTTGATAGTGCAGAATCTTTAATGCCAGTAAAATGTTCACCACCTAGTGCAGAGGTGCCGAACGCGAGCACTCCCAGCCGGACGAGCACTTTCATCTAGCAAACCTAGTCAGAGAGGCAGCAGTGGCAGAAATGAGCAAAGGCTTCATAGTTCATCGTTCTGTATTGTGCCAATCCTATCGGTGGGAGCAGCGGTACTCCAGTACCTCTGGCTGCATCCTTTTCCTCATTCCTGGCACCATATGTCTGAAGTAGAGGTCTGCACGGGAAACCGGGATCGCGGGAATACCCCCCCCCCCCCTAACCCACGGGACTCCCACAGGGACCCCCCTCTGGGCCCACGGGACTCCCACGGGGATGGAAGGCTTGGGAAGCAGGGTTCGTCCATATAATATAATGGACACATCAGCCTTAGTAAAAGAGGGGCTTTAAAGTTAATTACATGAACAGAAAACAAAAAATAGGGTTCCACCAAAGAGATTCCACAAGGAAAACAGCAGCGCAAACACAAAAGAAACTGTGGAATGATGATCTGTCAGAAGTAATTGCCTGCTTTTTATGGGGATGGGCGGGGATGGAGGTAATTCCTTGCGGGGATGGGTGGGGACGAAGAGGATCCTGACGGGGACGGGTGGGGACGGAGAGGATCCCGTCGGGGACGGGTGGGATTTCTGTCCCCGTGCAACTCTCTAGTCTGAAGCTTGGCAGCTGTTCTCTCTTCCTTCTCCCTCCTAGGTGAGGCTTTTAGTTAGGGCAGCCTGCAGCACCTCCTCATGTTTCTGGGCTGCAATTTGTGAAGTTTCAGTGGTTCTTCTATTTCTGTCTCCCCCACATTAAGCCTATTGATTAGGACAGGGTGTGTCAACACAATTACATAAGAGGCCGAAATCTGAACAAAAAGGCTACGTCGTGGGCCAATATTTTTTTTTTTAAAGATACTTAAGAGTCCTTTATTAAGGTCCACTAACCGATTTTAGCGCGAACTAAGGCCCGGATTCTGGATAGGATGGCCCAGGAGAGGCATCCTATACAGAATCGGGCCTACACTAAACCCCGATTCTGTAACCGGCGTCCATGTTACAGACGCCGGTTACAGAATTGGGTTAGAGTAGACGCAGCCGCTATACTTATCACGGCAAGGGATCTCTCTGCCGCTATAAGTATAGCGGCCCACGGCCGTCTGTCCAATTGCCAGCAGGAGGGTGGACCAAACCCTCCTGCTGGAAGATGCCCCCCCCACCCCCGACACTACGATCGCTGGCAGGAGGATGCTCAAACCCTCCTGCCAGAAGATGCCCCCCCACCCCCCACCCCCAATCAGGCCTTAGGCTTAGTGGGGATGGGCGGACCCACTATGCCTAAGGCCTGATTGGTCCAGGCTTCTAGAGCCTGGGCCAAATCAGGCCTTAGGCTTCGCCAGGGAAGGGGCGAGCCCGCCTCATTTCGATGAGGCGGGCCTGCCGGCTGGAACGGGCAAGCCCCGTCTGGCCAACAATTAAAGGTTATTTTGGTGGGGGGGAGGTCATGGGGCTGTTAACGGGGGGGGGGGGGGGCGTCTTCCGGGCAGGAGGGATTGGGCACCCTCCCTGCCGGTGATCGGTAGCGTCAGGGGGAGGGGAGGGGGGCATCTTCTGGCAGGAGGGTTTGGGCAGGAGCCAGAAGATGGCGACACATACCGGTGTCTGGTGAGACGCTGAGGGAATTTCCGCTTCTCACTATTTACAGCGATTAGATTTTTTCGTGTGCCTGGCTTGAGGAATTATTCTATTAACAAATCCAATTTGTTGTTACTATTGCATTGTTGTTATTGTAGTTGCTGTTGTTCCTTCTTTTTCCAGACGTTTCAGTGTCAGGAAAGCTGTAAGTTGAGATGGTTCAAAAAACACATATTTATTATCTCGATACCTTATTATGCATTTACATGGAAAACGTAAAAAAGAAATACAACCAGCTGTGTAACTCCTGCTTTCTCATACAGGAAACTGACGCCTGCGGTTCTGAGTTTCTCTACTAACGTCTGGAAACATTTGAATTTTCAACCCAAAAACCTCTTTATTCTTGTTCCTAAAAAACATCTTTAGTATCCCAATCCTTGTCCGGCAACAACGCCACAGATAGCAAAAGAGTTGCTGGTTTAGCCAAATCTTTATCTGATGTTTCCAGGATTGCTGTCAAAATCTTGTTGAAGGTCTTGTATTTTCCTGTTTCTTATCCTCGATTGTTGATCCCTTACTTTAATAGGCAAATAGTATACTCGAGTGAGAGGAGGCAATGATTCCTCAGGAATATTAAGTATCTCCATAAAATACCTTTTTATCATCTCTCTCGGGTTTTAGATAGAATTTTAGGAAAATTCAGCAATCGTAGGTTATAGTCTCGATAGTTATTTTCCATAGGTCTCCATATTTTCTTCTAATAATTTGATTATCTTTTATTATTGTAGATTGAACTTGTTTAATCGTTTTCACTTCATTTTCAATTTCTCCCACTTTTTCTTTAATATTTGAAATTTCCTGTTTATTTTCCTCTATTGTCTGTTTTTGAATTTTTATATTCTTTTCGCCTTCTTTAATTTGTTTAGTTAGTGAGTCTCCCAGTTTGGAAACTAAGTCCCAAATTGAGTCAAGAGTCACTTCAGCTGGTTTTTCATGTTTAAAGAAAGTCTCATGTAAAGTTGAAATGCGTCACCTTGACTGCTTTCTGTCTGTTGGTCTGGATTTTCTCCTCCTTCTGCTCTATCCGCTGGAACTATCTCTGGGCTTAGCAAAGCCATAGAGACTTCCCCTTGCTGGCTCCCCGGTGTTGCAGCTTCTTGCCCACTCCTTTCTCGTGGGGAACTTGCACTCAGCGGTGGGGGAGGTGGATTCCTCTGGTCGGGGCTCAGCATGGTATCCAGCCCAGGACTTCCGGTCCGGCGTCACTCCACGTTGGACTCTGGTCCAACGGGCGACTCCCCCGACGCCACTGACTCCCTCTGGAGACGCTGGAGAAAATGTTTCAATCGAAGCGAGAGGGGGGTGTTCAAGACGCCGCGAGGCTGCAGCGGCGCTCTTACCCCGTCTCTTCGGTAGCACAATCTAATTTTTATACCCAAGGCAATGAAGGGTTAAGTGATTGCCTAATGTAACCAGGGTTAAAAAGTTACTTGAGTGAGAAAAAAACAGGGTTTGAAGAGGATTTTAAAAGGTTTTTAAAGTAAAGAAAGTCTGTAATGTAAGATCTGTGTTTTTTTTTTATTTTGAGAAGTATGGTTTGTGTATTGTTTGTATTGGTGCAGTTTTGAGGTTGGTTGTTGCTGATCTCTTGCACGGGTTTGCTATCCTCGTGCAGAGATCAGCAACAGCTGGCGTGAACATTCTAATTGTTTAGATTTGACAGTTGGGAGGGTGACTTGGTTCTGTGAGGAGGTTGTTTTGGCTTGTGTGGCTCTTGTGAAGGTAATTATAGTTGAATTATTGAATTTTGAATAGGAATTGTAGGTTGTGGTTAAAGTTGAAGTTTGATTCATAGATTCTGGTAATTTCCAAGGTTGAAATATTTCTTTCTGGCGGAGGTGAAAAAATTGTTTTATCTGTGAGACTATTGGGTGTTAGAAATAGTCTGTGAAATTTCTGTGCAATTGTCGTGAGGGAATTTTGGTGAAGAAAATTTGATAAACTGTTTTGGAAGCTTTTTTAATATCTTCTGTAAAATTTTATTAGGATTTTGGGTTTTATTTGTGTTTTGCGATATAGGAAATTTGAGTGTATTTTAGAAATAGGAAATTCTGGGGAGGGAAAAAGTATAGGGAACATCAATTATCTATTTTTTTCCTAGCTTAGAAAGTATATTTAGGCAATTTGGGGTTATTAGATTAGATTCCCTTATTGTTTAAGTCAGAGTAGTGGGTGGGTTCCAGCAAGAGAGATTCTGCTAGCAACTGCGCGCCTACGTGGTACCACTACATAGCAAGAACATAAAGCCTTCAAATACCCAAATCTGAGGAAAAAGAAGAACTTTACAGAGGGGGAAGTAGAATCTCTTTGTTTAAAATTTGATTTATAGCATTTGTTTATTAAATATTATTTCTATATTCAATTCTGAATCCTTAGTGCTTCTTTATATTTATTCTATTATAAGTTTAATAACTATTTTTATTTCAAGGTTCTACCATATTATTATATATTATTATTTTGTTTATGTAATTCACCCCTGGGGAAGGTATTCAATTTACCCTCGGTGTGCACAACTACTAAAACAAATCTTATTTCAAGAGGGATACCTTTTACCTCAGTCTGAGAAGGAGGGGGTTACACTAAGATCACAAGGGGCAAGCAGTGGAATTTGAACCAGGCATCCCTGGATGTCAGTGCGCCAACCAACTGGCTAGACTTCCACAGGCAAAATTTTACCGCACTTCTAAAACAGTCCCTTCCTCCGTGCAACGCACAACACTATTAGATGCATGGTAAACAGCACCCTTGTACGAGAAATGGAGGTCAAATCGCTCAGACCTAGTTCTGATCTGAATGCTTACCACTGACTGCCCGACCTCACTTCTGACATGATTCTCCACATCTGCTTGCATAATTCTGGGCAAATCACACTACAGTTTACAAGAGATTATCAGACACTGTAATAAACCATCTCATTATGGACTTGGCGGTTGAAGTGGGCCGTATGTGGAGACTCTCTGAAGAGAACCTCCTAAGAGTTTATAAGGCACCTTGCAATGAAATCTCCCTTAATGGTCAGTTAATTCTCTTTCCTTTGATTTGGGGGGGGGGGGGGCGAGGAGAAAGTATTTGAAATCGAACAAAGGGGAAGTTGTTTGATTACCAATAAACCCCAGCTGAGAGAATTCCAGGATCATCCAATCTTCCGAGGGCTGTTGCAAGGCAAAGTTCTTCATTGTGCTCAGATAATTTGGTTTGGCTACAATATCATCTTCCAGCTGCAAAGAGAGGGAGAAAAGCTCTGGAAACTCAGATATAATCTCTGAAGCCCCTATCCCATCCTTCTTAGTCACATTTTTCCATCACCTTTTCCATATAGCACAAGATAAGTTACATAGAATAAGCACACAAATAAATTAGATACAAGCACACAAATTAAGCATACAAACTCAGCACAATATCAACTTTTCTGGTTCTAGGGTTCAAGACACAGATAAAGCACAGTTACTTACCGTAACAGGTGTTATCCAGGGATAGCAGGCAGATATTCTTGACTGATGGGTGACAGCACCGACGGAGCCCCGGTACGGACAATTTTAGAGTGATTGAATTTGGAAAGTTCTAGCAGGCCGCACTGCGCACGCGCGAGTGCCTTCCCGCCCGACGGAGGCGCACGGTCCCCAGTTAGGATAAGCCAGCTAAGAAGCCAACCCGGGGAGGTGGGTGGGACGCAAGAATATCTGCCTGCTGTCCCTGGATAACACCTGTTACGGTAAGTAACTGTGTTTTATCCCAGGACAAGCAGGCAGCATATTCTTGACTGATGGGTGACCTCCAAGCTAACAAAAAGAGGGATGGAGGGAAGGTTGGCCATTAGGAAAACAAATTTTGCAAAACAGATTGGCCGAAGTGTCCATCCCGTCTGGAGAAAGCATCCAGAAAATAGTGAGATGTAAAAGCATCTGTAGATGCTGCCATAGCTCGAACTCTATGGGCCGTGACAGAACCTTCCAGTGACAGTCCGGCCTGAGCATAACAGAATGAAATGCACGCTGCAAGCCAATTTGACAGCGTACGTTTAGAAACAGGACGTCCCAATTTATTCGGATCAAAGGACAGAAAGAGTTGGGGAGATGATCTGTGGGGCTTAGTACGCTCTAAATAGTAAGCTAGAGCCCGCTTACAGTCCAAAGTATGCAGAGCCTGTTCTCCAGAATGAGAGTGAGGTTTCGGAAAGAAGACAGGCAGAACAATGGATTGGTTGAGATGGAATTCCGAGACAACCTTAGGGAGAAACTTTGGATGTGTACGCAGAACCACCTTGTCATGATGAAAGACTGTAAAAGGTGGATCCGCAACTAGTGCATGTAGCTCACTGACCCTCCTGGCAGAGGTAAGGGCAATAAGGAAGAACACTTTCCAAGTGAGGAACTTGAAAGAAGTTGTAGCTAGAGGTTCAAACGAAGGCTTCATTAAGGCAGAGAGAACCACATTGAGATCCCAGACTACAGGAGGGGCTTTAAGAGGTGGTTTCACATTGAAAAGACCCCGCATGAATCTGGAAACCAAAGGATGAGCTGAGAGAAGTTTCCCATGAACTGGCTCATGAAAAGCAGCAATAGCACTGAGGTGGACTCTGATGGAAGTAGACTTGAGACCAGAGTCAGACAAAGAAAGAAGGTAATCCAACAAGGTCTCCACTGCCAGGGACGTAGGATTATGATGATGGAGAAGACACCAGGAAGAAAATCGTGTCCACTTCTGATGGTAACATTGCAGAGTGGCCGGTTTCCTGGAGGCATCCAGAATAGAACGAACGGGCTGAGATAACAGAGTATCACTTGAAGTCAGTCCGAGAGATACCAAGCTGTCAGGTGTAGAGACTGGAGGTTGGGATGCAGAAGGGTCTCCTGATGCTGTGTAAGTAGAGAAGGAAACAATGGAAGAAGAATAGGCTCCCTGGAACTGAGTTGAAGTAGAAGGGAGAACCAATGCTGCCTGGGCTACCGTGGAGCGATGAGAATCATGGTGGCTTGTTCCCTCTTGAGCTTGAACAAGGTTCGCAACATGAGAGGAAGCGGAGGGAAAGCATACAGGAATAGATTGGACCAATCCAGGAGAAATGCATCCGCTGCCAGACGGTGAGGAGAGTAGAGTCTGGAGCAGAAGAGGGGCAGCTGGTGATTGTGAGGAGCTGCAAAGAGGTCTATCTGAGGAGTGCCCCACCGAGCGAAGATGGACTGTAGAGTTAAAGGATCGAGTGTCCACTCGTGAGACTGGAGAATTCTGCTGAGCTTGTCCGCTAAGGAATTCTGTTCCCCCTGAATGTAGATAGCTTTCAGGAATAGTTGGTGATCTGTGGCCCAAGCCCAAATTTTCTGGGCTTCCTGGCACAAGAGGCGAGATCCTGTCCCACCCTGTTTGTTGATGTAGTACATCGCAACTTGATTGTCTGTGCACAGCAGGAGGACTTGAGGAAAGAGAAGATGTTGGAAGGCCTTGAGGGCATAAAACATCGCTCTGAGTTCCAGGAAATTGATGTGATGCTTCATTTCCTGGGCTGTCCAAAGGCCTTGAGTTTGGAACTCGTTCAAATGAGCTCCCCAGGCATAAGGGGAGGCGTTGGTGGTGATGACAAGTTGATGAGGAGGTAGATGGAACAGAAGACCTCTGGAGAGATTTGAGGATATCAACCACCATTGTAGAGACTGACGAAGAGACGATGTCACAGATATGTGTCATGAGCAAGGATTCGTTGCTTGGGACCACTGGGTAGCTAGGGTCCACTGAGGAGTGCGCAGGTGAAGACGTGCGAAGGGTCTGACATGAACTGTGGAGGCCATGTGACCCAAGAGTATCATCATTTGCTTGGCAGAGATGGAACTTTGTGGGAGTACCTGCTGACATAGAGATTGAAGAGTTTGAAGACGGTTGGACGGCAGGAATGCTCTCATGAGGACTTTGTCCAGCACCGCTCCAATGAATTGAAGTCTCTGAGTGGGGATGAGATGAGATTTGGGAAGATTGATCTCGAACCCCAGAAGTTGTAGAAACAGGATGGTTTGGTTGGTGGCCAGGAGCACTGTCTGAGATGAATTGGCCTTGATTAACCAATCGTCCAAGTAAGGAAAGACCTGAAGGTGGTGAGAGCGTAGAAAGGCAGCCACCACAATCAGACATTTGGTGAACACTCTCGGAGAGGAGGCAAGACCGAAGGGCAGCACCTTGTATTGGTAATGACAATGATTGATCATGAAGCGGAGGCCAGATTGACGGGTACATGAGTGTATGCCTCTTTGAGATCGAGGGAGCATAGCCAGTCGCCTTGATGGAGAAGAGGATAAAGAGTTGCCAGAGAAAGCATCTTGAATTTCTCCTTGACCAAGCATTTGTTGAGATTGCGAAGATCTAGAATGGGTCTGAGATCCCCTGTTTTTTTGGGGACCAGAAAATAACGGGAGTAGAATCCCTGCCCCTTCTGATCTAGAGGAACTTCCTCTATGGCGTTCAGAAGGAGGAGGGATTGAACCTCCTGAAGAAGGAGAGAAGACTGAGAGGTGTTCAAAGCAAACTCTTTTGGCAGACTTTGAGCAGGAAGTGTCTGAAAGTTGAGAGAGTAGCCGTGGCGGATGATGTTGAGGACCCACTGATCCGATGTGATGTTTTCCCAACGGCTGATGTAACAAGAAAGACGTCCTCCTATGGGTCGAGGGAGATGGGTAGATGGTGGAATACTGGCTATGCTTTGGAGAACCACGTCAAAAGGGTTGGGTAGACTTTTGTGGTGGAGGAGGCTTCACCTGTTGCTGCTGGGCTGGTCTAGGAGGTTGTCGCTGTTGTTGGCGCTGACGTCTAGGCTGTTGAGTAGCCGGTGGCAAGGGACGAGAAGCATAGCGGCGCTGGTAGGCGGATTGTTGGTGAAAAGGCCGAGCAGGTGGAGTCTTTTTCTTAGTCTTCAGGAGAGTATCCCACCGAGTCTCATGGGCAGACAGTTTTTGTGTAGTGGAATCTATGGACTCTCCAAAGAGCTCATCACCTAAACAGGGAGCATTTGCTAGGCGGTCCTGATAATTTACATCGAGCTCTGAGCCATGCCAACCGACGCATGGCGACAGACATAGCCGTGGCTCTAGACGTCAATTCAAAAGTGTCATAAATTGACCTAACTAGGAATTTTCGTAACTGGAGAAGAGAGGAAGAACAGGCATGAAAAGCAGATTTTTTGCGGTCAGGGAGGTACTTTTCAAAAGCAGCCATGTTTTGTATGAGGTGCTTTAAATAAAAGGAAAAATGAAAAGCATAATTCCCTGACCTATTGGCTAACATGGCATTTTGATATAAACGTTTGCCAAATTTGTCCATGGCCTTTCCTTCTCTGCCAGGAGGGACTGAGGCATACACACTAGCTCCCGCTGATTTCTTAAGAGTGGATTCTACTAAAAGAGACTCATGCGGGAGCTGAGGTTTGTCAAAACCAGGAATGGGGATAACTTTGTACAAGGAGTCCAATTTACGAGGAGCTCCTGGGAGTCTCAAGATTTTTATAAAAGGTCTCCCGTAAGATGTCATGGAGAGGAAGTTTGAGAAATTCCCTTGGAGGCTGGTCAAAGTCCAGAGCATCAAGGAAAGCCTTGGATTTCTTAGACTCAGCCTCCAAGGGAATAGAAAGAGATTCACACATCTCTTTTAAGAAAGAGGTAAAGGATGTGGAATCCTGTTTAGAAGAGGGATCTGCAACAAGTTGATCCTTTTCATCAGAGGAACACTCACCCTCAGACAGAAAGGGCTCTTCGGAGTCACCCCACAAATCAGGGTCCCTGAGCTACGATCTCGAGACTCCGGAGTGGAGGGTTCCAGGTGTCGGGATTTGCGCGCCGACTTACCCGACCTCATAGACACGGTACCAGGAGATGTTACATGCTGTGTCGGCACCGAAATCTGCACCGCCTGGTGTTGAGCTCTCGGTTCCGGTGCTAAGATTGGCATCGAAGTCGATGAAGCAGTGTGGACCGGTACCAACAAAGTGGATGCCGATAAAAGAGGGCGCTCCACTATCGGTACCGGTGGCTCAGACCGGACCGGGACTGGAAGGCTCGGTGTCAAAAGTGCGGGAAGGAGTTGTTGCAACTGTTCTTTAAGTTGCACTTGCAGGACAGCAGCAATCCGCTCGTCCAGCGAAGGCACCGGTACCGCCTTTTTCTTCTGCGGTACCTGCGGTGCCGCTCTACGCCCCGAGGATGAGGAACTCGATGTCGAGGGGCTCACCTCAATAGGGGCGAAGCGCTTCCGTGGGCGCCTCGAGATCGGCAGGACTGGACTCGCTGCTACTGAGACCGGAGGACGCTCCAACGGGGAAGGCTTCTTAGCTGGCTTACCTGCGGGATGCGACGCCGGCGCGGTATCATGCGGTGTCGACGAAGTAGGTACTGACTGAGATGGGGCCGATGTCGGTGCCGGTGCTGCGGAATCAGACATCTCGGCGCCAAATAACAACCGCTGTTGGATCTGTCGGTTTTTTAGAGTTCTCTTTTTTAAAGTCGCACAGCGGGTGCAGGTGGACGCTCGGTGGTCAGGACCAAGACACTGCAGACACCAGTTGTGCGGGTCTGTGAGTGAAATTGGTCGAGCGCACCGCTGGCACTTCTTAAACCTGGAGCATGAAGGTAAACCTGGGGCATGAAGGTAAAAACGGCTTCTGCCAAATCGAAGGCCGAGGCCTCGATGGTGGCAACAGGCCCCGTCGGGGCGAAACCGAAAAAATGAAAAAGAAAACAAAATTAGTTTGTTTTTTTTTTTAAACAAAGAAACGAAAGTAAAAGAAGGAAATAATATTTCCGAACAAGTTTACGCGAGCGGGAAGGTGATAAGGAACAAAAGTTTTCAACAGCCGTTGAAACGTGCGTCTTCTTAGCTCCGCGGAAACTAAGAAACTGGGGACCGCGCGCCTCCGTCGGGCGAGAAGGCACTCGCGCGTGCGGCCTGCTAGAACTTTCCAAGTTCTTAGAGTGCAATCACTCTAAAATTGTCCATACCGGGGCTCCGTCGGTGCCGTCACCCATCAGTCAAGAATATGCTGCCTGCTTGTCCTGGGATAACTTGGTTTATGTTCGTGTTTGATTATGGCATATGGTTTGATTAGAAGACTGGCTATTTCTGGTGTTGTAGTCTTGATATTATGGGTTCTGGTTTGTAAGGAGCTTGGTCATAGGAGAGGTGGTTTGTTTCTTGTTTGGTTTCTGATAGTCATAGCCCAGGGGTAGGCAACTCTGGTCCTCGAAGGCCAGAATCCAATTGGGTTTTCAGGATTTCCCCAATGAATATGCATTGGAAGCAGTGCATGCAAACAGATCTCATGTATATTCATTGGGGAAATCCTGAAAACCCGACTGGATTCTGGCCCTCAAGGACCAGCGTTGCCCACCCCTGTCATAGCCTGTTGGGTGGGGGGTTTTTTTTTGGGTTTTTTTTTTGGGGGGGTTAAGGTATTTTTCAAATAGATATGTTTGTAGGCTTTTACGAAAGGATTCCACCATTTTGCTGCCAGGTATGGGAAGGTTGTAGAGTGAATAATTTTGGGTGGTGTTTTGATTAAATTCAACATATAGTCTGGTGTTTTGCCATGGAAGATTAAAAAGATTAACATACATAGTTTAAAAATACACAAAAAAAAACAAGATGAGATCTAAACTTGTTTTAAATCTTTTATAGTGGTTACACTTGAGTAAACCATCTCTAGATTTCAATATCCAGACCCTTTAGGGTTTTTGTTTTATCTAATCAACTTGATATTCCATCTATGACTTACATTAAGTCCTAAGGTGACTCATAATAATAAAGCAATAATAATAAATATAATAATAAAGCCCTTTCAGGCTTCAACCAAAACCAACAAGGCACCTCCTCTCTCAACCCGCTACAAATTTTTTTAACTGGGTGTTTATTGGATACATACTAGAAAACCACCAATTCCCCTCATGCATGCCCAACATGCATATTTGATCCCACCAGAGAAAGGTACTCAGCAACAGTCCCTGTAGGGCAAAAACACTGATAAACACCATCTTCTTTTTTTTTTTTTTACCCTCACAGGCTCCCTAGTTAGGGTTACCATATTTATGAAGAGAAAAAAGAGGACACGTGACCACACAAAAACAGGAAGTCACTGCAGAATGAAGGCTTCTGGGGAAGACCAACTGCAGCAGGCTTACCTCAAAGATTAAATATGCAAAAGAGGAAGAAGGTGAAGAACAGGGAATAGGAAATCCTGGACAAACTCTTCAAATTTAGAAAGATGTCCGGACACCCTTCTAAAAAGAGGACATGTCCGGGTAAATCAGGATATCTCTAGTGATCTGGAATATAAACACCTGAGTTTAAAAATATATAACAATGTTCGAAGCCCCGATAAGGTCAATTTAAGGGATAAGACAATGAGGCCTAGCAACTGGTTCCCAACACACTAGGCAGAACTCAAAATATATAACAATGTTCGAAGCCCTGATAAAGTCAATTTAAGGGATAAGACAATGAGGCCTAGCAACTGGTTCCCAACACACTAGGCAGAACTCAAAATATATAACAATGTTCGAAGCCCTGATAAGGTCAATTTAAGGGATAAGACAATGAGGCCTAGCAACTGGTTCCCAACATACTAGGCAGAACTCTATGGCCAGCATCTGTTGACCATTCTCTCCCTCTGGACTGTAAGTTATGAAAATACAGTACTCCCCCGAAGTTCGTGGGGGTTGCGTTCCCGGAATTTCAAAAAACCATGAATATTGGATGTGGTTTAGGAGCGGAGGTCGGAGGTGAGAGAAGGCTGCAGGGGTGGCGGCGGTGCTTGCGGATCGGGGGGTCTGAGAAGATCTGAATAGGGCGGCGGGTGCTGCTAGTGCTGATGCGGGCGGTGGTGCTTGCGGATCGGGGGGTTGGAGGATGCGCGAGGCGGTCAGAAAAAACCGTGAATGACTGAGTCCGTGAATCACAAACCCGCGGGGGTATACTGTATTAGGAATTCATTGTTCAGTGTTGTAGGCCCCACCCTCTAGACTTCTTTAAAATCTAACATATCTCTAAAATCCTATTTTTATGAAAAAATATATGGATCTTGAAGCATGTTCAACAGGCTTGGAACTCTGGCAATGCCATGCTATGAGGCCCACAGGCCCACCCTGCTTTGACTGTACCAAAAAAAGGTGATATTTTAAACCCCATTATCCTCTCCTTTTTTACTTTTCCCTTTCTCCTTTTCTGCCCAATGAAATGTAATGGCTGTTCCTTTCATTTTCTTGTTTATACATTTTTAATTTATAGCTGTCAACCATGTAGCTGCAACTATGATAGGTGGTATAATCAAAATAAACCTAAATTTGAACTTGAAAGCCAACCTCACCAGCTTACCTTTTACAATAGGGGCAGCTTGTTCCTTTGCTCCCATGACTGTGCTGTTCTTCTTCTGCTGCTGCTACTACTATTAATTATTTCTAGAATGCTACCACACGCTGTACAGAGCCACGAAGGAGACAGAGTGTAATAGGGCAGAGTACGGTACTGGGGTTCAAGAAAGGATTGGACAATTTCCTGCTGGAAAAGGGGATAGATGGGTATAGATAGAGGATCACTGCACAGATGTGGGCCACCGCGTGAGTGGACTGCTGGGCACGATGGACCTCAGGTCTGACCCAGTGGAGGCATTGCTTATGTTATCCCAGGACAAGCAGGCAGCATATTCTTTACGCATGGGTGACGTCACTGACGGAGCCCCGGTACGGACCTTTTTAACTAGAAAGTTCTAGTTGGCCGCACCGCGCATGCGCGAGTGCCTTCCCGCCCGACGGAGGAGTGCGTGGTCCCCAGTTTCTTCGTTTCTGCGGAGCGAAGAAGATGCGTATATTCTCAACAACCGTTGAATCCACCTTTTTGCCTTCCCGCTCGCGTTTTTTCTCTCTATTTTTCTCCCTTGCCCTTCGGGTTTTTCTCTTATTTTATTAAAAAAAAAAAAAAAAAAAAAATTTGATTTTTTTACTTTGTTTTCGTTCCAGCCCCGGCGGGGCCTGTTATCACCATACAGGCCTCCGGGTTTGATTTTGCGGAGGCCGTGTTTCCATTCTGCCCCCGCAGCGGGTTTTAAGAAGTGCCAGCGGTGTGCACGGCCCGATCTCCCTCACTGACCCACACAATTGGTGCCTTACAGTGTTTGGGTCCTGAGCATCGGGCGGACTCCTGCACCGCTGTGCACTCTTAAAAAACGTATTCTGAAGAATCGACAAATCCAGCAGATCATCCTCTTCGGCACCGCATCTGCGATGGAGCTGATGCGTCGACTACGGTACCGCCAAAATCGGCACCCACCACTTTGACGACGCCCGATCCTTCATTGGCGCCGCTGGCGCCAGGTAAGCCGGCTAAGAAGCCTTCCACTTCCCTGGAGCGCCCTCCGGCCACAAGTGGCGACACCGGCCCTACCGGCTTCACGCCGACCCCAGGAAACGCTCCGCCCCGATCTCGGTGAGTGCCTCATCATCCGGCCTCCTCATCGCTGGGGGCGTGGAGCGGCACCTAAGGAACCGAAGCAAGAAAAAAAGCGGTTCCGGTGCAAACCCCTGGATGACCGCATCGTGACCATCCTCCAGATAAATTACAGGAACAGCTGCAGCAACAACTCCAGCACCTGTTACCTACCGACCATCTTGGCACCGCTCCTTTCGGTACCAGACCGGCCTCGAGCCTTACACCGCCCAACCGGTATCCACTCCATCGGTACCCGCTTAGCTCTTTCCATGCCAATCCTCTCGGCTGAGCACCTTCGTGCCCATCCCGTGCGTCATACCCACGCTGATGCCGATCCTCCTCGGTACCAGGAGGATCCTACTAATAATAATAATAATTTTTTATTTTTATATACCGTCATACCGAAAAGGTTCTAGGCCGTTCACAACACAAATAATTTTTTTTTTTTTTTTTTTAAAGATTTGGAGCCCCCCCCCCCCATTTGCCTCCTCTTTGGTGACCCATACGCTTCCTTTTTTTTCACTCTCTCCACTGCCATCTCAGCTGTTTTATTTATTTATTTATTTTAAATCTTTATTAATTTTCAAAATGAATACAAAGTGCCAGGAATTATACAGACATTAATAATCAACGTAAGCACTTAAATTCCAGCAATAACAGTACAGAAGAAAAATATCCCTCCCCTCCCATCCAACAATTTAATCAAGAAATAACCAAAAAGATATCCCCACCCACCCTGTCCTGGATATGTATTTATTTCTTTTAAAAAAATTTATATACCATTTAAAACTAAACGGTTTACAAAATTTACGTACACCGTATTTAAAATGAACACATAATAAAAAATGAATACATATTTGAATAAACATATAGTAAAATAAACATAAAAACAATCTTCAAGGATAAAAAAGATCATGGATAGTTTATCAACTTTATCAAAAATAACTTTAAAAAAAAAAGCATCTACAAATAGCTGCGTCTTTAGTAATTTTCTAAACCTACCACAGCAATTTCGCATCTGGCCCACCAAAGAGTTCCATAACTTAACTCCTGCGCAACAGAAAGTCATTTTCCCGGTTTCAACATGTCTTCAGTAAAGCTAAATTTTCAGAATGCAAAGATCTTTTGGGTATATAGCTGAATATATTACTTTTAAGCAATTCTGCGCCCTCACCTGGAGTACTGCGTCCAGCACTGGTTGCCGTACATGAAGAAGGACACAGTACTACTCGAAAGGGTCCAGAGAAGAGCGACTAAGATGGTTAAGGGGTTGGAGGAGCTGCCGTACAGCGAAAGATTAGAGAAACTGGGCCTTTTCTCCCTCAAACAGAGGAGATTGAGAGGGGACATGATCAAAGCATTCAAGGTACTGAAGGAGATAGACTTGGTAGATAAGGACAGGTTGTTCACCTTCTCCAAGGTAGGGAGAACGAGAGGGCACTCTCTAAAATTGAAAGGGGATAGATTCCGTACAAACGTAAGGAAGTTCTCTTCACCCAGAGAGTGATAGAAAACTGGAACGCTCTTCCGGAATCTGTCATAAGGGAAAACACTCTCCAGGGATTCAAGACAAAGTTAGACTAGTTCCTGCTGAACAAGAACGTGCGCAGGTAGGGCTGGTCTCAGGGCGCTGGTCTTTGACCAGAGGGCCGCCGTGTGAGCGGACTGCTGGGCAAGATGGACTACTGGCCTGACCCAGCAGCGGCAATTCTTATGTTCTTATGGGATGTTTCCACACATAAGTTGATGGCAAATCATCACTGCTTTATACTGGATTCTGAAGACGAATGGAAGCCAGTGTAATTTTTTTAAGATATGGTGAAATATGGTCATATTTAGACAAACCCATTATCCAAACTCTCCCCAGGTCTTTCAAACTCTCTCTCTCTCTCTCTCTCTCTCTCTCTCTCTTCCTCTTCTTTCTATATCGAGTCTCACAGCCCTGCTCATACCTCTCATCCAGTGGCATAGTGCGGGGGGGGGGGGTGGTGGTCTGCCCCGGATACGGTCTTCCTAAGGGTGCGGCTCCTGTCCGCCCTACCCCACTCCTCTCCTTGCCGCACGCACGCACCCGTTGCCTTCCCCCATACCTTTACTTCCCCGGTGCAAGGTTGCTGCCCGCATTGGCACTCTCTCTGACATCACTTCTGGGACCTACACCTAAGAAGTGATGGCAAAGGGTGAGCCGACACCGACGTGGGCATGCTGCTCATGCCGGAGAAGTTAAAAAGGTATTGGGAAAGGGGAGGGGCACACATGTGGTTGGGGGGAGGAGTGCCACCAACCCGGGTGCCACTCGCACTTTCTATGCCACCGGTCACACCCAGTAACCTGGGCCCCTTTTATCATCTTCCCAGTCCCTGTTTATTAACCCCTTCCTTAATTTCCCAATCTTCTGCCCTACCAAATAGCTCAGTCTGTCACTCAAACACAATCCATCCAAAACCTTGGGTCCACTTTACACTCCTGTTACTCAGCCAATCTTACAACTTGGGTAGAGAAGACCAGCAGAAGACTAACTGGGCACATGGAGTGGGAAACTCAGAATCTGCCTTCCTGCCCTTCCGCTTTACCCATAATCCCCTGTCTATATCACTATATATGTGTTGACCAATATGTGTTAAAAGGCATCATGTATGCAGGTAAATTAGGGAAATCCCTTTTCTTCAAATTCACTGAGCTTTGGAACAACCTCCCTGCCCCGCTGCGTAACCCAGACTCATTCCAATTATTCCAAAAGCATCTGAAAACCTGGCTTTTCTCCAAAACGTAAAGCTATCTATTTAAAATGTAAAACTAGCTATCCTCTTCATAATCTCTAATTTCTTATTATGTCCTTCCCTCATTTATTGAATTTACCTGTAAACCATGCAGAGCTCTATCTTTATGGAGATGATTCGGTATACAAACTTAAGGTTTAGTTTAGTTTAGTTGACCTTGTCTTTCCTCCTCCATACTTTGGTATCCATTCCCAGGCCCTTCCCACTCTCTCTTCCCCTGCATATGCGCTTGCTTTTCCACTCCACTCCACCACAATATGTCTCCTTTCCCTTTTCACTGCCCAAGCATCTTTCTTCCACTATCTGCCAGCCTCAGCCCCATCCGTAACTGATCAATTGATGAATCTTAACTCAATGTGGGCACTTGTTTCTTCAGTCTTGCTGCTTTTGCTGGCACTGCCATCACCACCCCACAACATCTTTGAAAGGCAAGAGGCAGCATGCCCTCTCTCATGAGGAAGTGTCTTTTAAAGATGCTGTACTGCCAACTGCAGCACCATCAGAAACAGATAATAGTTCAGTAGGCTGAAAACCCACCTTTTTGAGATAGCCTTCAACTCATAAACCCTACTCCCCCTCCGCTCACCACCTTAGCCAGCAGATTAACCGTCCCCTCTAACTGTAACCCCTATCCTGGCGTCCTGTTTGTCTGTATAGATTGAGAGTTCATTCAAGCAGGGACTTAAGAACATAAAGCACAGTTACTTACCGTAACAGGTGTTATCCAGGGACAGCAGGCAGATATTCTTTACGCATGGGTGACGTCACCGACGGAGCCCCGGTACGGACCTTTTTAACTAGAAAGTTCTAGTTGGCCGCACCGCACATGCGCGAGTGCCTTCCCGCCCGACGGAGGAGTGCGTGGTCCCCAGTTAAGATAAGCCAGCTAAGAAGCCAACCCAGGGAGGAGGGTGGGACGTAAGCAGGCTGCATATTCTTTACGCATGGGTGACCTCCAAGCTAACAGAGAGGGAGGAGGGATGGTTGGCCATTAGGAGAATAAATTTTGTAACACAGATTGGCCGAAGTGACCATCCCGTCTGGAGAAGGCATCCAGACAGTAGTGAGTAGTGAACGTGTGAACTGAGGACCAAGTGGCAGCCTTGCAGATTTCCTCGATGGGCGTGGAACGGAGGAAAGCCACAGAAGCAGCCATAGCTCGGATCCTGGTGGGTCGTGACAGCACCTTCCAGTGAGAGACCGGCCCGAGCATAACAGAACGCAATACAGGCAGCCAGCCAGCTGGAAAGCGTCCGTTTAGAGACAGGACGACCCAGACGGTTAGGATCGAAGGTCAGAAAGAGCTGAGGGGACGAGCGGTGAGCCCTGGTACGATCAAGGTAGTATGCAAGGGCACGCTTACAATCCAGCGTGTGCAACGCCTGTTCCCC
Organism: Geotrypetes seraphini; assembly: GCF_902459505.1. NCBI lineage: Eukaryota > Metazoa > Chordata > Amphibia > Gymnophiona > Dermophiidae > Geotrypetes > Geotrypetes seraphini. Next base: position 47,336,082 of record NC_047101.1, read on the forward strand.
AGGATGAGAATGGGGTTTAGGGAAAAAGACAGGCAACACAATGGACTGGTTGAGGTGAAAAGCCGAGACCACCTTGGGAAGGAATTTAGGATGGGTACGCAGAACCACCTTATCATGGTGAAAAACAGTGAACGGTGGATCGGCGACCAGTGCATGCATTTCACTAACCCTCCTGGCAGAGGTGATGGCAATGAGGAAAAGCACCTTCCATGTTAGAAGTTTGAGCGAAGTTGTGGCAAGAGGCTCAAAAGGGGGTTTCATGAGGGCTGATAAATACCACATTCAGGTCCCAGACGACAGGAGGAGGCTTCAGAGGTGGTTTGACATTGAAGAGGCCTCTCATGAACCGGGAAACCAGTGGATGAGCCGTGAGAGGTTTTCCGAGGATAGGCTGATGAAACGCAGTGATGGCACTGAGGTGGACTCTGATTGAGGTAGACTTGAGGCCAGCCTCGGACAGAGAGTCCAGTACAGTTTCCACCGCTAATGAGGTGGGATCGTGATGATGCAGGAGACACCAAGAGGAGAACCTGGTCCACTTCTGATGGTAACATTGGAGGGTGGCCGGTTTCCTGGAGGCATCCAAAATGCGACGGACAGGCTGAGACAGATTCTCTGGAGAGGTCAGCCCGAGAGAAACCAAGCTGTCAGGTGGAGCGAAGACAGATTGGGGTGCAGTAGAGATTGACGTTGCTGTGTAAGTAGAGTAGGAAACACAGGAAGAGGAATGGGCTCCCTGGAGCTGAGCTGAAGCAGGAGGGAGAACCAGTGTTGGCGAGGCCACCGAGGAGCGATGAGAATTATGGTGGCCCTGTCCCTGCGGAGTTTGGATAATGTCCGCAACATCAGAGGTAGTGGAGGAAAGGCATAGAGGAACCGATCCGTCCAGTCGAGCAGGAATGCATCTGGGGTCAGACGATGAGGAGAGAAGAGTCTGGAACAGAACTGGGGCAGCTGATGGTTGTGAGGCGCTGCAAAGAGGTCCACCTGCGGAGTGCCCCAGCGAGCAAAGATGGAGGGTGTTGAAGGGTCCAGCGTCCACTCGTGAGGTTGAAGGATGCGGCTGAGATTGTCGGCCAGGGAGTTCTGTTCGCCCTGGATATAGACAGCCTTGAGGAAGAGATTGCGGGCCGTGGCCCAGGTCCAGATGCATAGAGCCTCCAGACAAAGGAGGCGAGATCCGGTGCCGCCTTGCTTGTTTATGTAGTACATGGCGACTTGATTGTCTGTGCACAGGAGAAGGACCTGAGGGCAGAGAAGATGCTTAGCAGGCTGAGTAGATTGAGAACGAGCCTGAGTGTGTTGATGTTGCTGACGGGGCCGCCGAGGTTGTTGTGAAGGCGGATTGAGGGGTCTGGCAGAGAATCTGCGCTGGTACGAGGACTGTGGTCTGTAAGGACGAGCAGGTGGAGCCTTTTTCTTAGGTTTGATAAGGGTGTCCCACCTGGTCTCATGGGCGGAGAGCTTCTGGGTGGTTGAATCTAAGGACTCCCCAAAAAGTTCATCCCAAGACAGGGAGCGTTGGCTAGGCGGTCTTGGTGGTTGATGTCCAAATCAGATACCCTCAACCAGGCCAGGCGGCGCATGGCAACGGCCATGGCAGATGCACGGGAGGTCAGCTCAAAGGAGTCATAGAGCGCACCATAAATTTTCGCAGTTGAAGGAGGCTGGAAATTTGCTGTTGGAAGAGCGGAACTTTGCGCTCTGGGATGTATTTTTGAAGGGCGGACAGTTGTTGCACCAGGTGTTTCATGTAAAATGAGAAATGAAATGTGTAATTGTTCGCCCTGTTGGCCAGCATAGCGTTTTGATAAAGGCGTTTGCCAAACTTGTCCATCGTTTTGCCTTCTCTGCCAGGAGGGGTGGATGCATAAACACTGGAGCCCTGAGTTTTCTTCAAGGTAGACTCAACTAGGAGAGACTCATGGGGTAGCTGAGGTTTGTCAAAACCTGGGATCGGGATGACCCTGTAAAGGCTATCCAGCTTACGGGGGGCCCCAGGAACGGTGAGTGGGTTCTCCCAGTTCTTATAAAAAGTTTCCCGTAGTATGTCATGTACGGGTAACTTGAGAAACTCCTTGGGAGGCTGTTCAAAATCCAAGGCCTCCAAAAAGGCCTGGGATTTTTGGAGTCAGACTCGAGAGGGATGGAGAGAGCCGCTGACATCTCCTTGAGGAATCTGGAGAAGGAGGATTGCCTCCGGCTTAGAAGGGCGCTGAGGGCTCCTCGTCCGATGATGATGCGTCCTCCTCGGTACCGGGAGGGGAGTCCTTCCCATAAGTCCGGGTCTCTGACATCTAGTGGGTGCATGTCGAGACATCGGGGTGGGAAGGCTCAGTATGGTGGGTCTTGGATAGAGACTTGCCAGAGCGTACCGAGACATTACCGGGAGAGGAAGATCGGTGCTGGTCTCGGTCCCGGGAAGAACTGCTGCTAATGAAACTCAAATAACAAGTCAAAGGCAAAGCTCATTTCAACGCACTGAAAGCAAACCTACCTGCACATAGTACGTTCCTTTTGACTGCGCATACATCATTAAAAAACAATAGTCCAGATTCTGCTTTGTTCGCCACCTGGAATAAGGAAAAGACTGATTAGGGACACAGGACAGGAAGCCGTATACTCCAAGTGGCCATATAACCAGACAATTCCTTACACCAACATATTCAGCTGCCTACTGTTTTATATCCAGGTTAGGGAAGCTGATTCAACCCGTCACGACATGCATGTCAAGTATCGGGTGGTGATGTACAGAATTGTAGTACAAGCTAACAACACCAAATGACAGTGTTCCTGTCCCCAGGTTAAGGGGATGGGACTTGACATTATCTACTTTTTCTGTATGGTTACAATCAAAGTGGTTTACATATTTCAGACAGGTACTTACTTATTTTGTGCCTGGGCAATGTCTTGCCCGGAGTCACAAGGAGCTGCAGTGGGAATCGGACTCACAACCTCAGGGTGCTGAGGCCAGCTGCTCTAACCACTATCTTAGGTTTACAAAGCAGAGGGTGGTAGTGGGCACACAGGTAGCAAGCATTCGGGAAAAATAATGATCACATAAATCAGGCAGTGGAGGGCACAGTGTGGTGGTCGGAAAAGTGGAAATGTGCTGGACAAAGTGTATAGCCTTCGATGGAGACTGTCCCAAATGAAGTTAGTTGAGCTGAGAACTTTTCAGCATCCCCCTCATACATTGGGCTATTTTTTCAAAGTAATTGGGTGAGATTATTTAAAAAAAATATATCTGGCAACACTGGTCTCTAGTCTTACCACATCCATGCTTCAAAAACTGGAGGATGACACAACGACATTCTTTGTCTGGCACAAACCTCTATGGAAGGGTTCCCAATACATCGATCGCGATCGACAGGTCGCTCGCTCAGGCGACCCCAGTCGATCGCAGAGCGGGTTCCCTTCTTTCCTTCTCTTTTTTCCACTCTTGACTGGTCCGCTCCTGAATTCTGCTGCTGCTGCCGCTGCTCAACATTTTTAAAAAAAAAACGGCTTGGAGAACTTATGCTCCGGGGGCTAACGTGTGCTTTTACTGGCTTCCCTTCTCTTCTCTCTGGAACCGGAAGTTATGTCGGGGGGAGGGGGGAGGGGAGTGAAGGCACACACATGTTAGAGCCCCGTTCGCGGGCTACAGCGGGAGACAGGTCAGTGAAGCTTGCGATTTGTTCTTCTTGCTGCCAGGTCCTGCCTACTTTCTGTTTCGTCAAAGGCAGGACCCGGCAGCATTTCTCCCAATAGGTCGATCTTGGGCCGATAAGCCTTCCTCTCCCCGACGTCATTTCTGCCGTCGGAGAGGAAGTTCTGGCCAGCGGAACTTCCTTTCCGACGGCAGAATTGACGTCGGGGAGAGGAATACTGGTGGGCCCGAAGCAGGGAGAGCTTGGCAGGCGGCTTTGGGGGCCTGTTATCCGATGGCAGCGGCAGTGGCAATGGCTTGGGGGAGAGCAGGGAGGGAGAAAGAGGGCAGGCAGGGAGACAGAAGGAAAGAAGAGAAACAGAAAAAAAGAAAGGGGGCATTGAAGAGAGAAAGAAAGAGAGGGCAGGGAGAGAGGAAGAAAATGTTGGGGGGGAATGAGGTCAGGAGGAGAGGAAGCATACAGGCTAAAAGAAGGGAAGAAAGATTGGATGCACAGTCAGAAGAAGAAAGTGCAACCAGAGACTCATGAAATCACCAGACAAAGTAGGAAAAATGATTTTATTTTAAATTTAGTGATCAAAATGTATCTGAATTTATATCTGCTGTCTATATTTTACACTGTGGTCCCCTTTTACTAAACCGCAATAGAGGTTTTTAGCGTCGAGAGCAGCGCTGGGCATTCAGCGCAGCTCCCTGCGCTAAAAACTGCTATCGTGGTTTAGTAAAAAAGGAGGGGGGTATTTGTCTATTTTTGTATGGTTGTTAGTGAGGTGACAGTGCATAGAGTCATCTGCTTTGACCTCTTTGAAAAACCCTGGAGTAGGAATGATGATTAACATTTTCTATGCGTCATTTTAAAAGTAGCTCGCAAGCCCAAAAAGTGTGGGCACCCCTGCTCTATGGGATGCTTTCAAACAAACAAGAATTAGTATGACCATGTGAGCCTGGGATTACCTGACTCGCTCCTTGGGGTCGCCAAAAGATTCCCGAAGGCGAGAGAAATCTGGATAGAAGTTTGGAGAGGGGGAAATAACTTCCAGGAGGCCAGACTGCATTTCATTTGGAAACCTGAAAGAAAGATGGAAATAGTAAGTGCAGTCTTCCTTCAAGACAAGCCGTCATCACATTTTTTTCTCTTACCGTTCAGCACAGAAATCAAACAAATAAATACAAATAATAGAGGACATCTTTCTAACGGTGCAACTTAATACATCTTTTAACTAACTTTTGGAAGTCTTTTATGGGTCACAAAGAGACTGTGTAAGAGATATGGCTAGAAAATACAATGTTATCTCGTGCTCATTTCAATTCTGGATCTTTACTTAAATGTACTGAAATGGACTAACATGGTAACTATACTAATTTTCTGGTTCAGTAGATGACCGTAAAGGCCATCCAGTCTGCCTGCTTCCTTTGCAAATACCAAAACAGTCTATTCAATCATCCACACATTATGGGGTTGATATTTAAAGGCACTTAACTGGCTAGCACAATAGGGTTGTCCAGAAAATCCTAAATTAGGAGAAACTTTACTAATTAAAGTTTTTCCCGTGCTTGATCACAAAATATTTTTTGTACAATTGTTTCATTTTAACTGCGGTGGCTGGCATTTTGACTAAATGCTGACCACCGTGGTTCAATATCAGCTCCTAAGAGACTGGACCAAAAATAATGCACTATTCCACCCGAAGTACTTAGGGCCTCCTCTATCAAACTGCGCTAGCAGTCTGTAGTGTGGTGAGCCGCGCTGAATGGCCCGCGCTGCTCCTGACGCTCACAGAGTTCCTATGAACGTCGGGAGCAGCGCGGGCCATTCAGCGCGGCTCTCTGCGCTAAAAACTGCTAGCGCTGTTTGATAGAAGAGGCCTTTAGTATTTAAACCTATCAGGTCAAACACCTCCTGTGTCAGGCCAATTGGAGATAAACAATGAAGGCTCAGACATCATGCTGAATGCTAGGGTCATTGATCCACCTTTTTCAGCCCACATGATTCATTTATGAAGAATAGATGTGGGCACTTCTACCTAGAACAGGGGTCGGCAACCTTTTTACAGCAAAGAGCCAATTTATTCAAATTGCTTGACCCAAAATTTACAAAGAGCCACAAGCTTTTCTCTGCTCTAACTTCTTACAGGTCTCTGCACCGCTCAACCCTCCCTCTTCTGCCCCTCCCCCAAACTCATAGCTAAGGTTCTCTCCCCTCTCCAGGCTGCGACCCTTTAATCTCCCTCCCAAACTCACGATTTCCCCCCCTCCGGGCCTACTGAGGTATCTGGTTGTCCAGCAGCGTCTTCGTGGCAGGAGCACACAAAAAATAGTCCACCAAAAAACAGTCCAAGAAACCAGAAAAAAAGCTATCTTCTTCCTGTTTTTTGTGGACTATTTGTTATTTGATTTGTTTTCACGAGACACCTTTTGGGGATTGAGGAACTCGGTAATGGGGAACAACCTCCAGCTGAAGACGCCAGTTATTGGGACGCCAGTTATGAGTTAAGTTTTGCTTTTTCTACTATTTCTTTATGAATGAGTCTTTGGACTGGTAGGGCAGGGAGATTGTGCTATGATGTGGCAGATGTAACCATTACCGTATGAATGGTTTATATCACTGACTGAGCACTTTTCATTCATTTGATTTATTTGTCATGTAAATAAAAGGCACACCAATACTGGGTTAGTGTTTTGTAAGGGAATCTGGGCATCGGATGCTGTTCTAAAACAGGCAAGTGGTTCCCACCCCAGCCAGTAAGTTTCATGAATATTCATGAGAGAGATGTGGAGGTAGGGCATGCAAATCTTTCATATGAATAGTCATTGTGGCTATCCTCAAAATCTGACTAGATAGGATGCCTTCAGGACTACGTTTGGGAATCACTGGCATAAGAACATAAGAATTGCCATACTGCGACAGAGCGAAGGTCCATCAAGCCCGTTTCCAATAGTGGCCAACCCAGGTCCCAAGTGCCTGGCAGAAACCCAAAGAGTAGCAACATTCCAGAGCTCAGATTGTGATGTCATAATGCCTCATTCCACAAATGCCTAAGAGCCAGCCTCATCAGCGATGTCACAATGCCTTGATTGTCCTATACTTGGCTCACATAAGAGTTGCCATACAGCACAGTTACTTACCGTAACAGGTGTTATCCAGGGACAGCAGGCAGATATTCTTAACGTCACCGACGGAGCCCCGGTACGGACACTTTTAACTAGAAAGTTCTAGTTGGCCGCACCGCGCATGCGCGAGTGCCTTCCCGCCCGACGGAGGAGAGCGTGGTCCCCAGTTAAGATAAGCCAGCTAAGAAGCCAACCCGGGGAGGTGGGTGGGACGTAAGAATATCTGCCTGCTGTCCCTGGATAACACCTGTTACGGTAAGTAACTGTGCTTTATCCCAGGACAAGCAGGCAGCATATTCTTAACGCATGGGTGACCTCTAAGCTAACAGAGAGGGAGAAGGGATGGTTGGCCATTAGGAAAATAAATTATGTAACACAGATTGGCCGAAGTGTCCATCCCGTCTGGAGAAGGTATCCAGACAGTAGTGAGTAGTGAACGTGTGAACTGAGGACCAAGTGGCAGACTTGCAGATTTTCCTCGATGGGCGTGGAACGGAGGAAAGCCACAGAAGCATGCCATAGCTCTGACCCTGTGGGCCGTGACAGCACCTTCCAGTGATAGACCGGCCCGAGCATAACAGAACGCAATGCAGGCAGCAAGCCAGTTGGAGAGCGTCCGTTTAGAGACAGGGCGCCCTAGACGGTTAGGGTCGAAGGACAAAAAGAGCTGAGGGGACGAGCGGTGAGCCCTGGTACAGTCAAGGTAGTATGCAAGGGCACGCTTACAGTGTGCAACGCCTGTTCTCCAGGATGAGAATGGGGCTTAGGGAAAAAGACAGGCAACACAATGGATGGGTACGCAGAACCACCTTGTCATGGTGAAAAACAGTGAAAGGTGGGTCGGCCACCAGTGCATGCAACTCACTAACCCTCCTGGCAGAGGTGATGGCAATGAGGAAAAGCACCTTCCATGTCAGAAATTAGAGTGAAGCAGTGGCAAGAGGTTCAAACGGAGGTTTCATGAGGGCTGATAAAACCACATTCAGGTCCCAGACGACTGGGGGAGGCTTCAGAGGTGGTTTGACATTGAAGAGGCCCCTCATGAACCGGGAAACCAGGGGATGAGCCGTGAGAGGTTTTCCGAGGATAGGTTCATGAAACGCAGTGATGGCACTGAGGTGGACTCTGATTGAGGTGGATTTGAGGCCAGCATCGGATAGAGAGAGCAAATAGTCCAGTACAGTTTCCACCGCCAATGAGGTGGGATTGTGGTGATGCAGTAGACACCAAGAGGAGAACCTGGTCCACTTCTGATGGTAACATTGGAGGGTGGCCGGTTTCCTGGAGGCATCCAAAATGCGACGGACAGGCTGAGACAGATTCTCTAGGGAGGTCAGCCTGAGAGAAACCAAGCTGTCAGGTGGAGCGAGGACAGATTGGGATGTAGTAGAGACTGATGCTGCTGCGTAAGCAGAGTAGGAAACACAGGAAGAGGAATGGGCTCCCTGGAGCTGAGCTGGAGCAGGAGGGAGAACCAGTGTTGGCGAGGCCATCAAGGAACGATGAGAATCATGGTGGCTCTGTCCCTGCGGAGTTTGAATAGCGTCCGCAACATTAGAGGCAGTGGAGGAAAGGCATAGAGGAACCGATCCGTCCAGTCTAGCAGGAATGCATCCGGGGCCAGATGATGAGGAGAGAAGAGTCTGGAACAGAACTGGGGCAGCTGATGGTTGTGAGGAGCTGCAAAGAGGTCCACCTGAGGAGTGCCCCAGAGAGCAAAGATGGAGTGGAGTGTGGGAGGATCCAGGGTCCACTCGTGAGGTTGAAGGATGCGGCTGAGATTGTCGGCCAGGGAGTTCTGTTCACCCTGGATATATACAGCCTTGAGGAAGAGACTGTAGGCCGTGGCCCAGGTCCAGATGCGGATGGCCTCCTGACAGAGGAGGGGAGATCCGGTGCCGCCTTGCTTGTTTATGTAGTACATGGCGACTTGGTTGTCTGTGCACAGGAGAAGAACCTGAGGGTAGAGAAGGTGCTGGAAGGCCTTGAGAGCATAGAACATGGCCCTGAGTTCGAGGAAGTTGATGTGATGCTGACACTCCTGATGGGTCCAGAGTCCCTGGGTGCGAAGATCTCCCAGGTGAGCTCCCCATGCATAGGGGGAGGCATCTGTGGTTATGACCATGGAGTGAGGGGGTAGATGAAAGAGTAGACCCCTGGAAAGATTGGAGGAGTTCAACCACCATTGAAGAGATTGCTGAAGAGACGATGTCACAGAGATGGGATGAGAAAGAGGATCCGTGGTCTGTGACCATTGGTTGGCCAGAGTCCATTGAGGTGTCCTGAGGTGGAGTCGCGCCAGAGGGAGCACATGGACTGTCGAGGCCATGTGGCCCAGGAGGACCATCATTTGCTGAGCTGGAATGGAGCGACGGCACCTGACGGCAGAGATGGAGCAGGGTCTGTTGGTGGTCTGAGGGGAGAAACGCCCTCATCAGAGTGTCGAGGACGGCTCCAATAAACTGCAGTCGCTGTGTGGGAAGCAGATGCGACTTGGGGTAGTTGATCTCGAACCCCAGGAGGTGGAGGAAGGAGATGGTGTGCTGAGTGGCTTATAGCACAAGAGGAGACATAGGTGCTTTCACTAACCAATCGTCCAAGTAGGGGAACACCTGGAGGTTGTGGGACCTGAGAAAGGCCGCCATCACAATGAGGCACTTGGTGAACACCCTGGGTGATGATGCGAGGCCAAAGGGTAGCACTTTGTACTGGTAGTGACGGTGCTGAACCTGAAATCGAAGGTAGCGACGTGAAGACAGATGGATTGGAATGTGAGTGTAGGCCTCTTTGAGGTCTAGGGAACATAGCCAGTCGTGTTGAGAGAGAAGAGGGTAAAGCGTGGCAAGGGAGAGCATTCTGAACTATTCCTTGATCAGACACTTGTTGAGGTTCTGGAGATCGAGGATGGGACGGAGGTCCCCTGTCTTCTTGGGAACCAGGAAGTAGCGGGAGTAGAATCCCTGACCCCTTTGGTCTGGGGGTACCTCTTCGATGGCATTGAGAAGAAGGAGGGATTGGACCTCCCTCATGAGGAGGAGGGATTGGGAGTAGTGAGAAACAGACTCTATGGGAGGATTGTCTGGTGGAAGAGTCTGGAAGTTGAGAGAGTAGCCGTGGCGAATGATGTTGAGGACCCACAGGTCTGATGTGATGACCTCCCAACGGTTGAGGAAGAGTTGAAGGCGTCCTCCGATCGGCTGAGGAAGAGGCAATGATGGTGGGAGACTGGCTATGCCCTGGAGAAAAGAGTCAAAAGGGCTCAGATGGTTTTGACTGAGGGAGAGGCTTGGCAGGTTGGTGAGACTGTGAGCGTGCCTGAGTTTGGTGTTGCTGACGAGGCCGGCGAGGTTGCTGTTGAGGTGGGTTGAGAGGTCTGGCTGAGAACCTGCGTTGGTAGGAAGACTGCTGTCTGTAGGGGCGAGCAGGTGGAGTCTTCTTCTTAGGTTTGATCAGGGTATCCCACCTGGTCTCGTGGGCCGAGAGTTTCTGGGTGGTTGAGTCCAGGGACTCCCCAAAGAGTTCATCACCAAGACAAGGTGCGTTAGCCAGGCGGTCTTGGTGATTAATGTCGAGGTCAGAAACTCTCAGTCAGGCCAAGCGCCTCATGGCGACCGCCATGGCAGATGCTCGAGAGGTCAGCTCAAAAGAGTCATAAATGGAGCGCACCATATACTTCCGGAGTTGGAGAAAACTGGAAATTTGTTGTTGAAAAACCGGGACTTTACGCTCAGGGATGTATTTTTGTAAGGAGGAGAGTTGTTGCACCAAATGCATGTAGAAGGAGAAGTGGAAGGTGTAATTATTAGCCCTGTTGGCAAGCATGGAATTCTGATAAAGGCGCTTGCCAAATTTATCCATCGTTCTGCCCTCTCTGCCAGGAGGGGTGGAGGCATAAACACTGGAGCCCTGGGTTTTCTTTAAGGTGGACTCCACTAGAAGGGATTCATGGGGTAGTTGAGGTTTGTCGAACCCCGGGATAGGAATGACCCTGTATAAACTATCCAGTTTTCGAGGAGCACCGGGTACCGTGAGAGGGTTTTCCCAATTTTTGTAAAATGTTTCCCGTAAGATGTCGTGGACGGGTAACTTCAAAAATTCTTTGGGGGGTTGTTCGAAGTCCAGGGCGTCAAGAAAAGCTTGGGACTTCTTAGAGTCGGATTCCAACAGAGCCGCCGACATTTCCCTTAGAAATTTTGTGAATGAGGACTGTTCAGGTTTGGAACTGGTATCGACCATCGAGGGTTCCTCGTCCGTTGATGAAGCCTCATCATCGGTACCGGGTGGGGATTCTTCCCATAAGTCTGGGTCCCTGACGTCAGTGTGCGCAGGACCGGACGGTGGTGTGGACGGCTCAGTGTGGCGAGTCTTAGAGAGAGATTTGCCAGAGCGCATCGAGACGGTACCGGGGGAGGAAGACCGGTGCCGGTCCTGGTCTTGGGGGGACTGGTGTCGGTCTCGATGTCGGGAAGGGTCGGCGTCAGAGCGTGGTTGCACGGGAGGATTGAGTGGTTCAGCCGCGAGTACCGGCATGGAGGTGTTCAACGGTACCGATGGTGTCGATGGTGATATGGTGTCGATGGTGATATGGTGCGAGGCTCGGGCCGGTCCGGTACCGGAAGGTGCGGGGCCAATATTGCTGGCAACAAGTGTTGGAGTTGTTGTTGTAGTTGCTCCTGAAATTGGCTTTGGAGTATGGCCGCAATGCGGTCGTCCAGAGGAGGCACCGGTACCGCTTTTTTCTTTTTCGGTACCATAGGTGTCGATCCATGCCCCGGCAATGAGGATGCCGATGACGAGGCACTCACCGAAATCGGGGCAGAGCGTTTGCGGGGTCGGCGTGATGCCGGGAGGACCGGCGTCGCCGCTGTGGCAGGAGGGCGCTCAAGGGAAGTGGAAGGCTTCTTAGCCGGCTTACCTGGTGCTAGCGACCATAGCACTTAGGCATCTATTGTAGACAGTTTTTCTTAAAAAAAAAAAATTAAAAAAATTTTATTGAGATACAAACACATACTCCCTTCCCCCCCTTATACAAAACCGTAGCATGGTTTTTAGTGCCGGCCGTGTGGTAACATCTGCGACGCTCAAAAAAATTCCTATGAGCATTGGAACTGTTACTGCCATGGCCGGCGCTAAAAAACGTGCTACGGTTTTGTAAAAGGGGGAGGGGTTAATTCCATCAACAGCGAGAATAAGAAAATGTGGTGCTCAGTGGTTTCTTCATTGCACCATCCAACAGAACTGATACTTGTGTCCAATAATGGTTTTTACAACATATTCAGAGCCAGATGCTGTAAAATCGCAATTAAAATCTTGTGGGTCGCTGTGGTGTCAGCAAACTGTCCGATGTGAAAACAGCGATCGATGTTAAAACAATTTCGTATGCAAATGAGCTTTACGGTGGTCCGCTCTAATCCCATCTAATCAGTTGTTGAAGAAAGCGACCAACATGTGCAGAGCCAACAAAAGAAGCTCCGAACAGCTGAGCGGCAGGGAAAGCCCTGAAGCAGCCTCCTGCCTCTCAGCTATTCAGGGCAAGAAGAGTAGGTTTTTGTTTTTAATGGGCATAGAAGTTGTACGTGTGTTACACACATACACACACACACACAACATCTTTGTACATAAAAAAAAGAGTGCCAGGACCCCCCACCCCCAAACTTAAAAAAAAAAAAATCAGCAAGAGGAATGCCCATTCCCTCCGCCACCCGGACCTCTCCCCCACACCCCATGAGGATTGGCAGAAGGAATGCCCACTCCCTCATGCCTTGGCCACCCGGATCCCCCCTTACCTCTTTGAGGAGCAGCAGGAGAAATGTCCACTCCCTCGATCACCCAGGCCCCCCCCACACACACACACACATACCCCTGTGAGAATCGGCAGGAGGGCTGTAGCAAAAGGGGCTTCAGCTGCAGCTGGAAGGTTTTTTGGGGTTGTTTGGGTTGTTTACCCTTGCTGCTGCATACTTCTGGAGCTCTGATGATCACAGCGCTGCACTGGACTGGGCCTGCACACAAGAGTTGTGTTTACTGCTCAGCTCTTGTGCCTAGGTGCCAGGCATAGTTCCTCCCCCTTTCACTACACTACTCAGTATAAGCAGTGTGCATATATTTTGCATGCTGTTTGTGTTGAGCGTCATCAAGAAAATGGAAGTTGCTCCCAACCCTGTGTTTTCTACCAGGTTCCCAGAATTCTATGCATCCAGCCCTTAGTTGGTTTTTATCACCAAGTTAGGAACAGCAGTCATCCCCTGTAGACATTGATAGAGGTGCCTGTGGTTTTCAAGGTATGTCCTAGAACAGGGTTTCTCAACCCAGTCCATGGGACATACCAAGCCAGTTGAGTTTTCAGGATACCCACAATGAATATGCAGAGTGACTTGACTTGCCCCAACGAAACTGTTTGTTCTAAAGCCAGGGTGTCCTCTGTGATGACTCTCACTGTCTAGATCCAGTCTTGAGAGACTCAAAAGTTAATTAAGAAACTTTAAGACATGATGGTTTCCTCCTAGGTGAGAAAGGTTACATGCTCCCTAAAATTAAATCTAAATAGTTTTTTTCCCTCTATTTTTAATGATTTAATGGGTTTCTCTAATTTTAATTATTGATTTTGTGAGATGGGGGGTAATCTGTTTTATTTAGAACTCATTTATATATTTGTTGAGTGTGTGTATTTTAATAGTTTGTGTTTAGTTTTAATTGTGCACTAGTTAATCTGAGATATTTGTTTAAATAATGGGTATACATTGAAGGAACTGAAGCCAGTACTGGGCAGGCTTGCACTGTATATGGACATTCAGTTGAGGAGGGCTTTCGGGGAGGGCTTCGATGGCTGGGGTTGTTAAGATGGGCTGGAGTGAGCTTTGATGGAGACTCCAGTAGAAGGAAACTAAGCACACTACCGGACAGGACTCTGGGTTCTGGCCCAGAAATATCTAAGAAAAAGGACCATTTAAATAAAATAATTAATTTATGGAGCATGTAATAATAATAATTTATTGTTTATATACCGCCAAAGCCAAGTTAGTTCGAGGCGGTTTACAATAAAGAAGAGCTGGACATACAGCGAAAAAAAACAATGAAGTCTTTGAGTACAATTCAGTGCAGTGCAAAATAGAAGAGCTGGAACATACAGCGAAAAAAACAGAAACAAGAAGGCTTTGAGTGCATGACTGTTTGTATAGAGTAAGGTAACATTGTAGGGACGGTTTGCAATAAGAGTGAGTCAATAGGGAGCAGGTCGTACAGTGTGGGGTAAGTAGTGAAGGCTTTGGGAGATTTTGGTCAAAAGGGAGTAGATCGAGATTTACAAAGAAGTGTGGGAAAGCAGTGAAGACTTTAGGCATTCCTGGTCAAGAATCGGTTGAACAGGTTGGTTTTGATTAGTTTTCTGAAGTTGAGGTAGGATGAGGAGTGCATGATGGTGCTGCTTAGCCAGTCGTTCTGTAGGCTTGCTTGGAAGGCCAGCGTTCTGTCAAGGAATCTTTTGTATTGGCAGGTTTTTATTGTAGGGTGGCTGAACAAGCGTATTCTGCATGTAGGCCTGGTGGAGCAGTCTAGTTTGAAGTGGAAGACCAGGTATAGAGGGGCCAAACCGAGAGTGGATTTGCAAATTTGAACAATACTCTTGCCTCCAGGGGCAACCAGTGGAGTTTATGGTAGTAGGGGGTCCCATTTCTTTAGGCCGAAAATCAGAGTTTTGTATGATTCGGAGTTTTTGAATGGTTTTCTTGAGCAACCCCAGATAAATAATATTGCAATAGTCAAGTAGGTTTAGGATGGAGGATTGCACCAGTAAGCGGAATGATGTTGAGTTGAAGTATTTTCTGATGGTTCTAAGTTTCCATAGTGTCAAGAGGCCCTTTCTGATTAAAAGCTCTGAATGCGTATCTAGGGTCACTCCTAGGATTTTTATGGTATTGACAATAGGGAAGTTCTGTCCATTGAGGGTTATTGTAGTATCTTTGATTTTGTCATTTGGGCTAGCCAGGAAGAATTTGTTTTTTTCAGGGTTAAGTTTCAGTTTGAACTCTGTCATCCATGTTTCGATTTGTTTTAGAATTAATGCTAGATGAACCTTCGTCTCTGGGTTCAGGCTTGTTAGGGGCAGGAGTATGATGATATCATCGGCGTAGATGTAGAATTTGATTTTTGCTTTTTGCAATAGATTTGCCAGTGGGGCGAGGTAAATGGGGGATAGGGGGGAACCCTGTGGGACACCGCATGGGTTAACCCAGCTGGAGGATTGGATATTGTCGCTATAGACTCGGTACGTTCGTTTGTAGGGTTGGGCAGACTAGATGGACCATTCGGATCTTTATCAGCCATCATTTATTATGTTACTATGTTAAAAAAAATATTGTGTCCCCCATTTACAAGCACCAATAAATGTTTTTCTTTTGAATAAGTATAAATGATGTTTTATTGCTTGAAGTACTTTATATAGAGAGGCAGGTTTGTTAAAAGGGGAAATTCTATAGGTGGCTACATTCATTTAGGCACCTCAGTGCCATGTGATGAGAGCCTCTACGTGGATTTAGTCTAGGGAATTCTTGCTTCACCAATCTACTGCATTTCTTTGAAGGGGTGAATGAACATGTGGATAAAGATGAGCCGGTTGATACTGTGTATTTGGATAGTCAAAAGGCATTTGACAAAGTACCTCATGAAAGACTTCTGAGAAAATTAGAAAGTCAGGGTGATAGGGGGTAATGTCTTATGGATTAAGAACTGACTGAAAGACAGAAAACAGAGAGTGGGTTTAAATGGTCAATATTCTCAATGAAGAAAGGTAAATAGTGGGGTTCCCCAGGGATCTGTGCTGGGACCACTGCTTTTTAACATATTTATCAATGATCTAGAGATGGGAATAACTAGTGAGATAATTATATTTGCTGCTGACACAAAGTTGATCAAAGTTGTTAAATCACAAGAGGATTGTGAAAAATTGCAAGAGGATCTTGTGAGACTGGAATACTGGCCATCAAAATGGCAGATGACATTTAATGTGAGCAAGTGTAAGATGCATGTGAGAAAGAGGAACTCAAACTATAGCTATGTGATGCAGGGTTCCACATTAGGAGTCACTGCCCAGTAAAAGGACCTAGGTGTCGTCGAGGATACATTGAAACCCTCAGCTCAATGAGCAGCGGCAGCTAAGAAAGCAAATAGAATGTTAGGAATTAATGAAAAACAGATGAAAATGTTATAATGTGAACTCTTCCCCCCCATGCAATCCGCTAAGAAGATCGACTGTCGGCTCCGGGCGGCTTTCCCGCAGAGGAGAGAATCCTGCATTCACCGTGGGCCTCATCTGGGGCAGCCTCCTTGGAGCGGCTGGGGCACGGGCAGTGTGTCTGGGAGGGAATGCATGGATGGGAGAACATCGCAGGGGAGGAGACATAGGCATCCTGGGACTGTCGGCCAAGTCTCTTCCCTGAAGAAGCCCTTTCTGGAAACGTCAATCGCTCCTCCTAAACTTACTTGCTCCACTTCATCACTGACGCTGAAACCGTGGATTGAAGACAAAGTTTTATTTTATTTTTCTTTCCAGCTTATGATTTATCTTTAATCTTATCTATTGTTTTGCCTTTTGTCTTTGTTTTGTTCTATTTCTATCATTTAAATTTCTCCAGAATTCTACTGTTCAACGGCTCCCCCTTCTGCTTCTATTCCTTTCTCTCCTCTCTTCTACCTTCCAAAGTATTTAGATCAATGCTGTCTTGTTAAAATGTTTATTTTATTTTTCCTCTAACTCTACTTTTCACTTCTCTATTACCCTCCAGGTACTTTAGTTAGATTGTGAGCCTTCGGGACAGTAAGGGAATTTTTCAAGTACCTTTCTTATTTCTAATCTTAATGTATATTTTCTGTAAACCGCTTAGAACCTAACGGATGTAGCGGTATATAAGAAATAAATTAAATTACATTACATTACATAATGCCCTTGTAGCACTATGGTACGGCCGCACCTCAAAACCTGTGTGCAATTCTGGTTGCCATATGCAAAAAAATATAGCGGAAAATTAGAAAAGATACAGAGAAGGGCAACAAAAATGATTAAAGAGTCGACTTCCCTATGAGGCCAGGACTCTTCAGCTTGGAGAAGAGACAACTCAAGGGTGATATGATAGAGGTCTGTAAAATAATGAGTAGAGTGGAAAGGGGAGATGGTGAAATCACCTGTTCACTCTTTCCAAAAATACTAGGACTAGGGGAAATGCTATGAAACTAAGTAGTAGATTTAAAACAAACCAGAGAAAATATTTCTTCACGTAACATGTAATTAAATCTGGAATTCATTGCTGGAGAATGTGTTGAATTCAGTTAGCTTAATGGAGTTTAAAAAAGGTTTGGATAATTTTCTAAAAGAGAAATCCATAGGCCATTATTGAGATGGTTTGAGGAAATCCACTGCTTATTTCTAGGATAGGCAGCATAAAATCTGTTTTACTCCTTGGGACCTAGCTAAGTACTTGGGACCTGGGTTGGCCACTGTTGGAAACAGGATATTGGGCTTGATGGACCTTCGGTCTGTCCCATTATCCCAGGACAAGCAGGCAGCATATTCTTAACGCATGGGTGACGTCACCGACGGAGCCCCGGTACGGACACTTTTAACTAGAAAGTTCTAGTTGGCCGCACCGCACATGCGCGAGTGCCTTCTCGCCCGACGGAGGAGAGCGTGGTCCCCAGTTTCTTCGTTTCCGCGGAGCGAAGAAGACGCATGTGTTTTCAACGGCTGTTGAAATATCTGATTTTTGCCTTCCCGCTCGCGAAATTGTCTTCCTTTTTGTTCTTTTTCCTTCGGGTTTCTTTTCCGTTCTAAATAGTAAAACAAATTTTAAAAAAAACTTTGCTTTTTCTTTATTTTTCAACCCAGCCCCGGCGGGGCCTATTGCCACCATACAGGCCTCCGGTTTTGATTTTGCGGAGGCCGTGTTTCCCTTCATGCCCCCTCAGCCGGGCTTTAAGAAGTGCCAGCGGTGTGCACGCCCGATCTCTCTCATTGACCTGCACAATTGGTGCCTACAGTGCCTGGATCCAGATCATCGGGCTGACACCTGCACCCGCTGTGCTATTCTTAAAAAACGTACATTAAAAAATAGACAGATCCAACAGAATATCCTTTTCGGTACCGGATCTGCCATGGAATTGGCTGCGCCGTCAACGGCACCGCAAAAGTCGGCACCGACTACTTCGACGACGCCTGATCCTGTTTTAACAGGATACTGTTGCTAGTTTGGGGAGGATATAGATCCTCCCCAAACTAGCAACAGTATCCTGTTAAAACAGGGGACCTGTTTTAAATTCCACTACCATCTACTTCAGCAATTTCATTCTCTCGTCAACATTCTTGCAAGATGGCACGGGAAGCCCCAGACATGCAAAATCATTCTTGCACAGCATTTAAAGCTTTGATTTTTTTTTTTTCCTTAATTTAATCTGGATTTTGAGAGGAGATAATGGGAAGAGCAATTCAAGAGCATTTAGTAGAAGAAATTGAATTACACTTGAATAGATTTTTTTTTAAGTCTACACCTGGCTCTTTCTAAGGGTGGATAGAGGAGGCTACTGACAGATTGATAATCCTTCCTCAAAAAAAAAAAAGGATCGATAAATCACACACCAAGAGCATCCTTAGATAACTTCTGTTAATATCAGGAGTCTGCAACACAATGAGCACATTCCAGAAATCTATTATCCCTGGATTTCTCACCATTATTTGCAGTGCTGGCGGGTATCTTTTGCTGAACATCAAAAGGACACATTTCCAGCTACTTAAACAGAACAGTTGCCAGAGAGAAGATTCTTTCCCACTATATTTAATGCCTCAGAGCAGTCCCCAGCTTCTTATTTTTTTCTTATTGCAACCCCTTGTTTTTTCTCTAAACCTGAGAAATTGGTTAGGTAACTCAGTCTAGAAAAGCTGCAGATACAACCATTAAGCATGGTCCGATCAGTGTAGGCTTTGTATAGGCAATCAAAGAAAATACGATCGTGTTACCCCATTGTACCGCAAGATGCATTGGCTTCCTCTGGAGGCGCGTGTTATCTTTAAATTGGGTTGTTTGTATTTCAAAGTTATCACTGGCCAGGCCCCACAATATCTGATAGATTTATTTGTCTTTTCATCTCAGAAACATTCAAGAATAACCCATGCTCTTCTTGTATTTCCACCAGCCAATGGCTGCAAGTTTAAAAGATTTCAAGAGCGTCATTGGGGTGCTAGTGGATAACCCAGATCTGTACTACTGAAACTGGACAAGTCGGTCCTGGACATGCAGGGAGGGTGCAGCTGTTACCTTGGAAACAAAGGAACCTACAGAACCTCACAAGCAAAGGCAGGCTTCATTTCCCTAGGATGGTCTTTTATTGTGTGATAAAAAGTACAAATAAATAAATTACTCACAGGTTTTTGATGTTTTCTGCCAAACCGGTAGCATACTGTGCATCAGTCTACAAATTAAAAAAAACAAAACAGCATTCTAAAACTAGTAGCACATTCATAATCACACTAGTAGTGGTTAGAGCTACAGCCTCAGCACCCTGAGGTTGTGGGTTCGAATCCCACACTGCTCCTTTGTGACCCTGGGCAAGTCACTTAATCCCTATTGCTCCAGGTACATTAGATCAGTGGTCTCAAACTTGTGGCCCAGGTGGCCACATGCGGCCCGCCAGGTACTATTTTGCGGCCCGCGGTCTGTAGTAGTGCTGCTTGCTCGTTGCAGCGTCATCTGGCTTCCCCCATGGCCTCCCGCTCATACCTTCAGGTAATTACCGCAGCCTGCAGAGAGGATTGCTGGTGCTGTAGCGATCCTTGCAGGCTGCTGTCGTCCTCAGCATCACGTTCCCTCTGCTGCGATCCTGCCCCTGATGTCAGAGGAGGGGCGGGACCGCGGCAGAGGGAACGGACGCCATTGGCAGCCTGCGAGGAACGCTACAGAACCAGCAATCCTCTCTGCAGGCTGCGGTAATTAGCTGAAACTAAGACCGGGAGGCCAGGGGGGAAGCTGGAGGATGCTGCAAAGAAGGGGGGAACTTGCAGGCCTTCGGGGGGGGGGAGTAGATTATAGACTATAAAGAGTTTTACCTCATGCAAAATTGTCATTTCTTTAATAAGACATTAACTATTTTTTCTGCAGCTCTCCAAGTACCTACAAATCCAAAATGTGGCCCTGCAAAGAGTTTGAGTTTGAGACCACTGCATTAGATTGTTTCAATTTATTAAAAAAATTCTATACCGCTTAATCAAATTTCTAGGTGGTGTACAGAAATAAAATATGTCTTAAAAAAGAAGCAAAACAAGTTAGAATTAAAATACTAAACAGAACCAGGTTGGGTTAGTAGACACATACAAAAACACACACAGTTAGGAAAGAAGATAGAGTGGGAGACCACCAGGACAGTTAGGGGAAAATGCTTGAGTAATGCATAGAATTGTAGGATATGCGGAATATAAATTATTAAATAAAAAATAAATAAAAACCTGTGAAGTCTGAAAGGAGTACTGGGTTGAAATTCAAGGGCCATTTATGCACTTTATTGCAATTCATGACAATTTTGCATCTGTAGCCTCAGATCACTGTTAAATCCAGCTTGTCTTCTCACCCCAGATAGCCACATATTTTGGGGACACAATGTCCTAGTCTAGAAAACTTGTGAAAGTCGCTCCCCACTTTCCCTCCTCCCTCAGGAATACACTATCACTGGCCGCCTGTGCCATTTCAGTCACCCCCACCAATCACAGAATAAACTGTCAGAATCTCTTTCCAAAGTACTTTGCCCCAGCCCTGAGTCATAATCCCCCCAAACCTACCCCATTTCTAAACACACATTCCAAATCTCTTTGGGCCTGGCACAGTATACCTGCAAATCTTGCCTCCTGCTCAGCAAGACAAGATAAAGTACCGTATTTCACGTAGATAACGCAAACCCGTGTAAAACGCGCACACGGGTATAGCGCATGGGAAACCGAAATATATGTAAAAAAAATTTTTGTATACCGCACACATCCGTATACCGCGCATGCTGCCCGACTCTCACGTCGCCGCCCGACTCTCCTTTCGCCCGCCCCGACTCTCCTCTGGAGACCCCGACTCTCCTTTCGCCCGCCCCGACTCTCCTCTCCCCCTTGAAGTCCTGTCCCCACCCTGAAAGCCTGATGCCCCCCCCCGACGTCCGATTCACCCCCCCCCGCAGGACTGCTCGCACGCACCTCCACCCCGAAGGACCACTCGCACGCACTCCCACCCGCACCCCCCCCCTGAAGGACCGCTCGCACCCCCACAGCCTCCCGACCCCCCCCCCCATCATGTAGAAGCTCCTACCGGTGTCCTGCTGCTTCCTCTTGGTGGTCCCGGCCCTTCTGTGAGCCCTGCGCCTGTGCTGCTTCTGCTCCTACCGGTGTCCTGCTGCTTCCTCTTGGTGGTCCCGGCCCTTCTGTGAGCCCTGCGCCTGTGCTGCTTCTTCCGGCGGTCCCGCCCTTTCTCTGACGTCAAGCCCTCTTGCCCCACCGACTCCCCGACACGATCGGGGCAAGAGGGAGCTCAAGCCCTCTTGCCCCCCCGACTCCCCGACACGATCGGGACAAAATGGAGCCCAAGCCCTCTTGCCCCGCCGACTCCCCAACTCCCCGAAAATATCGGGCCAGGAGGGAGCCCAAGCCCTCCTGGCTCTGGCGACCCCCCCCCCCCCCCCCCCGCTAGTTATTCGGGCCAGGAGGGAGCCCAAGTCCTCCTGGCCCTGGTGACCCCCCCCCCCCCGCTAGTTGTTCGGGCCAGGAGGGAGCCCAAACCCTCCTGGCCACGGCGAGCCCCTACCCCCACCCCGCACTACATTACGGGCAGGAGGGATCCCAGGCCCTCCTGCCCTCGACGCAAACCCCCCTCCCCCCAAAAACCGCCCCCCCAAGAACCTCCGACCGCCCTCCCTGGCCGACCCCCACCCCCCTTCCCCGTACCTTTGTGTAGTTGGCTGGACAGACGGGAGCCAAACCCGCCTGTCCGGTAGGCAGCCAACGACGGAATGAGGCCGGATTGGCCCATCCGTCCCAAAGCTCCGTCCCAAAGCCCATCCGTCCCAAAGCCCATCCGTCCCAAAGCTGGTGGGGCCTAAGGTGCCTGGGCCAATCAGAATAGGCCCGGGAGCCTTAGGTCCCTCCTGGGGGCGGGGCCTTGGGCTCATGGTCGGGTTGGGCCCATGTGCCTCAGGCCCCGCCCCCAGGAGGGACCTAAGGCTCCAGGGCCTATTGGGACGGATGGGCAATCCGGCCTCATTCTGTCGTTGGCTGCCTGCCGGACAGGCGGGTTTGGCTCCCGTCTGTCCGGCCAACTACACAAAGGTACGGGTGGGGGTGTCGTGGGGGTCGGCCAGGGGGATCGCAGGTCGGCTGGGGGGGCGGTCGGAGGTTCTTGGGGGGGGGGGGGTCGTTGGGGGGAGAGGGGTTTGCATCGAGGGCAGGAGGACCTGGGATCCCTCCTGCCCGTAATGTAGTGCGGGGTGGGCGTAGGGGGTCGCCGTGGCCAGGATGGTTTGGGCTCCCTCCTGGCCTGATATTGTCGGGGAGTTGGGGAATCGGCGGGGTAAGAGGGCTTGGGCTCCCTTTTGCCCCGATCATGTCGGGGAGTCGGCGGGGCAAGAGGGCTTGACGTCAGAGAAAGGGCGGGACCGCCGGAAGAAGCAGCGCAGGCGCAGGGCTCACAGAAGGGCCGGGACCACCAAGAGGAAGCAGCAGGACACCGGTAGGAGCTTCTACATGATGGTGGGGGTGCGAGTGGTCCTTGAGGGTGGGGGTGGGGGTGCGTGCGAGCGGTCCTTCGGGGTGGGGGGTGCGTGCGGGGGGGGGGGTGAATCGGACGCCGGGGGGGAACTATGTAAAAAAATTTTTGTACAACGTGCTCACACGTATAACGCGCAAGGTTATGCACGGTTTGTAAAAACCGTGTATAACGCACGCGTTATATGTGTGAAAATACGGTAATCCCATTAACTCTCTTACAGAAGTCAGATCTTAAATTTTCATGCTCGTTACTAAAGATTCTCTGAACTCCTGAGACAACCAAGGCTGTTCCACGTGAACATCATCTCTACTCAGATGGCTGCCCAGGAACCACACATCATTCCATGAAGGAGTAAGAGGAAGAAGGGGAACTGTACTCACGGCATTTCCAATTTATTATTCATTGCAACATAAAAATCTACTCTTGGGTCTTCTTGCCTCTTCACAGTATCAGAGATTGATGTCTTCCACCACACCCACAATTTATTTTAAAATTTTCTATATCATCTTAAACCTAGATGATTTATGAAATGTTACATAAGATAGATTTAAAAGAAATTAAAAGACAAATAGACATCAATGATTAGATCCTCAGAAAATCTACAATCAGAAGGAATGAGACCCTATAAAAAGGCATTTACAAACAATTGCTTTTTAAGTAGTTTCCTAAATGTACCTCTATCAGCACATTTCTGTGCTCTACAAGTGAGTTCCACAATTCTACCCCTGCACAAAAAAAAGTCATTGGGCTGGTTTCTACATATTTTGGATTGGCATTCGCCTTTTACAGAGCAGAATTTTCAGAGGGTAATGATCTTTCAAGTTGGTGATTAGTCATCTTGCTCTTGAAAAATTCTGGGATTGTACCATATAGGAACTGATGGCAAATCAACACTGCCTTATACTGAACTCTAAAATCCACTGGCAACCAGTGTAATTGTCGAAGGTGTAATATGAGTCTACAATGGAACACGGACAGTTCAATCAAGGAATCCAGATCAGGAGTGAGACTTTTTGACGAGTCTTAGTTTTCAACATACAGCCTACTGTTTATAATCCATGACTCTACCCACTGAAAAGTGCTGCAAGGCTCATAATACATTGGGATAAGTTCATCAGGAATCCAGGCCTGGCCTCAGCTCTCCCTCCTGGCACCGGATAACTCCTTGGCAGATCTGCATTAATGCTATATAAAGGACAATTTTGGAAGCAATTTCACAAGGTAGCTAAGTAGTTCCCTGGAAAACCTCCATGATGAAAACTCACCATCATTTCCCATGATGGCTAAAGGACTGCAAAGATTTTCAGAACACGTGTCCTTTTGGGAAGATTTAAAAGGATGTGCTATGGTTGGGGTGTAAACAGCAAACAGAGGTTGATATTCAAATACATCAACAGTATGTTAATTTTTGTTTAATCTGATGCAGCGGAACAGATAATTTTGAATGTAGAAGTTGGGATTTGGGGCATTCTGAGGATGATGTCACACAATGAGATCATATACAATGAGATCAACCGTAAGATGTTATCCCACAGCTTTGCCGTACTTCAGTGCCTCAGCTTACACTTAGTCATATAACATATATATCTAATTATATTCTATAATCGGAGCACTTAAAAGTAAGTGCCATGTGCATGCTAAGATTAAAGAATAGTAGTAATTTATGCATGTAAGCATAAGCATTAATATAATATAATATTTTTATATTATAATTGTTTATATTAAAGTATAAAAAGAAACAATATTCTGTACAATTGTCAATTTATAAATCAGCGTCTTTTCCCCACTCTCTCTTCCCCATTTCCCTTCAGCGTCCTCAGCCCACTCTCTCTCCACTTTCCTTCAGCGCACGCACATAAAAACAAGCAAGTAATTTTATATCATTTTCATTCTATTCATTCATAGAAATTAAAGTCTAAATAATGCCAGTCACATAACAAAACATGATTTTACAAAAATAATTCCCTGCAGTCAAGCCTGCAAGGATTACTAGATGTCTTTCAGCAGCTCCCCTCCCTCCCTCCCCCTTACCTTTGTGGCCAAGTCAAAATAAACCAACAGTAAAAATTTAAAAACACAAAACACGCTGTACGCAGAGAAAATGTTAATTATCATTTATATTCCGCGGGTTTTCAAAGAGGTCAAGGAAGATGACTTTATGCAATGTCACCTCAGTAACAACTATACAAAAATAGATAAATATTCATAAGAACATATAAGAACATAAGAACTGCCTTCTCCGGATCAGACCTTCGGTCCATCAAGTCCGGCGATCCGCACACGCGGAGGCCCTGCCAGGTGTACACCTGGCGTAATTTATAGTCCATCAAATCCTTATATGCCTCTCTTAAGGAGATATGCATCTAGTTTGCTCTTGAAGCCTAGGATGGTCGATTCTGTCATAATCTCCTCTGGGAGAGCATTCCAGGTGTCAACCACTCTCTGAGTAAAGCAGAACTTCCTGACATTAGTCCTGAACCTGTCCCCCCTCAGCTTCATTACATGTCCTCTAGTCCGTGTCAAATTGGACAATGTAAATAATCTTCTCTGCTCTATTTTGTCGATTCCTTTCAGTATTTTGAAGGTCTCGATCATATCCCCACGCAGTCTCCTTTTCTCAAGGGAGAACAATCCTAGTGTTATAAGTCTGTCCTCGTATTCCAGTTTCTCCATACCCTTCACCAGTTTTGTTGCTCATCTCTGCACCCTCTCCAGCAGCTTTTTACTAAACCACGATAGCGGTTTTTAGCGCAGGGAGCTGCACTGAATGCCCCACGCTGCTCTCGACGCTCATTGGCTCCCTGCACTAAAAAACGCTATTGCGGTTTAGTAAAAGGGGGCCATAGTGCAAAATATAGACAGCATATATAAATTCTCAAAACGGACATATTTTGATCACTAAATTGAAAATAAAATAATTTTTCCTACCTTTGGTAATTTCATCCAATATTCGTCCAGCTCTCTCCTGTGCACCCCCCTTGGGGCATGCACCCTGGGCGGACCGCCCCCCCCACCCCCCCCCCCCAGGTATGCTGATGTCTAAGTAATTGAAAAATGCAGTCAGAAATGGCAGGGTTGAAGCATCTACCGACACCTACATAAAAAGGCAGCTGAAATGGCTGCTGAAATCGTGGCTAAGTAACCACTTTAGGCTGCAGAACGCCAAAGTAGGTGTGGCCAATGCCAGAAGTGGTGTTAGGTGAGCTAAAGTGGCTACCTAGCCGCGAATTATGCCAAGATAGGTAGCTGAAATGTAGGCCTGGAAAACCATGGCCTACATTTCAGCCGCTTATCTTTGCTGCTAGACCGCAGCAACTGAGCGTGGCAGGGACTCGCCAAAGCCGTGATTCTTTAACCGGTGCCCAAGTCAGATTGCCTGTCAATTATTCTAGGCTGCCAGTTACAGAATCGTGGCTTTGGGAAATCCCTGCCGCTCGGCTGATGGGGGAGAGGGGGAATTCTCCTGCCAAAATCAGCTGAGCGGCTGCAGCAGGGAACCCCCCCACACTGTCTGCGGAAGGAGATGCCTACTCCTTCCTGCCGGCACCTCCCCACTAACATTCCTGGCAAGAGGGATGCTCAATCCCTCCTGCTGCCGCTCAATCCCTCCTGCTGCCACTCAATCCCTCCTGCCAGCACCCCCCCCCGAACACCCTACCCCACTAAAACCTACCCTTTTTCTTTTTCCCTCTGGCCGGCACACCCCCCCCTTTCTTAACATCCCTGGAAGGAGGTATACCCAATCCTTCCTGCTTCATCAAATGCATAAAAGTAGGGGATAATGAACTTAAATCGTTCAAAGATAGAGTGATAAAGGAGAATATGTAAAGCAAAAGAAATCACTCTTAATGATGTTTATAGGTACACTGTGTCAATGGTATATGCAGTGTTAATAAATTTTATGCTCAGAATCATGGAGGCGATAACTGGGGAAGCGTCCTGACTCAGAGTGACAGCGGTGTGTGTGATGTGTTGTGGTGGGCTGCAGTTGAGTTGCGTGGCTGGGACAGTGGTACCTCTTCATCGGGGCGGTGGCAATAGGGGGATTTATTTATTTTTTATTTTTTTTTAGTCAAATCTTTTTATTGAAGAAAGAAAGAACAACAGAAAATAAACAATCAAAAGCAGCAGCAGAGCATACGATACAAAGGATGGTACAATTCTGAACAGCATCAGGAAGTGTGATATAGTGGTATACAGGCATATCAAGTAACGGAATCACAGTAGTACTGCAGTGGAGACCAGATGCCATGAAAAGTTCTTTGGGAGCCTCTACACTCAGCCAATCGTAATTCGTATTTATAGCACAAAAGTACCATATTCCACCATTGATTCGTAGGTATTGAGGTGGTACATTTCCAGTGAAGAAGTACTGTCTTAATGGCCAATCCCAGGAGAATGTCATAAAGAGCAGAATATGGGCGAGAGAGTGGAGGCTCCAGTATGGTAGATCTTAATATTACCTGGCTATACGTCATAGTCGGAGACAAAGAGAAAATTTGACCAATTATAGCACCCACTTCAGTCCAAAATGTGAAGGCAATATGGCAGTCGAAAAGCATATGCTGGAAAGTTCCCAGATGGGACTTGCAACGCCAACATTTGTTGGAAGAAGTTGGGGAAGCTCGATGATGTTTGACAGGAGTCCAGAGCGATTTATGAAGAACAAAAAATAAAGATTGTCTGAGAGACGCCGAGTGTAACGGTCTGTTACAGTAGCTCCATAGCTGCGACCAGCGTTGTTCGGATACATTAGAGTTAAGATCTTGGGACCACTGTCGCTGAATCGGTAGAGGAATATCTGGATCAGCACCTTGTATTATATCGTAAATCCTAGACATCAAATGAGGTTTATTACTCCATGTAGATAGTAAATTGGTCGTAGGGAAAGAGCCCCTTTGCAGACGCTCTAAAGTAGATCCAAATGCCGCATACATACTGTGACTTAATTGGATATATCCTGATGAGAAGGTAGGTTATACTTGAATTGTAATTGGGCGAAAGACATTAAAGCATGATTGATCAGAATGTCTCGTATATGCCATATACCAGCATTGATCCAAGACGGCCAATGCACCATATTTGAGCTAATAGTGATGTTAGGGTTACCCCAAATAGTGGAAGAGACAGTGGTAAATATCGGATGTTTTAGGGTACGACCCAAATCCAAGATTGCCTTTTGGGTGGTATGTAGTACCTCCCATTTGGCAAAGCATGAAATAGTTTTAGAGTAGATGGCTTCAGGTAAGGTATATGGTAGTACTAGGTCTCTTTCTAGCATGTACCAATAAGGTACAGTATCACTGGTAGGAGGTATAGACCATATGCTAGCACCTCTCAGGATTGCTGCAGTAGCATAACGGTTATACTGAGGGAAGTTAACTCCTCCCAGAGAATATGGTTTCTTGAGAGTGGATAAAGCTATACGGGAGGGCTTTCCAGACCATAAAAATTTTGTCAAGATACGGTCATCTGTTTGAATAAGGTGGAAGGTAACGGCAATGGTAGCATTTGAAGCACATATAATATTTTGGGGGTCACCATCATTCGTATGGTCTCCAATCTACCCCACCAGGTCAAGTACAAAGGGGACCACTGATGACAAAGGGTGTGAATTTTGGAGATCAGGAGTTTAACGTTATGATCAACCGTATCTTGCCAGGTATTACGAAATTGAATTCCTAGGTATTTAAGAGTCGTGGAACACCATGTGAGTCCATACGGTGCAATCATATCTTGCGTACAGTAAATGTTTAGAGGCAGCACTTCAGTCTTATCCCAGTTAATGGTATATCCTGAGAGACGACCAAAACTGGAGAGAAGATCGAGTATCGCCGGCAGTGAATCAGTAGGGTTAGATACATATAAGAGCACGTCGTCTGCGAAGGCAGAAAAATGTACTTCATTGGGTCCTATCATTATACCAGTAAAGGCAGGGTCAGAATCTAGTCTGCGCAACAAGGGTTCCAGGGCCAGATTGAATAGGAGGGGTGACAAAGGGCATCCTTGCCTAGTCCCTCTAAATAGGGAGAAATAGGAAGAGAGATAGCCATCCACATTCAATCTGGCCCTAGGATTTGCATAAAGTATATGGATCATATCTATGAAATCCTGTCCCAGTTGGAACCACCTTAAAGTGTAAAATAGGTATTTCCATTCCACATAATTGAAAGCTTTTTCTGCGTCCAAAGACATGTCGGAGTGGTAACATTGCGGGCAGCCTGCAGTATATGACAAAAGACTCTAGAGTTATCCGCTGTCAGTCTACCCTTTACAAAACCACATTGAGTAGGATGAATAAGCAAAGGGAGGACAGTAGCAAGTCTGTCTGCAAGAAGTTTTGCATAAATTTTACAATCATAATTGAGTAATGATATGGGTCTATAATTTTTTGGAAGCATGGGGAGCCCAGGCTTGGGAAACACTACTATATCTGCTTCAACAAAAGTACCCCCACCAGAGGCATTATCCAAGAAGTTAGAATATAATGCTGACAGTTTAGGGATAATAACCTTCCGAAAGACTTTATAAAATCCCAGTGAGAGTCCATCTCCTCCCGGCGCCTTACCAGATTTCAAACCATCAATGGCCTCTCCTATCTCCATTTCAGTTATCGGATTATTGAGTTTTTCCAACAACAGAGATGGTAAGCCAGGAGGCGTCATACCCTTGAAAAAAATCATCAAAGTCAGCCTCAGAGGGATCTACTCCCGAGTTATATAAGTGCTCATAAAAAGATCTGAAAGAATTGGTTATTTCATTAGGATCTGTGATAATAGATCCAGCCGGTTTAAGAGCTTTAATACGGCCAGCTCTTTTCTTCTGTTTAAGGTAATTGGCCAACAGTGTCCCCACTTTGTTACGGTGCTCATAATAAAGGGCTCCTTCTTTCACCAGTATTACACCAGCTCGTTCTGATAGTATGGAATTATACTGAAATTTAAGCTTGCGCAGCCGAACCAAAGCTGGAGTAGAAGGAGACACATGATATTCTGTCTCTAACTTTTTTATTTGAGTTTCTAGGTTTGTGAGTTCACATTTCCTCTTTTTGTTTAAATGGGCTGAATAACCTATAATTCGTCCTCTCAGATAAGCTTTATAAGCATCCCATATAATTTGAAATGACATCTCCCGGGTATCATTGTGTATAAAGTATTCTGTCGTCCAATTGTCAACCTGGGATATAAAGTCTGTATCTGATAGTAGGGCCGTATTGAGTCGCCAGACCGGTTTAGGTGACGAAGGAGTAGTCAGAGAAAAAGAAACAGTGATCCCTGAATGGTCAGAGAGTGGGCACGTAATGATGGAAGTAGATCGTATAGTATCCAATAGAGATTGAGATAAAAGGAAATAATCTAATCTCATGGCAGAGGCGTGAGGTGCAGACCAAAAAGTATATTCAAGGTCTTTTGGATGATAAAGACGCCAAACATCCATCAGTCCATAGGAGTGAATAATGTGTTTTAGGATAGGAACCGTAGGGGGTGGACGATAGGTAGATTGGGATCTCCGATCAAGATGAGCATCAAGTACTATATTCCAATCCCCCCCCATAATATAATGATCGGTGGATATTGTGGCTAGTTCTTTAGCTAAAGATTTGAAAAAGTCAGAATCAGGGATATTAGGACCATATACAGTGAAGAAAGTATATCGGACAGTATTAATTTCTAGGGTAACTGTAACCCAGCGCCCTTGTGAGTCATGAGATGTATGTATAACAGAATAATTAAGATGTTTGGACAATAATATGGCTACCCCACCCTTGGATTTTACTGCAGGGGAAAAAAAGCATTGAGAGACCCAATCACGCTTTAGTTTAGCTGATTCAATTGAATTCAATTTAGTTTCTTGCAGAAAGACTACCTGAGCTGAATGATGTTTGCAATACAATAATACTTTTTTTCTTTTGATAGGATGATTGAGACCTTTAATGTTTAGAGATAAACATGAAGCCATCAGAAACTATCAGGGAAACAATGATTATATATAAAAGGAAACCACACAAGTATAACCTATAACCTGTACTGTAAATTTGAAGCCATGTTACAACTGCTGTGCTCTGCTCACAAAAGAAACAAACCCCACACACACATACAAGCTTACACCCCCCCGCCCTCCCTTCACTCAACCAAAATCCCCCGTCCCGCAAGACAAAAGCCCTGCAATCAACCCGCCCAACTGGCGCCCCGAGGGCCTGCGGAGAGGAAGAGACGCCCCAACATGGAGATCTCGAGTCAGTCCCCCCCCCACCAATCCCGCATAAAGAACAGTGATGCATCACAAAATTACGTGGAGAAAAACATATCACTCAAATTCAACAACAGTATACTTTTAGAATCAGAAGCCTCGAATGAGGAGCAAAGATATTATTATAGTCATGTTTCCATGTGCAGTAGTGCTTCTTGCTCTTGAAGAAAATGCTCCACCTCACCCGGGTCGGAATAAGTTTTAGTTTTATTTTGGAATGTAATTTTGAATCTGGCTGGCGATAAGAGACCAAATCGGGCTTCCAGAGCCCTAAGACGAGGGCGTAGAGCGAGAAATTTTCGCTGCTTATCGGCTGTAGCTTTCGTATAATCCGCTGAGATATAGATGGTCTGGCCTTGCCACTCGATCTTATGGAGCGATCGCATTTTCTCCAAAATCGCCGCCACGTGGGGGAAGCGAAGAAGTTTCAGCACTATCGGTCTCGTCTTCTGGGAGCCATTTT
Source organism: Geotrypetes seraphini (assembly GCF_902459505.1). NCBI lineage: Eukaryota > Metazoa > Chordata > Amphibia > Gymnophiona > Dermophiidae > Geotrypetes > Geotrypetes seraphini. The sequence continues at coordinate 47,367,334 of NC_047101.1, forward strand.
GTAGCTTCGTGGGCACCCGATGAGCCCTTTCCACCTCCAAGGGCCTGGCAAATTGAAGGGAAAGCACTTTTGGAAGCCATTCCTCGAAAAACTTGCAGGCGTCCGGGCCCTCAGTACCCTCGTTTAGGCCGCTGATACGCAAATTCTGACGACGCCCTCGGTTACCCAGATCTTCCATCTGGGCCTCCAGGGCCTGAATTGCTTTTCTATCAGATTTTTGATTTGTGCAGACTTCATCAATAAGTAGAGTTTTCCGTTCCAGCACAATCATTTTAGCGTCCATCGCTGAGATCTTTTCGGTAAGATTCATGATCTCGTATTTAATGTCTTTAATGTCATCCTTGCTTTCCGACATCATATTGGAGATCTGTTGCAATTGATCTGAGATCGTTTGTTCCGAGTCGTCACGCGGTCTGCCCGACTCACTTTTCGTGGGCGTCGGGGGATCCTGTTTTTGCCGCTTGGCGCCCGAATTGCCGGCAAAGGCAGCCTCGATCTTACTCTGCTTGGGAAGAGGCATCGCAGACAAGCACCGGAACAGCAAATTGTATGTTTAAAAGTGGTGATATATTTATATAAGCGGAGTTAGTGGCGGGAGCTCGTGACTCAAGCCTCCATCTTGAACGGGCTCTCTAGCGCCCCCCCAATAGGGGGATTTATGATTATATCCACACTTGCTGTCTCTGATCTTACATTTCCAATTTGGATCCCTGAAGACAACGAGTTTGTCGAAACACAGGCCATGTTGGGTCCTTATGTTATGCATATGTGGATTTTTATTGGATTTGGACTTTTATTTCATCTCTTGATTGAATAAAGACCTGCATCAGGAACATCTTGTCCACAGTTCTCTTTGATTTTTGGTTTCTCCATTTACTGTGGAAATGTTGGGTTTCTCTTCTGTTGTAGCTAATAATTGACTTCGTAATTGCAAACATTTATTGTGAGTAGCAGAGATCCTTTGAAAAGTGGTGATTTTTTGCGTAAGCATTTAAGCAGCCTTGTGTGAACCCTTGAAGAAGCCAGTGAATTACGGTGAAATGGGTCCCATTGGGCCAGGGATGTCTACAATTTTTAAGATAAGTGTGGGTTGTTATTTAAAGCACTCTCAGCACCGTTTGTTTCTATGACATTATTTATTAAGATGATGATATATAATACTTAAAAAGTTAATATCACAAAAAGATGATTAATAAGAGAAATTTAGTGTGATAAAATTGTTTTGAGAGGTTTTTCAGGATCGAACCTTTGAAGTCTTGGTTAAGGTTTATTCCTGATAATCAGGCAGGCTTCCGAGATCCTTTCCCTTTCTGTATATCACTGATTGTATAGTTAGTAGTGGGATTCTGTTGTGTGCTGTGAAGGTTTCAAACCAATCCCACATACCATGTTTTTTGGTTAGTACTAAATCTGAGGCAGAAACTCTAATCACTAGGCCACTTCGCCATATATATGTACAGTTTTGCCTATAGTCCCTTATAACAGCAGATGCAAATTACACAGGCACTTTTGTACCTATCTCATAAATCAATGTTTCTCTATCCTGTCCTGAGGACTCAAGAGCCAGATGTACATTCAGGATATCAACAATGAATACATATGAGTTAAATTGCAAATGTCAGCTCCCCAATGCACATAGATTCTCTCTCTATGTATGTCTTCTCCAGTCATTTCAGTAGCACCTCAAGGTAAGTTACAATCAGGAAGAGTGGATATTTCCCTGTTCCCCAGAGGGCTTCCAATTTTTTTATTAAAGCGATAAGTCCTAAAGTACATGGTACATGCATAGATACAGGTTACCGCGCAACTATGTTAAGGGGTTTTGCGGTATTAAATCACTTGTCACTGCCTTTTTCAGATTTTCTTCCCTTGGGGGTGTGGCTAGCTTATGAGTTATACTTACCACACACTAACTGGCTAACACGGAGTTAATGCATAAACAGGACATGGCATTAACTCTCAGCAGGTACCACGCACGAATGGGAACACTAATGACCTTCAATAAAGATCGTGGAAATACCCACAAATGGTGCTGCGGAACATCAGCAGCAATCATGTGGTAAAATATGGCGTTAAGGGCCCCTACCGAGACATCAGTAAATTAAGTGATTTTCCCAAGGTGAAAGGGAGCATCAGTGGGGTTTGACTCCTGACTTCCCTGATTCTCAGTCTGCTATTCTAATTGCTAGGTCGCTCCTCCACTCATGCATATTAATTGTAGGTATCCTAGAAACTTGACTGGTTGTTGGGTCTCCAGGACAGATTTGGGCAACACTAACTTTTACTAAGGTGCGCTATGTTTTTTAGCGCGCAATAATCACGTGTACAATCTTCCTCACCCTTTCCTCTCTGATAGATTGGAACTGAAGGAGCCCAGGGGAAGAGACTGCTTTTTTTTTTTTTTTAAACACTCAAAGGGGGAAGCCATGGGAAGAAATTGAAGAGACTGATGCAAGCTTTGGGCTTAGCAGACAAAGAGGAAGAGGTGAGACTACTAATGGGTTACAGGATCCGAGGCAACATGGCTTTACAAAAGGTAAATCGTGCCAAACGAACCTGATTGAATTTTTTGATTGGGTGACCAGAGAGCTGGATCGAGGACATATGCTAGATGTAATTTACTTGGATTTCAGCAAAGCCTTTGATCAACAGGAGGCTGTTGAACAAACTTGAAGGGCTGAAGTTGAACAAACTGTTGAACAAACTTGAAGGGCAAGGGGGGACCCGGGAAACTACAGGCCGGTGAGCCTGACTTCAGTCCCGGGAAAGATGATGGAGGCACTGATTAAAGACAGCATCTGTGAGCACATCGAAAAAAATGGGCAGCTAAAACCGAGTCAACATGGCTTCTGTAAAGGTAGGTCATGCCTCACAAACTTATTGTACTTCTTTGAGGGAGTGAACAGCCAGGTGGATAAAGGGGAATCTATAGACATCATTTACCTTGACTTCCAAAAAGCCTTTGACAAGGTGCCACACGAGAGACTGCTTAAAAAGATATGGAACCACGGGGTACAAGGGGAGGTCCATCGATGGATCAAAAACTGGCTGGCAAACAGGAAGCAGAGGGTTGGCGTAAAGGGCCACTACTCAGACTGGAAGGGGGTCACCGCAAGGGTCGGTGCTGGGACCGCTCTTGTTCAATATCTACATAAACGACCTAGAGGTGGGAACCAAGTGTGAGGTCATTAAATTTGCAGATGACACCAAACTATACAGTAGGGCTCAAACCAGGGAGGACTGCGAAGATCTCCAAAAGGATCTAACGCAGCTGGAAAAGTGGGCCGAAAAATGGCAGATGAGCTTCAACCTGGGGAAATGCAAGGTCATGCACGTGGGGAAAAAAAACCCGATGTTCACATACAAAATGGGGGGAACACCACTAGGGGTCAGTAACCTGGAGAGAGACCTGGGAGTGATGGTAGACGCAACACTGAAGGCATCGGCGCAATGCGCCACAGCCTCTAGGAAAGCAAACAGAATGTTGGGTATCATTAAGAAGGACCAGGACGAAAGATGTCATCATGCCACTGTATCGTGCAATGGTGCGGCCTCATCTGGAGTACTGTGTCCAGTATTGGTCACCGTACCTCAAGAAAGACATGGTGGTACTTGAGGGAGTACAAAGAAGAACAACTAAACTGATAAAGGGAATGGAAAATCTCCCATATACAGACAGATTGAAGCAATTGGGACTTTTCTCCCTGGAGAAGCGAAGACTTAGAGGAGACATGATAGAAACCTTCAAGATCCTGAAGGGCATAGAAAAAGTAGACAGGGACAGATTTTTCAAATTAAGGGGCACCACAAGCACAAGGGGGCACTCGGAGAAATTGGAAGGGGACAGGTTTAGAACAAATGCTAGGAAGTTCTTTTTCACTCAGAGGGTGGTGGATACATGGAACGCGCTTCCAGAGGCTGTTGTAGACAAGAAAACATTAAATGGTTTCAAAGAAGGTTTGGATAGATTCCTAGAAGAAAAAGGGATTGAGGGGTATAGATAGGTATAGACCATTGCTCAGGCAATGGGCCTGATGGGCTGCCGCGGGAGCGGACCGCTGGGCAGGATGGACCTATGGTCTGCCCCAGCGGAGGCAACTTCTTTTGTTCTTATGTTCTTATGAATCAGGTTGGGCAGACTGGATGGACCATTCGGGTCTTTATCTGCCGTCATCTATTATGTTACACCTTCTAATCGCATCTCCACAACTCCATATAGTAGGATAGATTTGATTCTTAATAGTAGCCTTCTACAAAGAGTGGTGGAAGCAGAAACTGAGCAGATCACATTTATTTATTTGCTTAGATTTCTATCCTGTTCTCTCAGGAGCTCAGAATGGGTTACAATTGACATTCACAATAAAGTTACAGGACAATAAAATTATAGGCATTCGAAGAAGAGACAGGTGAGAGGATGTAGAGAGAGAAGGGGAGGAGGAGCAAGGGAAGAGGAGGTAGAGAAGGTTGCATGATCTTTATATGTGCAAAATTACTGTGTACAAGAAGCCGAGAGTACAAGCCTTTTGTGACACATGGGTCGGGGGGGCATTATGAAGGCAAAAAAGGGGATGGAGTAAATTGCAGAAAAGACTTTGTATATGGGGGGGAGCAGATTCAAAATATAAAAAAAAAAATCTAGTTTGTTGGAAATGAGGTTGAATATGTTTTACTGATGTGTGTTTTCTTGATTCTGGTTCAAGTGACTGCTGAATAAACATTTTAAAAAAAGAAAGAAAAGAATGAGCTTTGTCCTCCTCTAATTCCTGATTCACGATGCAAGCTTGTTTCATGGCTCAGCACCATTTCACAGAGCTGTGTTAGATCTAGTTAACAGACCATCTGTCCCCTGTGCCAAGACTGTAGTGAGGGGGGGGAGGACCACCCCGAATGCCATCTTGCTGCTGGCACCTCTCCTCCCCTCTGCGTACCTCATGAAGCGTTCGCCAGTGCCAGCAGCATCTTCCACCTCCTGCTCCCTTCTGGCATCATTTCCTGGTCACAGAACCAGGATGCACTGATGAACATTTCAAGAGGTACACCTCCCTCACTCGAGTAGTCTTTTTTTTTTAATTAAACAAATATGCTTCTGTTTTATCCCCTCCACATTATTTGTTATCTTTCTCAAAATTTTTGGAGTTCCACCCCCTTTCCCCATGACGGCAGATAAAGACCCAAATGGTCCATCCAGTCTGCCCAACTTGATTCAATTTAAATTGTTTTAATTTATTCTTCTTAGCTATTTCTGGGCAAGAATCCAAAGCTCTACCCGGTACTGTGCTTGGGTTCCAACTGCCGAAATCTCTGTTAAAACCTACTCCATCCCATCTAAACCATTGAAGCCCTCTCCAGCCCATCCTCCACCTAACAGCCATATAGAGACACAGACCGTGCAAGTCTGCCCAGTACTGGCCTTTTCTATAAGTCTGTCTATTATTTTGTTAATATATGTGTGAAATGTTCTTATTACCCCTTTTTATATTTGTAATTTGCTTTGAAACTATGTTATAACCGTTTGCATCAAATTTTAATAAACATGAAACATGATTTCACTGGTTGTTCTTTTGCATATAACAAAATCCACTCTAAACATTTTTATTAACTTCATTATCTCTGGGGAAATAGTCCTAACCTTTAATTCCTAATACTTATTGAGACAAAAGCAGCTACTTACATTCTAAACCCCTGAGCTCTTATGACCTTGGGTTGACACCACTGGCAGGACTGCCCTTCAAATCTGGCTACTTCAATCACATTGCTTAACTAGAGGGAAGTCCCCAGGGGTGACTCCACCTCTTACCATTCTAGCTGCAGCAGTTTAAGGTGGGAGGACAGGGATACTACAGAGGTGGACGGAAATAACAGCTTTTCAGTGGAACTCAAGGTGAGTTATAGTCAGGTAACTCATTCTGCACCTGGATTAGCTTGCTACACACCCTGTAACTTAAATTAGCTCCTTTAACTGTACAAACAACTTGCCTTGAGTTTAACCACCCATCTGTTTATCCCAATGAACTCTGCGCCACACATCTTATCCCCATCTAATATTTGCCTTTAGTTCCTTGGCAATATGATAAGCTGTATTGTAGAAAAGCATTTCTCTTATATCTTTGTTATTTGAATGGTCTAATGCAGGCGTGTCAAACTCAATCACATTAAGGGGCCAAAATCCAAAACCCAGGCTAAGTCGCAGGCCAGACCCCGCCCCCATAATAGTACTAAGAACATAAGAACATAAGCAATGCCTCTGCTGGGTCAGACCAGAGGTCCATCGTGCCCAGCAGTCCGCACACGCGGCGGCCCAACAGGTCCAGGACCTGTGCAGAATCCTCTATCTATACCCTTCTATCCCCTTTTCCAGCAGGAAATTGTCCAGTCCTTTCTTAAACCCCTGTACTGTACTCTGCCCTATTACGCCCTCTGGAAGCGCATTCCAGGTGTCCACCACTCGTTGGGTAAAGAAGAACTTCCTAGCATTCGTTTTAAATCTGTCCCCTTTCAACTTTTCCAAGTGTCCTCTTGTTCTTTTATTTTTCGAAAGGTTGAAGAATCTGTCCTTCTCTACTCTCTCTATGCCCTTCATGATCTTATAAGTCTCTATCATATCCCCTCTAAGTCTCCTCTTCTCCAGGGAAAAGAGACCCAGTTTCTCCAATCTCTCAGCGTATGAGAGGTTTTCCATCCCTTTTATCAAGCGTGTCGCTCTCCTCTGAACCCTCTCGAGTAACGCCATATCCTTCCTAAGGTACGGAGACCAATATTGGACGCAGTATTCCAGATGCGGGCGCACCATCGCCCGATACAATGGCAGGATAACTTCTTTTGTCCTTGTTGTAATACCCTTCTTGATTATGCCTAGCATTCTATTTGCTTTCTTAGCGGCTGTTGCGCACTGTGCCGTCGGCTTCATTGTCATGTCCACCATTACCCCCAAGTCCCTTTCTTGGTTGCTCTCATTCAATAATATCCCTCCCATCGTATAGTTGTACCTCGGGTTTCTGTTTCCAACATGCAATACTTTACATTTCTCAACGTTGAACTTCATCTGCCATCTCGCCGCCCATTCCCCCAATTTGTTCAAGTCCCTTTGCAATTCTTCACATTCCTCTTTAGTCCCAGCTCCACTAAATAGTTTTGTATCGTCCGCAAATTTTATTATCTCACACTTCGTACCTGTTTCTAGATCATTTATGAATATATTAAATAGCAGCGGCCCGAGCACTGAGCCCTGCGGAACACCACTCGTGACCCCCATCCAGTCCGAGTAGTGGCCCTTCACCCCTACCCGCCAACCAGTTTCTGATCCATCTATGTACGTCTCCGTCCACTCCATGGTTCTTCAGTTTCCGGAGTAGACGTTCGTGAGGCACCTTGTCAAAGGCTTTTTGGAAATCAAGGTATATGATGTCTATGGGGTCTCCTCTGTCCATCCGTTTGTTAATTCCTTCGAAGAAGTGCAATAAGTTCGTTAGGCACGATCTCCCCCTGCAGAAACCATGTTGGGTTGTTTTCAAAAGTTCGTTTCTTTCCAGATGTTCATCGATGTGTTCTTTAATCAGTGCTTCCGCCAGTTTCCCCGGAACCGAGGTCAAACTCACTGGTCTGTAGTTTCCCGGGTCACACTATTTTTTCCATTCATTTTTCACACAATATACCGTAATCTTATTGACAACACATAATGGTTAACCACAGAATTAAACTACACAAAACACACCATATGCTTCTCAACATCCATTCCTACCAGAACACAGGTAACCCCTATGCAAACACGGGACCAAAAATTAAGGGCTCCTTTTACTAAGGTGCGCTTGCATTTTTAGCGCAGGCAGGATATTACAGCGTACTATGCGGCTAGAACTAACGCCCGCTCAATGCTGGCATTAAGGTCTAGCGCGCATGGCAATGTAGCATGCGCTATTCTGTGCGTTAATGTCCTAACGCAGCTTAGTAAAAGGAGCCCTAAAAGTACTAATATATACAAACCAAACCCTAAGATTCAAGACTCTGCATGCAGTACAACCCCAGAGAAAAAGAAACAAATGCATTTCTTCCTGAACAGTGAAAAATATAGACAGCAGATGAAAATTCTCAAAATTGACACCATTCAATCACTAAATTTAAAATAAAATCATTCCCCCTAACTTTGTTGTCTCCCTCCCTCCCTCTGGCGGGTGTCTTACCTTCTGGCCTGCACCCGCCAGGCCGTTTTATGCTTCCCGCGGTGTGATGTGTGTTTTCATTGCTGCCCCCGGTGTTATCTTCTAGCCAGCTCCCTCTTCCTCACTGCCGCTGTCACGGTGTGTCACGGTGTGCAGCACCTCTTTGCACGTCCCGCACCTCATCTGGAAGCCTTCCCTCTGACATTGCGATGTAGAGAGAAGGCTTCCGGTTCAGGTGAAGGATGAGCGTAGGAGCCACCGCCCGCGGATTTGTGCACTACGGCAGTGAGGAGGTGGGAGTCAGCCAGAAATTAACACCGGCAGCAATGAAAACGCCGCATCAATCACACTGTGGGCAGCATAAAACAGCGAAGTGGGCTGAATTCGGTCAGCGGGCCTTGAGTTTGACACCTGTGATTTAAGGGCTATTGGCCATAGCTCAGGGTAAAAAAAAATCCTGTCTATTAATAATCCTATACACCAAGCATCATTATAAGCTTGGGTTAGAACACGGAGAAAAAGAGAATACAACCCAGCGACTTATGTAAGACATTGGGGAAGGCAAGCATGCCTTTTCCATTTGCTTGGATACAAGTAATAAAACAGATATCTCAAAGCTGCATGTATGTAATAAAGTTTCCTTCACTCCCTGCTCTCAGAACACTCTTTAAGTCAAAATTAAATTTCTTCTTTTCACAGAATCAGCAAAGAGGATGGAACACTGGCCAGCCCATACCACAGAGCTCAGCTGGAAGAATTTCCAATCAGAGCCTCAGGCCCCTCCTCAGTGTATCCCAGGATGCACCAGGGAGGGGGAAGGTCTGCCATTTTGAAGAGGCGGGCCTGCTGGACAAAAGGAGTAGGCATCCCTCCAGCCAGCCATCGTATGTAAGTTAAGGGGGATGGGGATCGTCGGAGGCATAGGGGGAGGTTGCATGGTGGCAAGAGGGAGTGGCATCTCTCCCGCAGCCAGCGAGGTGTTAGGGGATGTGTTGCTTGGTGGCAGGAGAGAGTGAGCATCTCTCTCGCTGCCAGGTGGGATTCAGAGGATTGTTGCTTGGCGGTGGGATAGAGTGGGCATCTCTCCTGCTGCTGGGGGAGGTTGCTTGACTTTGGCAGCTCGATTTGGTTTTGGAGGTTTTTTTGCATTTATTCTGTGCATGTGCCCATCACCAGTGATAGACACATACAGATTTAGCAAATCTTCGCTACTCTCTGCCTACCTCATTTGCATGAATGTTGTTTGGAGAATGACTCACTTAAAAAAAAAAATCGCTACAATAACGACTGTGACAGCAGCCCATCGGTTTTTAATGCAGATTTTTGAGAATCTAGCCATTCAATCACTAAATTCACTAAATTCAATCACTAAATTCAATCACTAAATATTAAAGCACGCTTAACATGGAAAAAAGGCTTATCGTATATACTCAAATATAAGTTGATCCGAATATGTCGAGACCCCCCATCCCCCCAAAAGGAGGAAAAATGGTTGACTCGAACATAAGATGGGGGCTTAATATTCAAGTGCCACGCCATGCCAGGATCTGCACCTTCACGCCCTCCCCTGCCAGGTTCTGCAGCCAGCCCTCCTCCCTGCCAGGCTTTGAACCCTTGCAAGAACTGGTGGCAGCCATTCAGGGAGAGGCGCAGGGCCACACAGGAGCTCGAGAAGCTAGCTCCTGCGTGCCGGTGCGCCGCTGGCCATGAGATCAGAAGGAGGGGTGCAGGGCAGGAATGCGGAATGTTTGTTCCTGCCCATACACCGCTGGACCACCAGGGATGTGAGAAAAGGTACCGGGGGGAGGAGGGGTTAAAAAATTGTTAGCATCGGCTGGGATGGGAGGGTTCCTCCTGTCCTGGCCTACCAGAGGCCTACTTCAAGTCGGGGGGGTGGGGGGGGGTTGGGTGATGACCCGAATATAGGATGAAAAATCTCGTCCTATATTCGAGTATATACAGTATTACGAAACATGTTAAAGCACTTTGTGATAATTTGCCTGGCAGTGCATACTAACCACCTGCTACTTAATTTTGGAAAACTTTTTTCGGGGGGGGGGGGGGGGGCGTCAATAGTGTTTGTGTCATGGGTGGGGAATGGATGTGGAAATTTTATCCAGATAGCATGTCCTGATTACTGTGCACTATATAAGTTGATAATGGGGACTTAATGCAGGGGCAATTACCAAAATAAACAAGCAGTAAAAATATTCAAACAATATAAAGCGCGACACAGTATGCTACATTACAATGTTGACATAATATGCAATAAAACATTTTAATATACAGAAAAAAACGTAACAAAGATGAAACATGTAGATAAGACAGAGTAAAGGGTATGGGACTTGATATTCCGTTTTTTCTGTGCGGTTACAATCGAAGCCGTTCATATATTTTCAGACAGATACTTATTTTTATACTTGGGCAATGAAGTGTTTAAGCGACTCGCCCAGAGTCGCAAGGAGCTGCAGTGGGAATCAAACTCACAATCTCAAGGTGCTGAGGCAACTGCTCTAATCACTAGGCCACCGTCAATAGGAGTTAGAAAACAAGGGGACGGATTTAAAGAAAGTTGCATGTGAGACCAGAAAGGTGCTATAGTATATGCAGCTGGTGTCGCTTCTTATGTGTGGGTGGCTAGAAAGTTAGTTATCGGTACTTGCAAGAGCTTCCTTCTTTCCTACAGCACGCCTGACAAGTGTTAATGAGCAAGAGAGAAAATTAAAACATGTGGGTAGTCTGGGAACCTCGAGGCAATAATGTTTCCATTTGCAAACTGACCATTTTTTTCACATTATAAAAAACAGAACTGTTACCCCCCTTTGGCAGAGGAGCCCAATGATCCTTGTTAAACAGCAACTCAAGGTTGGGCTTATCACTGCATGGCGTGTTAAATTTAGCGAGCTGCCCTGGGAAAGTGTTTCTTCCTAATAGCTACTAAGAGCTAGATGCACTAAAAACGATCATTAAGACCGTGTGGGTGGTCGCTACGAGCTAATTTTTTGGCCGATTTTCTTAATGGCAATCGATGTTCAAACGGCTTCCATGCAAATGAGTTTAGTGGAGGGCAGCCGTAATCCCATCCAATCGCTCGTTTAGAAACTGGCTCTCACACACTTGTCGAGCCGGTTTGGGGAAGCCCCAAAGCAGCCTCCTGCCACTCAGCTGTTAGGGGCTTTTTTTTCTTTAATGGCACAGATGTGTGTGTGTTACACATGCACAATATCTGTCCCTTCAAAAAATTGGTGAGTTGAGCCACTGCCCTCCACCCGAAGACCTCTGGAAGAAAAAGAGAGGTTATGAGGGGATTCCCACTCCCTCCTGCTACCCATCCCAGGATCCGACCCCTCCCCCTTCCTTCCTCTCCCCTTCCCCACTCCCCATCCTTAGAAAAATCAGCCCATTCCCTCCTGCCTCAGCTGCCTGGCTCCCCCCCATACCTCTGAGTGAAAATAACAACAGAAGAGATGCCCAGTCCATCTTGCTTGCAGGCCCACAACTCCAAAATGGTGGCATTCCCATGCATCCCAGGATGCACCGCAATGGGAAAGGCCCACTATTTTGGAGTGGCGGGTCTGCGGGTAGAAGGGACTGAGCACCCCTCCTGCTGTCATCTTCACTCAAAAGTACTGGAGTGGTTTGGGAGGGGAGGAGAGCCGTGGAAGGGGGGGGGGGGGCTGAGGCAGGAGGGAGTAGGCATTTTTCCTGCAGATTTTTCTCTAAGAACGACGATTGGGGAAGGGGAGAGGAAGGAGGGGGGAATCCTGGCTGAGGGGGTCTGTTCGGTGGGGGAGGGAGTGGGCATCTCTCCTGCTGCTTTTTTCTAAGGACGGTGGAGAGGGGTCCGGGGGGGGGGGGTGCGGATTCGACAGGGGGTTTCATGGTGGCAGAAGGGAGTGGGCATCCCTCCTGCCTTATTTTTGTTCCGGGTCATCATTGGGGGAGGGAGGCTGGCAAGGCATGGCTTTTTTTTTTTATGGGGCAGATATGTGTTACACACATACAACATCTGTGCCCTTAGAAAAAAAATGGCAGACCTATTGGTAACACAGTTTTTTGGTGTCGTATTACCACTTGGTGTACACCTTTTCAATGTTAAGCCATTGGATAGCTCGTTTGAATATTAATGACCTCATGTGAATAGTAATGAGGTTGTTTGCATGCGAGAATCTGAGAATGTGCGAATGCACGGAAAACCACGTGGTGAGCCGTTTTGAACATTGGGTTGGCAAATTTGGTTGGTTTAATGACCATCTGTACACGATCGGAGCATTTAGTGCATCAAGGAGGAGGGGGGCAAGAGATAGGGAAGCAGATAAAATGTGCATGAACAAGTAAACCCCTGCCGTACCTCAGCAATGAGGCACCACAATCACACAGTCCTCCTTCTCCTGGTGGCTGAGTTCAGAAATCAAGGAGTTCAGTGTGTCTATAAGGTAGGAATGGACTTCCCGCTTCACACTGGGGATCCCCATAACTACCGATACTGATAGCAGAAAAGCAAAACAAAAGAGAAAAGTCAGAAGAGTAAAACTATTCAAATGGTGAGCATTTCTGTTCCATCCAGTAGTGCTGAAGATTTATATAGCTACAACAACATTATGCAGTGCAAACTATAGAGTTATAGGCCACAAGAAGTTTATTCAGATGCCTGTGCATATGCAGTAAGAAACAATAATTATTTCCCTTTATTCACTTTTCCCACATAAAGAATAAGTGAAATTCACCTTTATAAATAGCATAGCATAGCATAGCATAGTATCTGTAGAAAGTAACAAGTAGACGTCTGACACCTTTGGCAAAATGGATATATCTACAGGGATTTAAAGGACACTGCTGTAAACAAAGGGCTTGAAATTCAAAAGGGTTTCACTGGGCTGGAGAGACTCCCAACGAGTGATCTAGCACCTGATATTCAGCGACACTTAACTGATTAGAAACATAGAAAACATAGAAACATAGAAACAATAAGACGGCTAGATAAGGGCCCACGGCCCATCTAGTCTGCCCACCTTAAATGTCCCTTCCCCTACCTTTGCCCTGTGTAATAGATCCATGTGCCGATCCCATTTGGCCTTAAAATCAGGCACGCTGCTGGCCTCAATCACCTGTAGTGGAAGACTATTCCAGCGATCAACCACTCTTTCAGTGAAAAAAGAATTCCTGGTGTCACCTCGTAGTTTCCCGCCCCTGATTTTCAACGGATGTCCTCTGTTGTCGTGGGACCCTTGAAAAAGAAGAGATCTTCCTCCGCCTCGATGCATGCCCGTAAGATACTTGAACGTCTACGATCATGTCCCCCTCTCTCGAGCGAGTTTTAGCTGTAATTGTCAAGCCGTTTTTCGTATGGTAGATCCTTGAGTCCCGGACCATCCGGGTGGCCATTCTTTGCACCGACTCCAGTCTCAGCACATCCTTGTGATAATGCGGCCTCCAGAATTGCACACAGTATTCCAGGTGGGGCCTCACCATGGATCTATACAATGGCATAATGACTTCCGCCTTACGACTGACGAAACCCCTTCGTATGCAGCCCATGATTTGTCTTGCCTTGGACGAAGCCTGCTCCACTTGATTGGCAGACTTCATGTCCTCACTGACGATTACCCCCAAGTCTCGTTCTGCTACCGTTTTTGCTAGGATCTCGCCATTAAGGGTATAAGACTTGCATGGATTCTGGCTGCCCAGGTGCATAACTTTGCATTTTTTGGCATTGAAGTTGAGTTGCCATGTCCTAGACCATCGCTCCAGTAGGAGTAGGTCGTGCATCATGTTGTCGGGCACTGAATCTTCGTCTGTTGTGCATTTGCCCACTACATTACTCAGTTTGGCGTCATCGGCGAATAATGTTATTTTACCTCGAAGCCCTTCTGCCAAGTCTCTTATAAAGATGTTGAATAGGATTGGGCCCAAGACTGAGCCTTGTGGTACTCCACTAATCACCTCCGTCATTTCGGAGGGGGTGCCGTTCACCACCACCCTTTGGAGCCTACCTCCAAGCCAGCTCCCAACCCATTTCGTCAATGTGTTACCTAATCCTATAGAACTCATCTTGCTCAGTAACCTGCGGTGTGGTACGCTATCGAATGCTTTGCTAAAGTCCAGGTACACGATGTCCAGGGACTCCCCAATATCCAGCTTCCGCGTTACCCAGTCAAAGAAGCTGATCAGGTTGGATTGAGACTTCATAAATTTGCAGCTGATTAATTTCAAGAAAACTATACCACTGACCACATAATGTCACCGATGGAGCTGGAGTAACCACAATGATATGCTGCTGTGAAACCCAGCAAGTATCACTTCTTGAAGGCCAGTAAAAGGAACTTGCTGGGCCACGTGAATGCACAAATTTTATTAAAGCATCTCTCTGTTCAGTGGAGGTTTCACATATGTTTCAAATCTAGCACTCTGTCATAAATACAAGCAATATATTGCCCTGGCTTCTACTAGAATTCCTTTTTCATCATTGTCACTATTCTTGGCTAAAAATGATGTTGCTTCATTTGAAACCCCGCTGACCTGAACTGTCATTTCATTGATTGGCAAAAAATGATGATTTTCTCTTGTTCCTGCGGCCATGCTGGAATCTTTCCTCTTGCAATGTTCTTTCTTGTTCAATTTGTTCTTTGCTGATGAAAGCATATTTAACTCCATGAATACTTTCATTGCAAAAGTCAAAAAGATCTTTAGGCATGAGAATCTGGCATTCAAGTGGATGCTTGCTCTACCTGTTAAGTGCTTTGTTGTACCTCCAGTGCCATCACATGGTGACATACCATGAACTGTAGGAAAAAATTCCATTCAGCAGTCATTCCAAAATCTCTTATGATGGCACAAATTAAGAAAATTCTTGAAATATTTGTATTGAGCACTAGAGCCATCACTAAATTTGTGGATGTGGCATTCCCAACTTTGAGATGAATTTTTTCATTTATGATCGTGGCACTGCAAAATCAAAATGTTCTCTTTCAAAAAGTGTTGCTTTTAGGAAGATATAGGCAGACTCTTTTTTTTTAAATAACTGACCCAGAAAAATGATAAATTTCAGCCCATGTGTCAAAGATGCCAAATTTAAAGGAATGTTATGATGTAAATATTCATGCAGAATTGCTGCAAATTTGAGAGTGTAGTGTCCAATGCAAGGATAATCTATGATAAAAATCTGAAGTCTGTATTCTTGCTCTGGAGCTATAACAGCTTACCAGCTGAACTGGTCAAAATCTGTGGCAACAAACTGCGAACAATTTTTGGGCACAATTTTGAGCAAACTTTTCAGGTGGGCTTTTGTATCCATGTATCCATGCTACCAATAATTAGCACTCTTGACCAATTATTCTCAATTTTACAAGCAGTTAAAAATGACACTTTATTCATTACTGTGCACAACATTCAGCCAGACAAGTGGGTCCAGCTCAGTGACTATTGCAGTTAGGAATCTAAAATCGTAGAAAAATTCCCTTAGTACTCTGAATATTCTATGTGTAAATTTTTTTTTAAACATCTTTATTGAATTTTCAGACCCAAATATAACATAAAATATTAATAATAAACAAAATATCTAGACAAAATACAAAATTAACATATATTAACAGTCATTCTATATAGACAAGTTACAAGTTTAACATATGAAACGAAAACATAAAGCATATCACACATGAACAAAATCTGAAACATAATGGTGGGGACCATTAGACCACTTGGCATGGAATGACCCTAGTGCCACTGAATACCCCTGCCATCTCCTAACCGGTTAGGTTTGGAGTGGGCTGGGGTAGAGCGCTGATTTAGCTGGTTACTGGTGATTTTCAGTCTGCTAACTGGCAAAGTAGCTGCATAAAGTCAGGACAGCAAAATACCTGTCCTAGTTTTATGCACTCAAATTAAATGGGCAATGGTCTGAATATTTGGTCAGTGCCCGGTTAACTTCTGACTGATTGCTGATACCTGGATATTCAATGCCGGGAGCCATGCTGACCCCGGTCAGGTCAGCCTGTAGCTGTGAGAGGCTCAGATGCTATATACCGCCATCGGTTTGTATACTGATTGTATTAATCGGTTGTATTAACCGGTTGTATTAATCGGTTGTATTAATTTAATCTGAATATCCCAGTTCCCAAATAAGTAAATAAAAAGCCAAGGTTGAGTTCAATTTGATATTATGGTGTATTCACCTAGCAGAGCCAAACAAGACAAGTGACATAAGAGCACACTGCAGAGATAAGACACAATAATCCAGCTCCCTCTTGAGGAGTGGAGGCTCATGCTTAGTACGACACAGGTCTAACCTTGTGCCGTATATCACAAAAAATCCCTAGCAAGTAAAGGTCAGAAGGCTGAAATAAAAAACATGGAGATGCTCAGGATAGAGGAAGGTGGTGTGAAAAGAAAGAATAGTGCTGGAGAACCTGCATTAACTTTTCTGGCTATCCCTCCACCTCACAAACATGAGAGTAAAATAAGCATCACCCCCAGTTACCTCCAGTGCGTCCTTGCCTCAGATGAACAGCTGGCTGAAGGCTATTCTCCTTGGAAAGTAAGTGTGGAAGATGGTGGAAGATGCTGGGCAAGTGGAGCACATTCTTATTTGTGATATTCCACAGTTTTAACTTGGTTTCATCTTTAAAAAAAAGAAGAGGTTAAGCAAAACAAGTAAAAGAATAGTACATCCCAAATCATCCAAGTAGCAATTTTGTCAGATGTTTGATTAACAATGGAATTTTTGGTATGATAGAATATATATAAAAAAAAAAAGAATTTCATTAAAAAAAAAAAAACCACAGGAGAGGTACAACTAAAACAATAAAGAACAAACCCACCCTGTGTTTGCAACTTCTAAAAAAAAAAAAAAAAAAAAAAAAAAATCACACCCTGTTTCTGTTTTTGAGAGGGTATTATTCAGTGTCGGGGACCCATACATTTTATCATGTTCACCCAGCGGGTTACCCTACCAAATAGGCCAACCATAAGCCCACTCCTCACATCATCAACCTTTCAGTGCCCCTGGATGGTAGTTGCCCTAGGCAAACTTGAAACTTACCCCCTTCCTTCCTAAATTAGATTCTAGCCTGCAGGCTCCTCCTCCTCCCCCATCAAGATTCTTATATTTTATATTGTGGGAGCTTGTTCCATTCCTCCGGAAAACACTCCCGCCCTTTGACGCTTGCCATCTAAGCTCCTTTCTAGTTGGGGGGTCTTCAGATCTTAATGTCCAGAGAAATGCAACTTGGGAAGCACAGTATAATATGAGACAATCCAATTAGGGTATTTGGAGGCCAACCCATGCAGGCTTAACAACCATCTTGAGCCAATACAGCTTGACGTAGTAGTCAGATACATGTTCATCTTCTGTTAATCTAAACCAGGGCTACCCAAGTCCGGTCCTTGAGATCTACTGGCAGGTCAGATTTTCAGGATATCCACAATGCACATGCATGAGAGAGATTTGCCTGCACTGCCTTCTTGGTATGCAAATCTCTCTCTCATGCATGTGCATTATGGAGATCCTGAAAAACCTGGTAATGCCAGGTAGATCTCGAGGACCGGACTTGGGCAGCCCTGATCTAAACAATATCCTGATGATGGAATTTTGCACCACCTGCAAAGCGTGCACTACAGTAGATGGCTTCCTTTACCACATCCTCTAGCAATGAATTTCAGAGTTTAACTGTGTATGGAGTGAAAAAAATATTTTCTCCAATTAGCTTTATGTTAAATATTTTTATTAATCATTGAACACTTGCAGAAATTTAAATAATAATAATAACTTTATTCTTCTATACTGCCATAGTCGAAAGACTTCCAGGCGGTTCACATTCGAAGAAGGCTGGACAATCAGCGAGATATAGGATGTAAGAAGAGAGGGTTACATACGGCAGTATCAAGAAATATAGGGATCCTTTTACTAAGGTGCATACTAAGGCCCTGATTCTCCAAAGTGCATCCCGATTTTAGGCAGCTGTAGGCGTCCTACAGCTGTCAAATCAGCCAATCGGGATGCACGTTTAAAAAAAAAAAAATGCTCCCCCGCAAGATGCCTAAGCTCGTCTAAGGGCCTTAGGCGGGCCTTAGGCTGAACCTAGGCGGCCCTACGTGTCTCCCTAGTAGAGGAGAAGCTTAAAATGTAGGCCGCCCCCCCCCGACACTACCGACCGCCCCCCCCAACATTACCGATAGCTGGCAGGAGGGTGCCCAATCCCTCCTGCCCGAAGATGCACCCCCCCTCCCCAGCGCTAACAACCCCCAAACCTCCACTCCACCAAACCTGTTCTTAGATGGGTCTTGCACGTCTTGAGCCGGCAAGCACGCCTCGTCGAAATGAAGCGGGCCCGCCCCTTCCTGGCCCATCCCGCCGAAGCCTAAGGCCTGATTGGCCCAGGCTCTAGAAGCCTGGACCAATCAGGCCTTAGGCATAGCGGGGTCCGCCCATCCCCACTTAATCTAAGGCCTGATTGGCCAAACAGACCTTAGACTTAATCTAAGGCCTGATTGGCCAATCAGACCTTAGACTTAGTGGGGATGGGCGGACCCGCTATGCCTAAGGCCTGATTGGTCCAGGCTTCTAGAGCCTGGGCCAATCAGGCTTTAGGCTTCGGCGGGATGGGCCGGGAAGGGGCGAGCCCGCTTCATTTCGACGAGGCGTGCCTGCCGGCTCAAGACGTGCAAGACCCATCTAAGAACAGGTTTGGTGGAGTGGAGGTTTGGGGGTTGTTAGCGCCGGGGGGGTGCGTCTTCAGGCAGGAGGGATTGGACACCTCCTGCCAGCGAAAGATATTGTCGGGGGGGGGGGAGATCGATAATGTCGGGGGGGGGCGGTCAGTAGTGTCGGGGGGGGCGGTCGGTAGTGTGGGGGGGGTGCGTCTTCGGGCAGAGGGTTTGGGCACCCTCCTGGTCAGGGGGCCGTGGCCCGCTATACTTATAGCGGCAGAGATATCCCTTGCCGCGATAAGTGTAGCAGGCCATGTCTAATCTAACCCGTTTCTCTAACCCCGCGTCTGTAACATGGACGCCGGTTACAGAATCGGGGTTTAGTTTAGGGCCGATTCTGAATAGGCTTGCGGGCCTCGCCTTCAATATAGGCAGCCTGCCTGGGGAGCATTTTTTTTTAAAAAAACGTGCATCCCGATTGGGCTGATTAGACAGCTGTAGGACGCCTACAGCTGCCTAAAATCGGGAACGCACTTTTAGAGAATCAGGCCTTAAAATGCTTACGTGCCCATTATATTCTATTGGCGCTTTAGCATTTAGAGCGCGCTAAGGACTTCATAATGCAGAAAATTCAAAGAACAAATCATCATCTGTTCAAACCCCCCCCCCCACCTTTCCCAAACCAATTCCATATTCCAACCCCTTAAGACCAACAATCCCTCAAAAAAACAAATTGGTGTTGCCAGAACCAACAGTTACAAATATTCAAATATCTAAGGTGTTCAAAAAGTTGATCACACTCATACAGTCCTTGTCCCTGAGAAATCATTGACAATTGTTCCCTATTAAGAAGTTCATGCATTGGGTTAAACCATTGGGTGAGGGTAGGTCCACTCAAGTCCACTGTAGAGGCAGTGTTTTTGCGATTAAAGATGCTTCATATAAAAATATCCTCAAAACATATCCTTTGCTATTTCAGTCATGTTATCCAAGGGGTGATATCTCATTGTTGATTATACATGGTACTCAAATGCAGCCACATATCTTTCCAGAACCAGTGAACATCCAGCAATCCCATATGCAATGCTTGTATGAAGCACTAATTACACCCCATTTCAGGCATTTCCCATCTTTCTTGCTCTGGAGGGATGGGATACACATTGTTTGAGGAATTGGTAATGCAGACTTATTGTAATGTATACTTTCCATGAGTCATGGACTATCTTTATGCTTCGCAGCAAATCTATCCACAGAGTATGTCCCAAAAATCTGACATCAATCACCAGCAATTTTCCACATAATGTCCCAGTTTCAACGTTTTTAAAAGGCCTTCATATATTGGTCCACCAAGCCTTAGATATAGCAGGAAGAGGGCCAGCATTCATCATGAAGAATAATTCAGTGATGTGCTAATGTTGCCATAGCTGCAACAGACTGAAAAGTCCATCAAGCCCAGTATCCTGTTTCCAACAGTGTGCCACCCAGGTCACAATGCCTGGCAAGATCCAAGAAGAGTAAAACATATTTTAATGCTGCTTATCCTAGAAATAAGCAGTGGATTTTCTCAAGTCTATCTGTAAGATGGTTTATGGATGTTTCTTTCGGGAAAATTATCCAAACCTTTTTCAAACCCTGCTAAGCAGATTTTTCATCATATTAACTGGCAACAAATTTCAGAGTTTAATATACATGTTGAGTGAAGAATATTTTCTCTGGTTTGCATACCCTCTAGTCCTAGCATTTTTGTAAGAGTAAACAAGTGATTCACTTCTACCCGTTCCACTCCACTCAGTATTTTTAGACCTCTACACCGTGTCTCCCTTGAACTGTCTCTTCTCCAAGCTGAAAAGCCCTAGCCTCCTTAGCTTTTCCTCATAGGAAAGCATTGTCCTCCTCTGTACCTTTTCTATTTATTTATTCAATTCGTTTTTTAATTCTATTATGTCTTCATTGCATGTCCCCTAGTTTTTGTACTTTTTGAAAGCATGAACAGCTCATTCTTATTTACCTGTTCTACTCCACTTAGGAGTTTATAGCTGAAGAGCTCTAACTTCTTTAGCTTTCCCTCATATGATAGTCATGCCATCCCCTTTAATATTTTGGTCAGCCTTCTTTGTACCTTTTCTAATTCTGCTCATTCTCTCTCTAGCTTTTATCTATCTATCTACACACATAAATTCATTTATTTTAATTTTTTGAGATAGAGCAACTGGAATCGCACACAATGCTCAAGGTGTAGTCACACTGTAGAACAATGAGGCAACCGATGATGGTGTGCAGGCAGGGGCTTTGTTGCCTTTGCTTTCTAGTGTGAAGCGCTGGAGAAGTTCTCCCTTCACTGACCCTCCACACTGAGGTTGCCCATTATTCTATTATTATTGTTTAGCTCAGGTGCTTTTATAGGCAGTTTTCACTCTCAGAACCCTTGTTTGTTGCCTTGTTTTTTGACACTGTAAAACAAGACATTTCATTCTCCATTCCGTTCCTAATCGTATAACATTCTATTTGCATTTCGGCTGCTCTTGAGCACTGAGTAGCTTGTGATGATGCACAGATACTTTTCTGGGAACCCTTCCATCAGGGGATTTTGACTATAATGACTGGATTAGGAAGGATTAAAAAACATGTAAACTAACAACCTATAGCTATAGTCTGAGTTATTCGTCCCTATGTGCATCACTATGCACTTGTCCACATTAAATTTCATCTGAAAGAATTTTCCTTTCTTGTTTATGATAATTTCAATGAAAATAAGAGTTTAAATAGTTAAATGCCTCTATAAAAATTAAGGGTATGGTTATCCCTTATTGATTACCAAAATTTTATGTTGTTATATAATGCAATTCTTTCTCCTCAATGATGTGGGCTTGATGGGATTTCTGATTTTCTACAACTGATTTAAGTTGTATTAAGAGAAATGATATTCTATATTTTTGTATAAATTCCCATATCCTGTATACTTGTTTGGATACGTTTACAAATTTCAATTAAATAAATAAATTTCATCTGCTATTGGGATGGACAGTGTTTCCAAATTCATTTAATCAAGGTAATCAAGGTAATCATTTACCTTGTTTGTTCAACTTACTAATCAAAACTAAGTTTCTGCTGGTTCTGCTACTATGAAGATGATTTCGTAGAAAAAGTTTGTGCAGTTGTATTTCTCGTTCGCCTTTTCTTTTTTTTTAATTTTTAATCATACTTGAAAAAAAAAAAATATACAGAGGTATTCAGCCTTACATGTTTAAAATTATATGGATAATGTTGCTAAAAATATGTAAAAAAATGTTAGCACAAAAAATCTACTTGTATAAGAACCAATTAATCAATAAACCATCTAAGCAAAATAAGAAATGTGCAAATGAGTAAAAACGTGGCCTCACAATCAATAATAAAAAAAAGAGAGAAAAAAAAAAGACCTCAAGAGGCTACAGGGGGCATTAGCCAAACCTCTTCAACACTGCCCACATTATCACAGGACTCAAAAACAAACAAACAACGAACCCTCCAGAATAACCTTGAATTTAATATGTGAAGCCACCAATATTCATTGCTATGTTGCAATACAATGCAGAAAAGGAGGCTGAAAATGTATCCACTTGTCCGATTTGGTGGATCCTGTTTAAGCTATACAATTGATCCTCAATGACAGTGGTCACCATAGGTGACAGTGGTCACCACTGCATACACCCGACAAGAAAGCCTCGTTTTGCAAGCCACGGCTTCAAGAGAATTATGAACTGTCCTGCTGTCCCAAACCTTCCAAAATGGTGCTAGGGTATTGAAAGACACCGCTCTTTAAAAAAAAATGCATCATCGGATCTTTCAGGTGTGACACGCTAGGGGGATTAGGAGGGTGGGGTTAGGGTTAGGGTTAGGGTTAGGCTCTCGGCTGATGAGCTTGCTTCTCTGTATGCCCTTGATAGGGCATACAGATACTTTTGGATACTTGCAATATTGCAATACTTGCAATACTTTTGGATACTTGCAATTAAACCATTACATCTGTAGTCTTGATGGCTCACATTTGACCGCTTCTATAGCACAGCGACTTGGCCACTGATATGCTCAGGCGGAGGAGTCACCATCACGTCTCCACTACTATACGTCGGATCTCTTGACTCTCAACATAGAAAGCCAGACAATCTCTTTGGCTGGGGCATGAGGTTCTGACCTCGGTATTAGCATCCCTCCCCAGTTGATAGTTAACGGTTTTAGGACTTCTGCATACTTTCTATTAGTGTGCTCCATAGGGAGCAAGAATATAAGTTTTTCCATAGAGTCTGTGTGTCTCCCTGGAGAGTTTATAGAGCTGGTTTTGCTGCTCAGGCTACCTGTGTGGCTTGGGACCTGCCCATCTGGGACATATGTCCAAGTATGGGCGTTTTTGATTTCTCTTTTCCCTCTGATGCCCCTTTGCAATCCTTTGCCTGCACTCTTTTATGATGGGGGAGCATTGCAGTCTTTAGATAGTGGGTCCCGTCTTTTTGTTTTCAAAGCTCTCCTTTTAGCCAAAAAGGTGATTTTGGTGTATTGGAGAACCAGTACGGCCCCTTCTTTTTCTCAATGGAAGTTGTTTTTATTTAATTTAGCGTTGCTGGAACGCCGGGCAGTGTGTGTGAGGGTGGAGGGCAGCTGGAAACTGTTTCCCTTGAGTATTTTCTTTCTTTCTATCAATTGTTCTTCCCTTTTGTTCCCGTTCGTCAATGTCTTTAAAAAATGTCATCTCCCCTGGTTTGTTTTTGTTTAAATTGTATTTTAATTGGTGCATTGTTTTGGCGTTTTTGTACACCGCCTAGAAGGCTTGATTGGGTGGTATAAGAAATTTTAAATAAACTTGAAACTTTCAAGATGTTTGGGAACCATATTGGAATTCCCTTCCTTATAGGGCCTTCTCTTAAATTCCTAATTTTTCTGTGCTTTGGGGGTTTTCTTTCTTGGTTGGCGTTGTATGTTGCTCTATTGTCTTGGATTTTCTCTCTCTACCTCTTTTCTTTTTCTCCATATTTCTCATGGAACTTTGAGTGTCCCGCTGTTTTCTTCTTGTTGTGTCTTCTTTCTCTTTGAGGCTACCACATATAACGGGTTGGGTTGGGCTGGGGTTGGGTTGGGTTGGTAATTTCCCTGTGTGGCCCACCGGGGATGTCTCTATTAGCCATAGTTCTTTCCTATTCTTGCTGGGAACGGGGTCTTTCTAATTGAAAATTATGGCTTTCAGTGTGTCCTCTGGTCACATTTTGCTACTTTTCCCTAAGTCTCCTGTCCATGTGTATGATCATATGTACTGTTTTGAATTTCTTATGGGGGGGATGCTTGGTTTTGGTTTTGTTTTCTGCTTTTACCTTGTATGGGCTCATTTCATGGTTATTTGCTCATCCCTGTTGTGCTTTGACTGTTGTTTTTGCCTAATAAAAACAGATTAACAAAACAAACAAAAAAAAAAAATTACAGCGACCAGGTGGGTGGGGGAGTCAGGAGCAGGACAGAGAGGTTGTGTCGCAGGATCCTGCTGGGGCTAGGAAGGAGCTCTTGGTGCCCTCCCAAACAAAAAAGCAATGCCTGGTTAGACCTTCAGTACATTCTATATCTTCATGAATGAGGTAATAAATTCTTTCTTATGGGGGGGGGGGGGAAGCGTATCATCACGTGCAATTTGGAAACAGTACTTTGGTAAAAAGAACACAACTGGATTTATTTTTTTAACACAGTAGAATTGACTGGTGGAGACAGAGACTGTGTCTGAATTCAAGAGGGCCTGCGATAAGCACGTGGGATCTCTCGGAGAGAGAAAGAGATAATGGTTACTGCGGATGGGCCTCACAATTCAGATGTAAAGATGGGAAGAGGAGATGCAAATGTTAAGAGCCTTAGCCAATAGGGAGAGGAAGAGATAATGGTTACTGCGAATGAGCAGACTGGATGGGCCATTTGGCTTCTATCTGTCATCTTATCCAAATCAGAATGGTTGTTTTTTTTCTGCTTGGTAGAATAATAGTGATGAGCGGGTGCAGGTTGATGATGTACTTTTTAAAGGATGACATCTTTCAGTACTGTTTCAGCACTGTTTTGGAAGATGTGGGCAGCTGGACAGTGCAACGACTTGTGAAATAGGACTTCCTTGTCGGGTGTATACGAATTATCATACAGAAGTTTCAAGTTTATTAAAAATTTGATTTGACCGCTTATCAGATTTCTAAACGATGTACAATGCTTTAAAATTGGGGATAATATATACAGCATATTTGAACACAACACTAACACGACTTGGACAAACACACAGATCAAGGTAAGGAGGGGAAAGAACTACAATAGTTACAGGACAGAAGAACATGGAAGGTGAAAACACTAGGGGGGGATGTCCTTACAGGGGGCAAGAAAAGAATCTTGATTAAGATCGATCGAGAATTTGGGAAAAGATAAGATACAAAGAAACAAGATGGAAATGATCCCACAGCAGATTTCTGTGGTCCAAAGGAAGTGGTCTTTTGAATTTGTGGTCAGAGACTAACATTCTAGCTTTATTCTAGCAATAATCTAAATGTTAGCCAGGATAAAGAATTACTGAACTCATAACAGAATCAGACCAAGTTACATCAAGCACAACATTCTGTCTCAAACTGTGTCAGTCTGGGTTTCAAATACCTAGCAGATCCCCCAATGAAAATCAGTTTCTCATAACTGATTCATAGGGATAAGCAAAAGTTTCCCCAAGTATATCTAACTAATAATTTGAAGGACTTTTCCTTCAGGAACTTGAATCCCTCTATGTCAGTCATTTTGACTATATCATCTGGCAACAGATTCCACAACTTAATTTCACAGATGTCCGAAAGGGTTAACTATTCCTTATTTAACCATTCTACTGCCTCATGATTTTATAAACTCGTATCATATCTCTCTTAGACATTTTTCTAAGTGGAATAGCTCTAACTTATTTAGCCTCTCTCATAAAAGAGGAGTCCATTTATTTAAATCATTTTTATTGCCATTCTCTGAACTCTAATCCAGCTCTGCTGTATTCTCTGTGAGATGGAGCAACCTGAACTAGACATAATTCTCAAGGCGCAATTGCACAATGGACCTTTGCAAAAGCATCTTTATAGCCTCAGTTTTGATCACCATTCCTTTTCAATGGATTCTTAATATTCTATTTATTAATTTTGTCAATTGAGATACACTGGACTGAAAATTTTAAGATATTTATTTGCAAAAACGTAATATACAGACTATCACAGAAGTATTAGAGTGGTTTATAAATATCCCATTTTAAGACATAAAGGAAAGAAATAAGACAAAAAAATAAAGAACAAAGATAAATATAGTAAAAACAAAAAGAAGAGAAAAAATGCTAATGAAAACCAGCATACAATAATCAAAATGAAATATCAATACACCTAAAAACTAGATACTAGGGCTTTGATTCTATTGTCGGACTCCTATTCCAACTTACATGTTTTGTTCTGGACCTTAAGTACTGCTAAATATAGCATCCAGAACAAAAAAGTATAAAATGATAAATTTACCATATACTGTATTATAATGTAAGTTTTTATTTTGAATCCAGGTCAGAGGCACACATTTTTACCAATACTGATTCCAGCCAAAATTGCTTCTGACTCCAATTCCACAGACCTGGTAGATACATGAAGGGAACAAAAGTCCTTAAGAATTATACTGTACTGTTACTATTTGTATTTCGTACTTCAGTCTTTCTTTTGATGTAAACCACCGAGAAGTCATCAGATTGCGGCGTTATAAAATAATAAAGTTATTATTATTATATATGTGTATATCATAGAATATAATTTTGATTAAATTTAAGTGCTGTTATAGTGTAAAATGACTGTGTTTATATGTTGCACTTATTTTGGCCTTAAAATGATTAATAAACTTTTTGGGAGGGGGAACTTGGGGAGGTAAAGGACAGCAATGGATCACCTTGACAGACCCTGACTTGATGAGGACCAGTCAGCACGGTTTTAGCAAAGGCAGATTGTGTTTGACGAACTTGCTGCACTTCTTTGAGGGAGTAAACAGACAGATAGACATGGGTGATCCGGTCGACATTGTATATCTGGATTTTCAGAAGGCAAGGTTCCGCATGAACGACTACTTCGGAAAATTTCAAGCCATAGAATTGAGGGTGAAATACTCACGTGGATTAAAAACTGGCTGGAGCATAGGAAATAGAGAGTGGGGGTAAATGGACAATACTCGGACTGGAAGAGCGTCACCAGTGGGGTGCCGCAGGGCTCGGTGCTTGGACCCGTGCTCTTTAACATCTTTATAAATGATCTGGACATAGGTACGACAAGTGAGGTGATTAAATTTGCGGATGATACAAAGTTATTCAGAGTAGTAAAGACGCAGGGGGATTGCGAAGATCTGCAACGCGACATAATCAAGCTCGAGGAATGGGCATCGACATGGCAGATGAGGTTCAACATGGATGTAAAGTGATGCATGTCAGTAACAAAAATCTCATGCACGAATACAGGAAAGACCTCCCAGGAAAGGGACTTGGGAGTTCTGATCGACAAGTCGATGAAGACGTCCACACAATGTGCGGCGGCAGCAAAAAGAGCAAACAGAATGCTAGGAATGATAAAGAAGGGGGATCATGAACAGATCAGAGAAGGTTATCATGCTGCTGTACCGGGCCATGGTACGCCCTCACCTGGAATACTGCGTCCAGCACTGGTCGCCGTACATGAAGAAGGACACGGTACTACTCGAAAGGGTCCAGAGAAGAGCGACTAAGATGGTTAAGGGGTTGGAGGAGCTGCCGTACATCAAAAGATTAGAGAAACTGGGCCTCTACTCCCTCGATCAGAGGAGATTGAGAGGGGACATGATCGAAACATTCAAGGTATTGACTTAGTATTGACTTAGTAGATAAGGACAGGTTGTTTACCCTCTCCAAGGTAGGGAGAACAAGAGGGCACTCTCTAAAGTTGAAAGGGGATAGATTCCGTACAAACGTAAGGAAGTTCTTCTTCTCCCAGAGAGTGGTAGAAAGCAGGAACGCTCTTCACAGACTGTCATATTTATGACTACCTCCCCTCTTCACAGACAGTCATATGTATGCGGTTGGTGTCAGGAGCTGAAAAGCTTGAAGAAAGAAGTCAAGCGACTTGAAGACAAGATACAAGAGCTAGAAGGACTTTACACCACCGAGGACCCAACCGGGACAGCTGAGGACTTCATGAGTGAGAGACACGTTGAGGAGGAAGTCAAGGAACTCGAGAAATTCATTGAGGAAGCATACAGGAAAAGGGTGGAAGAGAACGACCTTCAGATGAAAGATGGAGTTACACCAACACCAACATGGAAGGGAGAACAAGAAGCAGATGACTTCATAGAAGACACCCACAGAGGAATACCACATGAGAGGGAAGAACTGGCTATTCGATGCCCAATAGAAAGAGTGCAGCACACCGAGGACATTGACCTGAGACCGAAGCGAAAAATGAAGAAGGGAAAGTCAGCGATCCTAGTGGGAGACTCAATCCTGAGGCATGTGGACAGCCACATAGCAGGAGGGAGAGAGGATCGACTGGTGACCTGCCTCCCGGGAGCGAGAACAAAGGACATCGTAGACAAAATTGGGAAGATCCTGGAAGGAGCGGAGACAGAAGAGACCGCAGTAATGATCCACATCGGGATGAATGATGTCAGTAGGAGAGACTACAGGAGAAGCACGCTGATAGAACAGTTCAAGATCCTGGGAACGAAGCTGAAGATGATAGCGTTCTCAGAGATCCTACCGGTACCAAGGGCAGATGTGAAGAGGCAGGAGGAACTACAATCAATAAATGCGTGGATGAGGAAATGGTGTGAAGAAGAAGGTTTCTACTTTGTGAGGAACTGGACAATGTTCTGGGGCAAGAGCAAGCTCTACAGGAGAGATGGACTGCACCTGAGCACGGCGGGAACTAGACTTCTAGCAAACGACGTCAGGAGAGGAATAGAACAGACTTTAAACTAAGAAGAAGGGGAAAGCCGACAGTTGACCAAGTGTCGATGATTCGGAAGAAGGTATCCCATGAAGATACTGAGGGGAAAAAAGACTGGGAAGAAACAAGGGACAAATTACAGGAGTCGACTAACCCAGAAGAGGAGGTTAGAAAGATTGTAACAAAAGAAAAGAAACCAAGGACCGAAGCACAAGGAAAGGAAATGAAGATAAGGAAATACCAGGATCTAAATTGCATATATACTAATGCAAGGAGCCTAAGAAATAAAATGGGGGAATTAGAAGTCATGGCCAATGCAGAGGACATAGACATCATTGGAGTCGCTGAAACATGGTGGAATGAGGAAAACAAATGGGATACAGCACTGCCGGGGTACAAGCTCTATCGCAAGGACAGATCAGGCCAGAAAGGTGGTAGAATAGCCCTATACATAAAAGAAAGCATACAATCGACAAGATGACACAGCAGAGACGACCAACAAGCTGGAATCGCTATGGGTTAAAATACCGGGAAGGAAAGGGCCTGAAATAAAGCTGGGCCTATACTTTCGTCCACCCGGGCAAACTGGAGATATCGATGAAGAAATGGAAGCCGAGATGAAGCAAGAATGTAAAAGCAGTAACACGGTTATTAAGGGAGACTTCAACTACCCCGGGATAGACTGGAGTCTTGGAAGCTCAAGATGCGCTAGGGAGACAGAATTTCTGGAGGCTACACAAGATTGCTTCATGGAGCAGCTTGTTAGAGAACCTACGAGAGGAAATGCCACTCTGGATTTAATCCTAAATGGGTTAAGAGGACCTGCAAATTAGTGGGACCGTTGGGAAACAGCGATCACAATATGATCAAGTTCAAGGTTGAGGTTGGAATACCGAAAGGAAAGAGAACCATAGCTACAACCTTTAACTTCAGAAAAGGAAACTACGAAGCAATGAGGGAAATGGTAAGGAAGAAACTTAGGAACACTAACAGGAACTGGAAAACGGTAGAAAATGCCTGGTCTTTTTTCAGGGACATGGTGAGCGAGGCGCAAAATCTGTATATCCCCAGATTCAGAAAGGGGTGCAAAAAGAGTCGAATAAAAGACCCGGCGTGGATAACTAAAATAGTGAAGGAAGCGATAGGAAATAAGAAAAATTCATTCAAGAAATGGAAAAAGGACAAAACTGAGGAGAACTGGAAAGAACACAGGAAGTATCAAAAGGGGTTTGAAAAGCCAAAAGAGAGTATGAAGAGAGGCTAGCCAGGGAAGCACGAAATTTTAAACCGTTCTTTAGATATGTTATAGGGAAGCAGCCGGCTAGGGAGGAGGTGGGACCGCTGGATGACGGAGACAGGAAGGGTGTGGTGAAGGAGGAGAAAGAAGTAGCAGAAAGACTTAACGTGTTCTTTTCGTCCGTATTTACAAATGAAGACACATCCAACATACTGGAACCCGATCAATTCTTCAATGGAGATCAAGCAAAAAAATTAACATCTATGGAAGTGAGCCTTGAAGATGTACGCAGGCAGATTGAAAAATTAAAAACTGACAAATCCCCGGGTCCGGATGGAATCCATCCAAGGCTTCTGAAGGAACTAAAGGAGGAAATAGTGGAACTACTGCAGCAAATTTACTATCTATCCCTGAAAACGGGCGTGATCCCAGAGGAGTGGAAGATAGCCAACGTTACACCCATCTTTAAAAAGGGATCAAGAGATGACCCGGGAAACTACAGACCAGTGAGTCTGACCTCTGTTCCGGGGAAAATGGCGGAAGCACTGATAAAAGAAAACATCGATGAACATTTTGAAAGAAACGAACTTCTGATAACCAGCCAACATGGTTTCTGCAAGGGGAGATCGTGTCTAACGAACTTATTGCACTTCTTCGAAGGAATTAATAAATGGATGGACAAAGGAGACCCCATAGACATCATATATCTAGATTTCCAAAAAGCCTTTGACAAGGTGGGGTCCCGCAGGGCTCGGTGCTCGGGCCGCTGCTATTTAATATATTCATAAATGATCTAAAATCAGGGACGAAGTGTGAGATAATAAAATTTGCAGACAACACCAAACTATTTAGTCGAGCTCGGACTAAAGAGGACTGCGAAGAATTGCAAAGGGACTTGAACAAACTAGGAGAATGGGCGACGAGATGGCAGATGAAGTTCAATGTTGAGAAATGTAAAGTATTACATGTGGGAAGCAGAAATCCGAGGTACAACTATACGATGGGAGGGATGTTAGTGAAAGAGAGTACCCAAGAAAGTGACTTGGGGGTAATGGTGGACATGACAATGAAGCCAACGGCACAGCTAAGAGAGCAAATAGAATGCTAGGTATAATCAAGAAGGGTATTACTACCAGAACGAAAGAAGTTATCCTGCCGTTGTATCGGGCAATGGTGCGCCCGCATCTGGAGTACTGTGTCCAATATTGGTCGCCGTACCTTAAGAAAGACATGGCGTTACTAGAGAGGTTTCAGAGGAGGGCGACACGTCTGATAAAAGGGATGGAAAATCTTTCATACGCTGAGAGATTGAAGAAACTGGGACTCTTTTCCCTGGAGAAGAGGAGACTTAGAGGGGATATGATAGAGACTTACAAGATCTTGAAGGGCATAGAGAGAGTAGAGAGGGACAGATTCTTCAAACTTTCGAAAAATAAAAGAACAAGAGGGCATTTGGAGAAGTTGAAAGGGGACAGATTCAAAACAAATGCTAGGAAGTTCTTCTTTACTCAACGTGTGGTAGACACCTGGAATGCACTTCCAGAGGACGTAATAGGGCAGGTTCAAGAAAGGATTGGACATTTTCTTACTAGAAAAGGGGATAGAAGAGTACTGTGCAGGTCCTTGACCTGTTGGGCCACCGCGTGAGCGGACTGCTGGGCATGATGGACCTCAGGTCTGACCCAGCGGAGGCAATGCTTATGTTCTTATGTTCTTCCAGAGGCTGTTATTGGGGAAAACACCCTCCAAGGATTCAAGACAAAGTTAGACAAATTTCTGCTGAACAAGAACGTGCGCTGGTAGGGCTAGTCTCAGTTAGGGTGCTGGTCTTAGACCAGAGGGCGGACTGCTGGGCATGATGGACCACTGGTCTGACTCAGCAGTGGCAATTCTTATGTTCTTATGAGGTTTAGAAGAACTGGCAGCTGAGGCAGTGACTGCTGGATAGGTTTTGTCTTGGTTTGAAGGTACAAGGAGATGTAAAAACACAATCTCCTTGGATTCAGTAATAAGAACAAAAGCTGGGAAACATGGAGGCTCTAGGTTGACACAGAGAGTGGTATTGCTATAAGATGGTTGGGTACCTTCTTTTCTTGGTATGATGGGAAAGAGTGGGTTTAAGTTACACTTTGTTAATTTTGCCTCCAGGGAATCGTAGTCGTATCTTGAACAGACTGCAGTTGTTTCCTAACCCACCTATCTGACCTTGGTTATTTCTTTGCTATTGGATTTGGGGGGAGGAGGAGGGGTGGTTTGTAGGGTCATGGGGGAACGGGGGGAGCCTTTGTAAACCAGGAGGATATCAGATATCCTCTTGGGGGGGGGGTCATCTTTCTTGTAAAACTCAAACACTTATTGCCTGTCATTTTGCCTTTGTTTGTTTGTGGTTCTTTATTGTTAATAAAAAAAATAGATTTAAACATAAGTTACACTTTGTTATTAACTTTTATTGATAAGTTGTTTTTTATATGATTGCTGACAGTTTGTTGAATATTTTATGTCTTATATAAGTTGAGGATGTTAATGTCAACATTGTTTGTTGCACAAGACTATAAAAAAAATTTTAACAGAAAAAAAAAGCTACACAGTTCCCCTGTTTAACAGATGATAAAAACAATCAAATTTAATCAAACAGTACATACCACTAGCAGTGGCATAGAGAGGGTAAGTGGAGCATCCCGCCTTCTTCTCCGCCCCGCCACCACGCGACTGCCTTCCCTTCCCTCTGTACCTCATCAACTCTTTGCCAGCGTGAGCAGCATCTCCAATCTGATGCCCGCACCAGCCTCAGTTCTCCCTCTGATGTCACTTCCTGGTCCCGGGTTCGGGATGGTGACAGAGCAAGCTTTACGTGTGTGTGGAGGGGGGGGGGAAGAAGGTGATGGAGCAAATTTTACTTGTGGGTAATTCCATGTCCAGTGGTCCAGAGATCTCCACTTGACCAGCTCAGTAATTGATTGGGACTTCTAACGGTGACAAAATTCATCACCATTCCTGTCCCCCATGGTTAACCGTGGGAAACCATCTCCATGTCATTCTTTAAGGCAGGGGTGTCAAAGCTGAACATGTGTAACATGGGAGGGGAATGGAAGAAACTGAGTGTGTATGTGTGTGTGTGTGGGGGGGGGGAGAAATGGAGCAAGCTGGAGATTTGTTACATGGGAGAGGGATGGAGGGAGCCGGGGCTCTTTCTAGGAATTAATGAAAGAACTGTGTGACTGTGTGTTCAAGTTTCAAGTTTCAAGTTTATTAGGATTTTATATACCGCTTATCAAGGTTATCTAAGCGGTTTTTACAATCAGGTACTCAAGCATTTTCCCTCTCTGTCCCGGTGGGCTCACAATCTATCTAACGTACCTGGGGCTATGGAGGATTAAGTGACTTGCCCAGGGTCACAAGGAGCAGCGCGGGGTTTGAACCCACAACCCCAGGGAGCTGAGGCTGTAGATCCAACCACTGTGCCACACACTCCTCAACAGAATCCCGCGACCCCCCTGGCCGACCCCCACGACACTCCCACCCGCCTTCCCCGTACCTTTGTGTAGTTGGGACAGACGGGAGCCAAACCCGCCTGTCCGGCAGGCAGCCAACAACGGAATGAGGCCGGATTGGCCCATCCGTCCCAAAGCTCCGCCTATTGGTGGGGCCTAAGGCGCGTGGGCCAATCAGAATAGGCCCTGGAGCCTTAGGTCCCACCTGGGGGCGCGGCCTGAGGCACATGGTCGGGTTAGCCCGACCATGTGCCTCAGGCCACGCCCCCAGGTGGGACCTAAGGCTCCAGGGCCTATTCTGATTGGCCCACGCGCCTTAGGCCCCGCCTTAGGCGGAGCTTTGGGACGGATGGGCCAATCCGGCCTCATTCCGTCGTTGGCTGCCTGCCGGACAGGCGGGTTTGGCTCCCGTCTGTCCGGCCAACTACCAAAGGTACGGGGAAGGGGGGTGGGGGTGTCGTGGGGGTCGGCCAGGGGGGTCGCGGGTCGGCTGGGGGGTGGTCGGAGGTTCTTGGGGGGGGGCGGTCATTGGAGGGAGGGGGGTTTGCAGTCGAGGGCAGGAGGGCCTGGGATCCCTCCTGCCCGTAATGTAGTGCGGGGTGGGGATAGGGGGTCGCCGTGGCCAGGAGGGTTTGGGCTCCCTCCTGGCCCGATATTGTCGGGGAGTTGGGGAGTCGGCCGGGCAAGAGGGCTTGGGCTCCCTCTTGTTCCGATCGTGGATGCGGGTGCGGGTGGGAGCGCGTGCGAGCGGTCGTTCGGGGTGGGGGTGCGAGCGGTCCTGCTGGGGGGGGTGAATCGGGCGTCGGGCGGGGTGGGAACTATGTAAAAAAATTTTTGTATACCGCGCTCACGCGTATAACGCGCGAGGGGTATGCGCGGAAGGTAAAATGCGTATAACGCGCGCGTTATATGCGTGAAAATACGGTAGTCATAGCGACAGCTAATTCCACTTGATGTCCTCTGCCCCTTTTGTTGAAGCTCTGCTCACCTGATAAGCTACTCCAGGTCCTGTTAATATCCCGCAAGGCCTGCTTTTCAGAGATTGCCCGTTTTATCTCATCCAGGACCAGGTTCAACTCCTTGGAGCGCTTCAGGTTCTCCTGCTCTGCAGCATGTAGGCGGTCTCTGAGGGCCAGGAACTCCCTCTGGTAAACGTCCACAACATCACCTGCCAAATGAAAAAGGAGCATTTTATGAAAAGATTGAGAATGGAGCTATAACAAGTCACTCAGCTTATTACAAAGCAGCCTTCAAGAGCTGCTCAGTTGTGACAACTACACTGCCTCTCTCCTTTCACTGAGAAAGCAAGCATTCTTAGGGTTACCAGATTTTAGTTAAATAAAATCCAGGCCCCCATGCTGTAATTGGCTATTGCTTATGTTTGGCTTATTCTCAAAACTAAAATCTGCCTTTAATGTGCTCACTAAACCGGTTCTGTATAATCGCTGAGTGATTCTCTAATCTCGTTGTGCCACATCTGTGGCCAAAATTTGCCAACAGGTCTGAGCTGTTGTTGCCTTACTTTCTGATCAATGCCTGAACATTGATTGGCTCAGGCACTGAGAGGAAAGTAAGCTTTGACAGCTCAGACCTGTCAGAAAATTTTGTTGCTCTCAAGCAACCCCCACACCAGCAGCAGGAGAGATGCCCACTCCCTCCTGCTGCCATGCAACCGCCTCCCCCAACACCTACATACCTACAAAGACCCCTTGCCCCTCCCCCTTACCTTGTTTATGTTGGCTGGATAGAGGGATGCCTACGCCCACCGGCTAGCCTGCCCATCTCTTCAAAATGGCAGTCCTTCCCTGGTGCACCGTGCATTTTGAAGAGGCGGGCCTGCTGGCTGGAGGGAATAGGCATCCCTCTGGCCAGCCATTGTAAACAAGGTAAGGGGGAGGGGAGGGGATAGGGGTCATTGGAGGCACAGGGGGTGTTGGGGGTGTGTGGTGGGAGGGGGTGGGCATCTCTCCTGCTGATCTTCGATTTGTGTGTGTATGTGGGGGGGGGGGTGTGCGTTTATTCTGCGCATGTGCCTATCACCAGTGATGGGCACATGCAAATTTAGCAAATCTTTGTAACTGTCCACCAATCTCATTTGCATGCACATTTTTGAGAGAATGACATGCCTTTTTGAAATCGCTACAATAATGGCTGCGACAGCGACCCATCATTTTTTAATGTGAAGTTTTGAGAATCTAGCCCTGAGTGAATTCCGTCAAAAAAGTGGTAAATAAAGTGAAACGGAAAATAAAGAGGTCAATACTGAAACACACTTATCTAAATATTTGGATGTGTTGTCAACTAGGATTGCCTCGTGTCTTTGAATATCCTTACAAGCCACCTCTATACAATGCAAAACAGTGCTAGTGAAGAGTATGGGCAGTTCAATTGCAACTTCAATTACAAGTGTTATCAGTTGAATATGAATGATTGGTTTAAAAAGCATTATGTATTAACCATTACAAGAACATTTAAGATCTAAGAAGATTTAAGAAGTAGTTGATTAATTTATTAAAAGGAAACCATTCCTCTGTTTCATCAATTTTATGATAAGGGTGATTTGTCATTGACGATGTGAGTATGTGGGTTATCAGAGCATTGCTTGTGCCAGAACCTATCCAAATGATGGTAATATACAGTCCAGTCTGCTCTCTAGATAGCTTAAGACACATGGAAAGCTGTCCTTTTATCCAGATAACTTTTTTTGGATATACGAGTGAATATTGCCACTATCTGGATAAATTCTGATTATGATTGCCTTATCTGGATATATAGCACCAGCATCTGGATAGTGACACTTATATCTGGATATATATATATATATATATATATATATACACACTAGTGTTTAAGCCCGTTACATTAGCGGGTGCTAGAATATATGTCTGTCTGTCTTTCTTTCTTACTTTCTGTGTCTCTCCCTGCCCCTGTCTCTCTTCCTTTCTTTCTCCCTCCCGCTGTCTGTCTTTCTTTCTTTCTGTCTCTCTCCCTGCCTGCTGTCTTTCTGTGTGTCTATCTTTCGTTTTAATGCACTGCCTGCCTGCCTGCCTGTCTTTCTGTCTCTCCATGGCCCCCTTCTGTCTCCCCTCCCCCAAAGCAAACCAAGATTGCTCCCAGGCCCCCTTTCCCTTTCCGTCCCCTCCAATTCCCTGTGCAGAAGCAGCAGCAGCAGCATTTCTCCCCATCACCACACTACCCTATGCAGCAGCAGCAGTATTTCCCGGCCTTCCCTGTGCAGAAGCAGCATTTCCCCACACACACACACACACTTCCCTGTGCAGCAGCAGCATTTCCCTCCCCCCCCCACACACACTTCCCTGTGCAGCAGCAGCATTTCCTGGCCTTTCCTGTGCAGCAGCAGCATTCCCCGGCCTTCCCTGTGCAGTAGCAGCCGCGTTTAAATTCAGTGAAAAGCGCTGCACCGTGCTACCGCTGGCTTTGGCATCTTCTATCCACTGTGGCCAACTCTAGCGGAAACAGGAAG
The DNA here is from genome assembly GCF_902459505.1 of Geotrypetes seraphini. NCBI lineage: Eukaryota > Metazoa > Chordata > Amphibia > Gymnophiona > Dermophiidae > Geotrypetes > Geotrypetes seraphini. Next base: position 47,404,302 of record NC_047101.1, read on the forward strand.
TAGTCAGAGAGGGCGGGCTGCAGTGGACAGAAGATGGCGAGGCCAGCGTTAGCGCAGTGCAGCACTTTTCTCTGATTTTAAACGCGGGTGAGCCGGCGAGAAGGAGGAGGCTTTGGCGGTGGTGGTTTTGGCGGTGAGTAAGGGCGGGAGGGGGGAGTCGCCGGCTGTGCTGTGTTTCTCCGCTTTCTCTGGCCGCCGCATACGCACTCCTGCTGGCCACGGACCTACTGATCACAGATCAGAGATCACGGAAGCACGCAGGTAAGTGCGCATGCGCGGCTAGGGTTTTATTATATAGGATATATATATATATATATTTACCATTATGGCTAATGTTTAAAAGATACTCATTTAATAGTATCCAAAGCACAATCAACTGAGAGATTAGAATATGTGGAAACTGACTGTGTGTGTCATTTGCAGATGCCATCCTCCACAGAAACCTGGACCGGTAACATTTCCCTTTTCTCTTAAAAACATTTGTGGCGCTTGTTAACACCACTCTATTCATCTTACTGGAAATCAAACTGCTACACTTTTGTGTACAGAACCAGTATGGTAAAGCGGCACAAGAAATACCTCCCCCCCCCCCCCCCCCTGCATCCAAAAGATTCTAGCTCTACAGGAGGAGAAGCAGCTATTTCTACAGTTCTTACAACCTTTGCCCTTTTTAGCTGGTAACCAACATTACAAAATCAAACCAGTGATAATTATGCTGATATGTTTGCGATGTGATTGCATTTTTTTTTTTTAATACAAGGGCAAGGACCCAAGGACTGATAAAAAGCAGCCAGCTCAGTACATTCCTTTAACTGTCACTACTGTTCATTCAAAGAACAACACAGAGGATTTTATGGAAAAGACCAGGCAATTACACCTCTCCCTCTTCCTCAGACAGCAGCTAAGGCACAAACTTTCTTCTTCCTCCCCCAACAACAGCTCATATACTTTCCTCCTCCTCTGCAAATCCCGACACTGGCATTAAATTAAAGAAAAGGTAAGGTGTGGTATTAATTTAGAAAGGTGAGGTATCATTTAATTTCCCCTTCAAAGGCACTGCAAGTATCTCTCCTTATGTTCGAAGAGAAATATCTGTCTGGTAAACCTGACTCCTCGGGCATAAAACTCACACTTTTCATTAAGCTAATGTACACTTTTATTGACATGCTGCCGTAGCAGCTAAAGCTGTGGAAAATGACTGCCAATGGCTTTAATGGCCCTGTCCTGTGGGACACCGTGGACTTTTTACAATGCCATTCAAATGCTCAGTAGCACTCGTGCTTTTTATGCGTTCCCCCTGGGAATGGATCTGACTACAGCAGGCGACTGATCCTACTTCGCCACCAGGAACACCAAGCACGCTCACAGCTTTTTAAAAAGATGAAAATAAGCAAAACCCCTTTCCCCCTCACAATAAAACAAATTGTAAACAGAGGGCTTTCATCTTATCCTGAAGAAATAAACTGATTTCTAATCATTTTAATGAGGGATTTTATTGTTACTGTTGTAGACATTTGGATAGTAATTGTTTTTACTGGGGGTAAAGTATATAGGGCTGTAAGCAAGCTATAACTGTGCTCTGTGCAATCCCACAGGGGCACCCCTGCCCCTCAATCCCCTCCCAAAACCAACTGAAAACTCCCCCAAGACCCCCCTCAAAATGCCTCTATGTCCTTCCTGAAAGCACCCCAAAAGCCCAACTGTTGCAACACAGGACTGTCTCCCCCTCACCCCTTCCCCCCCTAACTCCCGCACAAGATGTGTGCGTCAAAAGGGGGTGGGATCTGTCACGGCCTCGTAATTTGCTGGATTGGGAGTCTCTGCGAAGTATTATGCTTTTGGAACTGTGACTGGAAGAGGGGGATTCTGGGAATCAGGGGAAGGGAGAGGTGGAGATGCTGCATCACGCGTTTTTGGGTGGAAGGCATAACATAGTAGATGACGGCAGATAAAGAATGGTCCATCCAGTCTGCCCAACCTGATTCAATTTAAATTTTTTTTTTTTTTTTCTTCTTAGCTATTTCTGGGCAAGAATCCAAAGCTTTACCCGGTACTATGCTTGGGTTCCACCTGCCGAAATCTCTCCCGGTACCTCCCGGTACTATGCTTGGGTTCCACCAGCCCATCTACACCCTCCCAGCCATCGAAGCCCTCCCCTGCCCATCCTCCACCAAACGGCCATACACAGACACAGACCGTGCAAGTCTGCCCAGTAACTGGCCTTAGTTCAATATTTAATATTATTTTCTGATTCTAAATCTTCTGTGTTCATCCCACGCTTCTTTGACCTCAGTCACAGTTTTACTCTCCACCACCTCTCTCGGGAGCGCATTCCAGGCATCCACCACCCTCTCCGTAAAGTAGAATTTCCTAACATTGCCCCTGAATCTACCACCCCTCAACCTCAAATTATGTCCTCTGGTTTTACCATTTTCCTTTCTCTGGAAAAGATTTTGTTCTACGTTAATACCCTTTAAGTATTTGAACGTCTGAATCATATCTCCCCTGTCTCTCCTTTCCTCTAGGAAGGAGATAGGGAGGCTCTCTGTGTTGCAGCATATGCCCTTCTAGTCACGTTCATTTTTGTCTGTCTTGGAACCCCCCTTTAAAAAAAAAATATTTTTAGCTGTATTTTAAACAATTCTATTTGTAAACTGTTTAGCTAATCCTTGATAGGTGGTATATAAAATGATAAACTTGGCCCAAAGACTGAATGCAGTTTTAGCATCCTTGTACATACCTTGATAAAGCCCTGGCAATACAGAAAATAAATGAAATGAAAAAACTTGAACTGGGATATGTATTCCAGAGACTTACATCTTTCCTTTTAAAGAACTGATATGGGTTCTGGTTTTATATGCAAATGTTTTGTGCCTTCCAGGGAGCCAACATTTTGCTGATGTCTCCCAGTAATTTTGCCCTATTACTTTTGTGGTTTTGCTGGAAGTTCCCACAGTAGAGCCTGATCAAAGCCAAATCTGCAACTGAAACTGGCTGCTCAGTTTTGGCTAAAAAACTGAAACAGACCCTCTTACAACAGTCCCTACTCCCTTTCCCCATCCTAGCAAAAAAAAGCTTCCCTCCAGAGCCCACATCGCTCCTGGCTGCAGCCCCTTTCTAGGCCTCCATTGTGATTGCTGGGTAATTAGTGCATTCACTCCTCATCAGTTCCAGTCAAAAAGGTGGGAGAGACTTCTTCCAGCAGGAGTCTCAGGAGACTGAATTCAAGAGGGCCTGGGATAGGCACGTGGGATCTTTCAGAGTGAGAAAGAGATAATGGTTACTGTGGATGGGCAGACTAGATGGGTCATTTGGTTCCAATCTCAAAATGGCTGCCGGGACCTCCGCGGCAGTCTTGTAAAGATCTATGATAAGCTCTGTGATTCTACTGGGCAGAATCACAGAGCAAGCACCCAAAGAGGCCACTAGATTACCAGGGATTCTTAAGGTAGATCCAGGGAGGGCCCACAAATAATTGGGCAGGATACCAAAGATACTTACCTTTAGCAGGTGTTCTCTGAGGACAGCAGGCATATATTCTCACATGTGGGTGGTGCCATCCACAGAACCTGGTATGGACACTACCAAGTGCCCTGTCACCTTAAATCTTTAGGCAATATCTGCTTGACCTGGGAGAATGGGGAGCACGGAGAGTTTCGGTTTCAGCCTAAAATGCACTAGCATTTTTGGCCATAACCTGAACCCAGATTTCACGCTGGTTTCAATGCCAAAATTAGAAATCAAAATTCAGTCAGCCTCTAGTCTCCAGCATTTATCAATGGAGGAGTGGCCTAGTGGTTAGAGCTGCTGCTTCAGCACTCAGAGGTTATGGGTTCGATCCCAGTGCTGCTCCTTCTGACCCTGGGCAAATCACTTAACCCTCCATTGCCTCAGGTACCATACCTCGTACTTACTCTACGTAGCAAACTCTACTAGGTCAGAGGACTAAAACCCTACCTAACCCATCAAGCGATGTTCAACGTAGTAATATCTCTGGTATTCTCAATCTTTGACTACTGCAATGCAATCCTGCTGGGTATTCCGAAATACATGATCAGGCAGATCCAAATAGTAGAAAACGCTGCAGCTAGATTTCTGCTAGAAAAAAAAAAAAATAAAAAATTGAAGCAGACGAGTGCCACACTGCTACTGAAAGAGTTACACTAGCTCCCGATTGAAAGCAGGGTGAAATTCAAGATCATGTTGATGACATACAAAATCATTCATCTTTCAGAACCGCAATACCAAGCACACAGAATAGACAACCATAAACCAACTCGCACCCTACACTCGAGCCTAGAATGCCTACTGGAAATATTCTCCTTCAGAGACATCAAATACAAAAGTGTCAGGAAAATAATATTCTGAGTGATAGCCCCAGCATGGATTCCAAGGGAATTAAAACTAGAAAAGGACACCAAAAAGTTCAAGAAAGGAATAGAGACGATACTCTTCACAGAACACTTTAACAAACAAAGAAACAATTAGGGGGGAATAACAACATGGAGGAAACAGCAGGCTACTACCCACTTGGAACATGAAGGGGTAAACTCACAAATAATACAAAGAAAGATGAATATATGATACACAGAAACTATAATAATAGTATACATACATAGATAGTATAAATAGGTAAGATATACATATATTTAACTCATGTATCATTACTGAAGCTCGTGTATTGTAACACCATTACTGAAGCTCATGCAAACTGCTCTGAATTGACTCCCCAGTAGCGATATAGAAGCTTCCAATAAACAAACATAAACATTGGGAGCCTGCTGGGACAGATAGGGAAAATACTTAAGAGTACGTGATTGAAAAAAAATTATCAAATGCCAATAAACATACTTGAGAACCCACTTGAAAGTACCTAATTCTTCAGCATAAATCAGCAGACAGTCATCAAACTTCCCAACAACATTCTTTTGCAAAGTTATGAAGGTACCAGTACAATGGTTTGACGTTCAACCACAAATAAACAACACTGCCAGGATAATAATCTTACTCCATTTCATTAGGAGGGGGCTGGTTTTCTCTAAGGTGGAACTGGAAAACTATAGCCAAGTACAAACAAAATAAAAACAAGCAGCAGACCTCATCACTCACAACTGTTTTATTTTCTTTAAGGGTTGTTGTTTTTTAAATGAAATCTTTGATACAACACTTACTCCTGTTTCATCTTTCCAGTCATCTTTTTCTTCCTTATCACACACTTATCAATGCAAGAACAGTAATATGTTCAGAGGCATGACCTTAGAATGAAAAAGGGAAGGAAAGATTAGGTTGAATCAAGATCTTCAATGCATGGCTCAATGATTAATGCATAGACCGTTTTTGGCTCTATGTTACATTACATTACATTACATTGGTGTCTTCTATCCCACCAATACCTTTCAAGTTCTAGGTGGTTTACAATAAGAATTGGCCTGGGCATTCCCGTGGAAAATTACAAGCTTAATAGATATAGTATGCGTTGGGATCTGGGGAGGGTCGATCATTTGACAAATTTCTCAAATAGGATAGTTTTAAGTTCTTTCCTGAATGTTTTGTAGTTGGGCATCGCAGTCAGCAGATTGGAGAGGTGGCGGTCTAGTCTCACTGCTCTGGTGGCTAATAGTCCGTCAAATATATTTTTTGCTTTGTATGCCTTTGATTGGGGGGATAGGTAAAGTGTGCTTGAGTTCTCCTAGGTCTGGATGTGTTTTTCCTGATTAGGCAGTTGCTCAGATAGCTTGGTCCTTTTCCATTTATGACGTTTCGAAAAGAGTGCAGTAGAATTTGTATTGTATGCGTGCTTGTACTGGGAGCCAGTGTGATTATGCATCTATGTTGATTTTGATGCCCTGTACCTGACATTTGAAGCAAGATCTTATAAGAACTGTTCAGACATTGAAAGGAGATTTCAACTAGATGAGGGGGTGACTGATGGAAATTGATTAATCAAGCACCCCTATAACCTGGGGATCTCCCCCCTCCCTCTCCCCCTCAGTGTGTATCACATTAGGTTACGGGAAAGAGAAGAAAAACAATGAACCATAGTATAGATTGGAGAAAAAAAAAATCTCTAAAGCTATGAAAATATAACCAAAGTCATCGGATTCCAAACTTGCAAGCCTGAGTGGCAGAGACAGACCTAGATATCATGATTGCCACAGAGATCTTGTTCAATGAGTCCCATGACTAAAATATGAGCATGCAAGGTTACAATCTGGTCAAAAACAATAGAGGAGACAGAAAATGCAAAGGGAAAAGCATGATGAAAAAAACAACTGAAATGCAGAGGTTCTGAAAGAAGGAGGGGGCTGCTGCTGGTTATTTTGGAAACAGGAGATGTCACTTCATCTACCCAGGAATGGTCTACATATTCCTGGCCAGACAGAAGAGTCAGACAGTGATCTAATCAAAGACATGTATAAGGCAGCAACTAAGCGGGAGAGAAGTAAATGGTGGAAAATTCCAACCTTCAGGATACAGATTGGAGCATCACATCTGCATAATCAATTAGAAACAAAATTCCTGGACTCCAGTCAAAGAGCTTGTCTTAGAAAAACAGCAAATGAATCCCAGAGAAAGAGAACAATTCTGGATCTGGTATCTATAAAAATGCAGAATCTGTTTTTAGTGGGAAGTTTTCAAAAGCTGAACAGACAGGTATAAACTCCTTGCCTGCAGACTTTGCATCAATTTTCAAAAGGGAAAAACTTTCTCTTTAAAAATTACCCAAGATAAATTAACATATATACTCAAATAGAAACTGAGCTAACCTTTTCCCCCCCCACCCAAAAAAGGGGAAAAAAAGGTTGACTCGAATATAAACCAAACTCGCTTCAGTCTCACAAGATTACTGTGGGAGTGCATGGCCTAGTGGTTAGAGCTGCTGCCTCAGCACCCTGAGGTTGTGTGTTTAATCCCAGTCTACTTCTTGCGATTCTGGGCAAGTTACTTAATCCCTCTATTACCCCAAGTACCAAGGTTAGATTGTGAGCCTGCAGGGACAAACAGAGAAAATCCTTGAGCACCTGATTACTATTCAGTGTATTGTAAACGCTTTGGATGAATCACTTCATGAAAAGGCAGTAAATAAATATAGCAACCACTGTGGGACTCACGTCATCCATTTTGAGTAGTGAGACAGCATGGGGCAGGAGGATAGGAGGATTGCTCTTGCCCTGGTTCACTATAGGACCAGCAGGGCTTAAGGAAGGCCCAGGGAGAAGTCTGCAATAGGTCTGAGAGGGAAGACTCAAATATAAACCGAGATTCCCATTTTGGGGGTCATTTTTTGGCCTAAAAATCTAGGTTTATATTTGAGTACAGTATATACAGTAATTGCAATGATTTGTACAAGCTTTCTCTGTGGGTAATTTTACATGAAAACCCCCCACCACACATTGTTCTAAAAATATAAGTCTACAGCCATTGTTTTCCCAACCTAACACTGCCTTATTTTTTTACCATGGGTTAGATGGCATGTGTTGATCACTGTGCATACTTCTACCCAAGGAAAGGATGGATAATTTTCAGTTACATTACCTTGATAAAAACATAGCATATGAAAACTGCCCTTTTGAGAGGCAACTTTAATAAGACATTTCAATGAGCTAGTGCTTTTTTATTTTTATTTATAGTCATTTTAAAGATTATAACCAAGTATGGTAATAATACATGCTTATACAGAAAAGTGATAACAGGAATAAAGTAAAATATTATTCATATAAGGCAAACAATGCCTAATAAAAAGATAGATCACTTACATCCTCAAAATCGAGATCCACAAAGGAGAATTATGAAGAAACGAATATACAAGAATATTAAACCTGTTAACACAAGACTCTAATAATAAACTAAGGAGAGCAATTTGATCCTGGAGGACCCAGCAATATGTAGCTGAGATTCTCCCGAAGGACATTTGGTTGACAGAAAATTCCCTTATATGATAGGGAGGTCTCGCCTAGTTTTCTTAGGATACACAGCATGACAGCAAGGCAGGAGTGAGTGATCATCATTTCTGCCTCTTTTCAGGTATGGGGTTGGGGTTGCAGAACTAGACCAGTGTTTCTCAACTCGGTACTGGAGTACCCCCTTGCCAGTCAGGTTTTCAAGATATTCACAACTAATGTGCATGAAAGAAATATGCATATAATGGAGACTGTGTATCCAAATCAAGTTTATGCAAATTCAATGTGGCTATCCTGAAAACCTGACTGGCAAGGGGGTACTCCAGGACCGAGTTGAGAAACACTGCTTTAGACTACCAGGGAGTTTTTGTTTTTTTAAATGGGACTGGGGAGGTGAGGGAGAACATTACACTACGAGAGATTTGGAAGGGAGGGAGGAGGGTGGCTTGGCGGCCATGGGGGATCTTTTTTAAATTTAATTTTGGAGGGGATGTTGTACCTGGACATTGAGATTAGACTTGCTATATTGCTCATGACAAAGTGAGATTGGGGGAAAATAAGATATGTATATTTGTAGTTTGGGATTTATCTTTAATAATGATGAGTTAAACATAAATTTAATATTGGGGGAGGAGGTAGTCTGGGCTGAGATTGAGATCAGGCTCGGAGAGGGGGGTTGGAAGCAGTCTGGGGCAAGGTAGTTGGGTTGGAGGGAGAGAAGGGATATCGCTAGACACCTGCTCCCCTGAACCAACCCTTTTATGCTGCACTGGACTTGGCGAAAAATGCCCCACACTAAACACACATGAAAAAAGCTCTCTTTTATTGTACATATCTGTGGGGTATATAATGACATTAACTTAAATGTATTTTAATACAGTCTGTGATAATTATCATGTCACATCGTTTCCAGTGTTTCTGATAATATTCGTATTCTTTCGGGGGAAAGGAGGGGATTCATTATATCATCATGGAAGAAACAACATTGAGTGCTTTTCTGCGTAGCTTGTCAATGAAGGGAAGATTGTTGACATTCAATTCAACACAATGCCATCCAATCCCTTATCTGCAATTAAAATATCTGAAGATGTTAAATCAGAATGAACTAGATAAATCCAAACCCTTGATAACTGAACGATTCTTATCTACTTGTTCATGCACCAGATTCATTGCTACATCAATTAATCAAAACCCACTCTTGAATGACCCATGAGCTATGCACCCAATTGGGTGTCAAATGTTATATATTACAGTGCTCCTGTTTAAATCATTGGCAAAAAAAACATCTCCATATAAAGTTATTCATGAATAGTCACTTCAATATCTTTTCATTCCTTTTAATAATATCGTGCAGTTCATAAATTTTTGCAGTTGATTAAATATTAGTCTATCATGCAAGTTCATCACTTCATGCAAAAAAGACTATATATCACTTGGTCAGGTATCAGCAGTTCAACTGAAGATTCTTTGCACTTATCGATATTAAAGAATACACTTATCTCGAATCTTTTAACTTTTTAAATCTTTTAATCCTCAGGCAATTGTGTTCATTTAAGTTTCTTCCTCAAGAAAACATATGACTGGGTATATTGTTCATGAGCTATGCCTGGCTTGGTTTTAATAAAGTAATATTAGACTTTAATTTAATTTTTTCTTTATTTAAAAATTTATTGCCCGCAGCATCCAACAATTCTGCATGGGGTACAATAAAACATACATAATAAATTAGTGACAAACAGACAAACATTATAAAATCATACAAGGAATATGAAAACTTTCAAGAGAACTCTCTCTCAAAAAACATACCCTCCTCCTCTTATCAAGCTGCGTAGGGTTTTTTTTTTGTCGCATACCACTGTGGTGAAAGCTCCAACGCTCATAGGAATTCTATGAGCATTGGAGCTTTTGCCGCAGCGGCCAGCGATAGAAAAAACCTCTAACGCGGCTTGATAAAAGAGGGCCATAGTCTTTACAAATATCCTAAATTTCAACATGCTGAATGCCTGCTTGATCTCAATAGGTAATGCATTCCTTAATAACACACCCTGCACTGCCACCACAGAATATAACAACTTTTATTTTTGTATAATAACTTTATTTTTGTATACCGCCATACCCAGAAGAGTTCTAGGCGGTTCACATCAATTAAACAGAGTTACAAGTGGATTACATCAATTGATCGTGGTTACAAGCGATTCGATATCAAATTGATCAAAGTTGCCAGGGGAGGTGAGGGAGAGGAGGTAGGGGGAGAGGGGTTATTTAGTTAGGAGGGGGCATTAGGATCCTGGTCTTGGAAGAGGTGGGTTTTGAGTAGTTTTCTAAAGCCGAGGTAGTTGGGGGCCTTGAGGGCCATTTGGGATAACCGTGGATTAAGCTTGGTGGCTTGGAAGGCGAAGGTTTTGTCGAGGAATTTTTTAGAGTGGCAGAGTTTTAGGGAGGGGTATGCGAAGAGTTGGATTCTCCGGGAGTTCTTGATGCTGTGATTCAGGGCGAAGTGTGGGATGATGTAGCTTGGGGCTAAACCAAATATTGTTTTATAGCAGAGGCAGGCGAATTTGAATAGGACTTTGGATTCTAATGGTAGCCAATGGAGTTTGTGGTAGAAAGGGGTGATGTGTTCCCATTTTTTCAGGCCGAATATGAGGCAGACAGCGGTGTTCTGGATCATTTTGAGTCTCCTGATGGTTTTTTTTTGTGGAGCTCAGGTAAATGATATTGCAGTAGTCCAGTATGCTAAGGATGGAGGATTGTACTAGCAGGCGGAATGAGGTGTCATCAAAGTATTTTTTTATGGTGCGGAGTTTCCAGAGCACCGAGATACTTTTTCTGACAGTATTATCAGTGTGTTTATCAAGGGATAGGTGTTTGTCCAGTGTGACTCCCAGTATTTTTAAGGTTTGTTCAAGGTTTGTTTACTTGAATTGTAGTGTCTTTGATTTGACAAAATGTTACAAGTCTCACAGAACTCACTGATGGAACCTCAAGCAACATCTGACTCTTGGAACGCAATGATCGCAAAGGCTGATAAAAATGAAATAACGGAATAAAGCTTTTTGTTTTTTCTTGGTTTATTAGCCTACATTCTAACCTGCCGGAACCCAGATAAATTGGGGGGGAAAAAAACCAGACAAGTGAAGTACTCAGCCATCATAACTTCTGGATATTATGTCTGTCTGCACTCCTGAGGACACACAGACTGAGTACTGAGGAGTGTGGTTCTTGGCCATTCTAATTAAATACAAAAGTGTCAGGACAAGGATGATCTCAGCGATTTTTATTTTTATTTATTTATTTATTCAATTTTCTATACCGTTCTACCAGGGGAGCTCAGAATGGTTTATATGAATTTATTCAGGTACCCAAGCAGTTTTCCCTCTCTGTATATATATAGTAGAGTGGGCTCACAATCTATCTATCGTACCTGGGGCAATGGGGGGATTAAGTGACATGAGAAGCGTGGGTCACAAGGAGAAGCGTGGGTTTGAACCCACAACCTCAGGGTGCTGAGGCTGTAGCTTTAACCACTGCGCCACACTCTCCCCTGAGCGATAGCTCAGATGTGTAGGAACTCCCTCCCGAAGGAATTAAATCTAGAAAGGGACACCGAAATATTCAAGAAAGGAATAAAAACCATCCTTTTCCCAGGCCACTTTAACTCATAAAGAAACATTCAGGGGGGGGGGGACTAGCAAATAGCAGGCTACTCCCCACTTGGAATACGACAGGGTGAAAACAGGAAAATACAAAGAAAGTTGAGTATATGATAAATAAAATACAGAAACTAGAATTATAGTATATATGTGGAATGAATGTATTAAGGTATAAATATGTAAGATGAATTATATATGATAAATATAGTATTCTATAATGCATACCCAGACTGTATACTCCGTCAAAAGAAAGACTACAGAATGCACAAATGCACCAAATGAACACCATCTGAAGCTCATATATGGGTAACCACCACAGAAGCACTCTACTATATATTATAACACTATTACTGTACCTCATGTATCGTACTCATGTACTGTAATACTATATAACTCATATATCGTAGCTCATGTATCATAACACCCTTCATATATCACGCCTCATATATTGTAACTATTATAGAAGCTCATGACTATCGCCGATGTTTATTTGTTTTTTCTCACATTTAATCTTCACTGCCGCTGTGTTGCCACTGATGTGGCCAGTGTTTTGCGGGGAACACTTTATTCCTGCTGCATCAGGGTAAATGCCCAGCAGCCTTTATTTTCTCTGTTTCACAGATTGTAACAAGTGTAACTCCGATTCTGAAAGAATTACACTGGCTCCCTATTGAAAGTAGAGTGAAATTCAAGACCATGTTGTTGACACACAAAATCGTTCATTTTTCAGAACTGCATAACTTTGCAACCAGACTACAACACGCACACTTTGCTCGAGTCAATAATACTTGTCTTTCAAATACATCAAATAAAAAAGTGGGGTGGCCCCAATGAGGTGGAACTCCCTACCAAAGGCATTAAAACTAGAAAAAGATACCAAAAAGTTCAAGAAAGGAATGATCTTCCTTTTCTCAGACTACTTTGATTAATATAAGAATCATCCAGGAGGGGTAATTAATATGGTGGAATTAGCTCACTACTTCACAGTTCGTACATGATAGGATGAAGCAGGTTATACAAAGGAAGTTTAAATTAAGATACAACAAAAAGTTTTAGGGCTCCTTTTATCAAGCCACGCTAGCAGGGTTAGTGCTTTTAATCACACGCTGGCCAAAAAACTACCGCCTGATCAAGGCAGGTGTTAGCGGCTAGCGTGGAATGCTATTACGCGCGTTAAACCGCTAGCACGGCTTGATATGAATATTAGTATGAATATTTATAAAGTATGAATATTATGATATGAATATTTATAAAGACTAATTATAGTGTTTTTTTTATTGTTGAGCCAATCAAATAATAGGCTATGGCCCTGATTCTGCAAAAATGCATCTAAAGTTAGGCACTGTTTAGATGTCTAACTTTTTAGGCGTCCTTTAGAGAATCAGCTTTTAGGTGAGATTTAGACATCCAAACAATGTCCTTAATGCTATAATATTTTATTATGTTATTAGAATGGCGATTTTATGCTGTTTTTCATTATAATTGTAATACATAAGCAATGCTCCGCTGGGTCAGACCTGAGGTCCATCATGCTCACGTGGCGGCCCAACGGGTCCAGGATCCTCTATCCCCTTTTCTGTTTAATGCTTTTATTTATTTCGCTTCCATCAGACAGAGTGACGGGGATTCAAACCAGCAACATTAGGGTAGAAGGTTTAACTAGTGTGCTACAGAGTGAGCTAGCAAGCTGCATAGCAATTATAAAAACCAAGTCTTATAGGCATTGTAAGGAAGTCTACGTTTGAGCATAGTTTAGGCTTCAGATAGACCTGCAAATAGGGCACTCATATATGTATGGCAGCAAGACATCTGCAATAAATTTCTTAAATGCTACAATTTTTTTTTGGGGGGGGGGGAAATCAGGTATTTTAAACTTATATCATCAGGAAAGGACTGGTGGATTCTCAGCTGTCTGTTCTACCACTTGTCATGCTGTTGACTACCAAATACACGTCATCTTAGGTTAGGGGTAAGCAATTCCGGTCCTTGAGAACCGGAGCCAGGTCAGGTTTTCAGGATATCCACAATAAATATGCATGAGATAGATTTACATCTCAAGGAGGCAGTGCATGCAAATCCATCTCATACATATTCATTGTGGATATCCTGAAAACCTGACCTGGCTCCGACTCTCGAGGACCGGAATTGCCTACCCCTGTCTTAGGTCAAACATCTTGCATTGCATGAACCAGTCGGATTAGGTTTCATTTGTGTCATATACACCAGTCCATGAGCAAATCAAATATTAGTCTGAGCAAAACAGTCCAATAACTCTAAGTAAACCAACTGCATAGGGAGCCATTGCTCCAAGACAGGGATCTCAAAGTCCCTCCTTGAGGGCCGCAATCCAGTCGGGTTTTCAGGATTTCCCCAATGAATATGCATTGAAAGCAGTGAATGCACATAGATCTCATGCATATTCATTGGGGAAATCCAGAAAACCCGACTGGATTGCGGCCCTCAAGGAGGGACTTTGAGACCCCTGTCTTGGAGCAATGGCTCCCTATGCAGTTGGTTTACTTAGAGGAGAAGGGCCAAAACAATACAGCATCCTTGCATTCCTTTAACCTCAGCTATTTGGTTTTTAATTGGGAAAGTAAGCAGCAACCCCCGTTTAACACACAAAACGTGACTTATTTTCAGAGGTAATTTCACAAGGAACCAGAGGAGGCAACAAGCCAGCCATACATCACATTGGCTGATAGCAGGAGAAGAAATGCAGCCCCAGCATTGATCTTCAGTTTACTTGAGGCCAAAAGGTTTAGCCGTCGCCTTTTCTGCAGCTGGAGTATAAGACCAGATTACCTGAATGATTGGAATAGTCTGTGAGTGAACATAACACATCTCCTTAAATCACAGTTTACAATAGGCCAGAGGAGAGCTAACAGGATGATCACTGCTTACTGCAAAAGAAAATACGGTGCTCTCTGCAGGGAGCACCGTTTCCTTTTATAGATTTGATTCCAGATGAACATCCTTTTCAACTTACTTTCCAAAGGTTATGATACTGGGTCCTACCCACGCCAAAATTTCAGGACAGGGGTCTAGCTCCTTGTGCATGAAGACATGTACAGACAGCAGATGCGGACCTTAATTCTGGATTGGAACTTTTCTTTTTTTTTTTTTTTATGTCAGCTGAGAGTACAGTTTCAGAGAATCATAGAAAATTCCACTTGGAAATCAGGGACTGGAAAACATCTCCCAGAGGGATTCAGTCCAATACCATTTCACAGGCTAATCACACGAATATAAGAAAACCACTGCAGATCACTTTATGCTCATTGTGCCCCCTCTACCTCAGTACCATCTGTTAGGGCTGTAGTAGAGAATGACATGGGGACAAATTTATCCCTGTCCCCGCATGAACTCAATTTCCCCGTCCTGTCTCCGTGACTTTTGTCGCTGTCGCTGTCCCATTCCTGTAAGCTCTGTCTTAACCGCACAAGCCACGGACACTTATGATTTTAAAGTGTTTGAGGCTTGTGCAGATGAGGACGGAGCTTAGGCATTGGTGGAATGAGGCATTATGACATCACAATCCGAGCTCTAGAATGTTGCTACTTAGGATTTTAAAGTGTTTGAGGCTTGTGCAGATGAGGACGGAGCTTAGGCATTGGTGGAATGAGGCTTTATGACATCACAATCTGAGCTCTAGAATGTTGCTACTTAGGATTTTAAAGTGTTTGAGGCTTGTGCAGATGAGGACGGAGCTTAGGCATTGGTGGAATGAGGCTTTATGACATCACAATCTGAGCTCTAGAATGTTGCCACTTAGGATTTTCAAGTGTTTGAGGCTTGTGCAGACGAGGACGGAGCTTAGGCATTGGTGGAATGAGGCATTATGACATCACAATCCGAGCTCTAGAATGTTGCTACTTAGGATTTTAAAGTGTTTGAGGCTTGTGCAGATGAGGATGGAGCTTGCAGGAATGGGGCAGGGACAGGAAAAGAACATGCTGGGATGGGAAAATGAGTTCCTGCAGGGACGGGGAAAATTTTGTCCCCGTGTCATTCTCCAAGCTGTAGCTCTGCACATCAGGCAGAGTACTGTCTGAGTACTGCTGCTGCCCAGATTGTGCTGAGGTGGTCAGAGGGAGTATTGAGCCGCATATAGGGTTAGTGTTGCTGGCACTTAATCAATTAGCAGCAGCTGCTAACTGATTAAATGTCTTTTTAATATTGATTTGATTAGGGTTTATTTACCACTGTTTTGAAGAAATTCATCCAAGGTAGTGTACAACATGAATAAATCAGACATAGGCAATAAACGATTACAGGAGTAAAAATATTTAAATACTTAGAATGTCAACACAATACAGACTATAAGATCTTATTATTGACCAGTGTGTTTATAAAATACTTAGGGCTCCTTTTACAAAGCCGTATTAGCGAAATCCGTGCTACGCTGCTAGAACTAACGCCAGCTCAATGCTGGCGTTAGCATCTAGCACGGCCGGCATTTTAGCACGCACTATTACGCGCGTTAAACCACTAACGCGGCTTCATAAAAGGAGCCCTTAGTGGAGTGGAACAGGTAAACTTGAATTATTTGCTTATTCTTTCCAAGCAATATGGTGAAAGCAGTTTGCTTAGCAGGGTTTAAAAAAGATTTGGATAATTGCCTAAACGAAAAGTCTATAAGCCAAAACTCTGTTAATAATGTTTTCTGTGTAAACCTCCTATGGTCGGGGCCTGCAAAAAATTAAATGGCAGGTCTCAAGCTAGATCTAGATAGATTATGGAGCAGTTCACCTTTGTTTATTTAACATAGGTTTATTCTGCCCCTCCAATTACAAAAAAGGTTGAAGCTGTTTATAAAACAACAAAACATAACAGAGACTGTAAAATACATAACATTTTTTACTCCAGTTTTTTTACCCTGTCAAAAATTACAAAGACTAGGGGGCGTTCGATTAAGTTACAGGGAAATACTTTTAAAACCAATAAGAGGAAATATTTTTTCACTCAGAGAATAGTTAAGCTCTGGAATGCGTTGCCAGAGGTTGTGGTAAGAGCAGATAGCGTAGATGGTTTTAAGAAAGGTTTGGACAAGTTCCTGGAGGAAAAGTTCATAGTCTGTTATTGAGAAAGACATGGGGGAAGCCATTGTTTGCCCTGGATCGGTAGCATGGAATGTTGCTACTCTCTGGGGTTCCGGAATCTTGCTATTCTTTGAGATTCTGTATGGAATGTTGCTATTATTTGGGCTTTTGCCAGGTACTAGTAACTTGGATGGGTTACTGGACTAGATGAACTGACCCAGTAAGGCTATTCTTCTTATACAGTATGAGAAATCAGACATTCTAAATGCCTTGAGAAAGAAAAAAGTTTTCAAGTTCTTCCTAAAGGTCACGTGTACATAGCCAGGATTCAAATCCCACTGAACATCCTTGTGATCCTCAATAAGTCACTTATCCTCTGTTGCCTTAGGTAGAAACTCATGCCTAAATTTGTAGCTCCTTTTACAAAGATGCGCTAGCGTTTTTATTGCACGCACCGGATTAGCGCGCGTGCACTAGCTGAAAAACTACTGCCTGCTTAAAAGGAGTGTGCGGGGCAATTTAGTGCATGCTGTTCCGCGCATTAAGGCCCTAACGCACCTTTGTAAAAGGAGCCTTTAGTATAAGGGGCTACTGTGTTACGGTATGCTATTGTAGTATTTATTGCAGGCATTATTTTATGCAATGGAACCTCTTTACTACTAATGGGGCCCTTTTACTAAAGTGCAATCAGCCCTGTTCCATTTTATCTGGGCTTCCCATTGATTTCCTAAGAACAATGAATCCATGCATGCGTGGTTTAGTCTGTTTCATTGACCTGTGGTGAAGTAGCAACCCTATCTGAGAATTGACAGCGTTAAATTTTTGTTGCTTATAGTAGAAGGACTATTACAATAATTGACTCACTATAATTCAGTTTATAAGCATTGTTGGGCACTCGTTGTTGTTGGTGGTGACATCAATGCCTATGGATCTTATAAAATCCCCCATGAAGGGTGAGAAAAAAGTACAGCAATGATTTATTGGCACAGGTTTCTGTTCTTGACTGTTCAGCATTTAGTATCTGCATTTATCTGTCAGCTTAAAAATAGATTTTAAAGGGATACCCCAGAGGCAGGGAAAGGAAATCTTTCAATATTTGTTAGCTTTCTTGACATAAATAGTTTTGGTTTTCTTGAAGCAAGGACTAACATTGGCCCTCTGGTTGCCCATAACTAAACCAAACTAAAACTTAGCTTTATAACCAGGGGAAGCTCGACATGGTGAACAATAAATTAATAAAAATGCTAAGATACATGGAGATTAATTTTCAAAGTGTTTAGCAAATAGAAAAGTTTTCAAAGATTTGCAGAAAGATTGGAAGGAATTGGGATACCTCAAAATTAACGGAAGTTCATTCCATAATTGGGAAAATTGAAAGGCTGAAATTCTTGACTCCTTTAATTCCTTTCCTAGAAGAGAGGGAAAGTTTAAATCGTTGAGTAACTCTATAAACATTCCATAGAAGAGGAACAAGAGGAATAAAAATACCAAACGCTGCCTCTTCAAAGGCCTAGTGCTAGCATATAAATCACTTTACAACATGGTACCTAGATATTTCTCAGACAGATTTCCTCTCTATATTCCAAGAAGAGCGCTACAATTCCAGGATGAAATATGTCTACATACACCCCCCAGGACACACCCTCCAGCTTCAAACAGCCCGGAAACGATCCTACTTCCACTTCCTACTAAATCTCTGGACTAGCCCATTTCCCTCCCTCCCTTCCCCCCCCCCCCAATATCAGAATATCAGATCCAATAAAGGTCTCCTAAACTGTAAAAAAGCTATAAAAACCTACCTCTGCCTAGCCATTCCCCAACCCTAATCCACTCCCACCCTATCTCTCTGTATCACCCCAGCAGAGTTCTCCATGGACAGCAGCTTAATGATTAGATACTCGAAGATGCTGATCTTTTGGGTATTAACTATACCAATGCATCTATCAACGAGTGATGCCCAAATCACTCATGCTAGATGTGACAATTATTTGTTGAAATTATGTGGTTACTCTGTATCATGTATCCCGTTTCTTACATGATCGAAACATTCAAGGTACTGAAGGGGATAGACTTAGTAGATAAGGACAGGTTGTTCACCCTCTCCAAGGTAGGGAGAACGAGAGGGCACTCTCTAAAGTTGAAAGGGGATAGATTCCGTACAAACGTAGGGAAGTTCTTCTTCACCCAGAGAGTGGTGGAAAACTGGAACGCTCTTCCGGAGTCTGTTATAGGGGAAAACACCCTCCAAGGATTCAAGACAAAGTTAGACAAGTTCCTGCTGAACCAGAACTACACAGGAAAGGCTAGTCTCATTTAGGGCACTGGTCTTTGACCAGAGGGCCGCTGCGTGAGCAGACTGCAGCGGCAATTCTTTTGTTCTTATCCACCTACCTGTATCGCTCACCTGATTCTAAAATGACCCTATTCAAGATTCCTCTAAAACTATGCAATGACTAGTGTACCCTTTTACAAACTGCACAAGGGAGACCAAATTCCTGGAAACCACGAGGGACTGTTTCATGGAACAGCTGGTCACGGAACCAACACGGGGGGATGCAACTCTCGACCTAATCCTCAATGGGCTAGGGGGACCTGCAAAGGAGGTGGCGGTGCTAGAACCCCTAGGAAACAGCGATCACAACATGATCCAGTGCAAGCTGGAAATTGGACCATCAAAGGTGAAAAGATCCACAGCGACAGCACTCAACTTCAAAAAAGGGAATTATGATGGCATGAGGAAACTGGTGGGAAAGAAACTCAATGGTAGCGAAAGGAAGATGGAGTCTGTAGAAAAAGCCTGGTCCCTACTCAAGGGCACGGTGCAAGAGGCACAGAACCTGTACATCCCCAGATTCAGGAAGGGGTGCAAAAAAAACCGAACAAAAAACCCAGCGTGGATAACAACTGCAGTGAAAAAGGCGATAAGTGACAAGAAAACATCGTTCAAAAAATGGAAAAAGGACCAAACAAAGGACAACCAAATGGAACACAAAGAACACCAAAGGAAGTGTCACCGTGTGGTTAAAAAAGCTAAAAGGGAATATGAGGAGAGACTGGCGGGGGAAGCAACAAACTTCAAATCGTTCTTCAGATATGTGAAGGGGAAGCAACCGGCAAGGGAAGAAGTGGGGCCATTGGATGATGGAGACAAAAAAGGAGTGGTAAAAGAGGAAAAAGAGATAGCAGACAGGTTAAATAAGTTCTTCACGTCAGTCTTCACGAGGGAGGATACATCCAATATTCCGGAACCGGAGGACATCGTAAATGGGGATCGGGATGAAAAGCTGGTCCAACTAGAGGTAAGCCAAGAGGATGTCCTCAGGCAGATAGACAGACTAAAGAGCGACAAATCGCCAGGTCCGGACGGCATTCACCCAAGGGTACTAAAGGAACTAAGGAACGTAATAACAGAGCCACTTCGCCAAATATGTAACCTATCCTTAAAGACTGGAGAGATCCCGGAGGATTGGAAAATTGCAAATGTCACGCCCATCTTCAAGAAGGGTTCAAGGGGGGACCCAGGGAACTACAGGCCGGTGAGCTTGACCTCGGTCCCGGGAAAAATGATGGAAGCACTGATTAAGGACAGTATCTGTGAACACATAGAAAACAATGGACAGCTAAAGACGAGCCAGCACGGCTTCTGCAAGGGTAGGTCATGCCTCACAAACTTATTGTACTTCTTTGAGGGAGTAAATAGACAGGTGGATAAAGGAGAATCCATTGACATCATTTACCTTGACTTTCAAAAAGCCTTTGACAAGGTACCGCACGAAAGATTGCTTAAAAAACTGTGGAGACACGGGGTGCAAGGGGAGGTCCACCGATGGATCAAAAACTGGCTGGCAGACAGGAAACAGAGGGTTGGAGTGAAGGGCCATTACTCAGACTGGCATGGGGTCACGAGCGGAGTTCCGCAGGGGTCGGTGCTGGGACCGCTCCTGTTCAATATATTTATTAATGACCTGGAGGCGGGAACAAGTTGCGAAGTTATTAAATTTGCGGATGACACCAAACTCTACCGCAGGGTTGAAACCATGGAAGACTGCGAAGATCTGCAAAGGGACCTAACGACGCTAGAAGAATGGGCCAAAAAATGGCAAATGAACTTTAATGTAGGGAAATGCAAGGTCATGCATGTAGGGAAAAAGAACCCGATGTTCAGCTACAAAATGGGAGGATCACTGCTAGGGGTAAGTAACCTTGAAAGAGACCTGGGAGTGATGGTGGACACGTCTTTAAAGGCGTCGGCACAGTGCGCCACAGCCTCAAGAAAAGCAAACAAAATGTTGGGTATCATTAAGAAGGGTATCACGACCAGGACAAAGGAGGTCATCCTGCCACTGTATCGTGCAATGGTGCGACCGCATCTGGAGTACTGTGTCCAATATTGGTCGCCGTACCTCAAAAAGGACATGGCGGTACTTGAGGGAGTCCAGAGAAGAGCAACTAAACTGATAAGAGGTATGGAAAACCTCTCATATACTGACAGACTGAAAAAGCTGGGGCTGTTCTCCCTGGAAAAGCGGAGACTTAGAGGAGACATGATAGAAACCTTCAAGATCCTGAAGGGTATAGAAAAAGTAGACAGGGACAGATTTTTCAGATTACGGGGAACCACAAGTACAAGGGGGCACTCGGAAAAATTAAAAGGAGACAGGTTTAAAACAAATGCCAGAAAGTTCTTTTTCACCCAGAGGGTGGTGGACACATGGAACGCGCTCCCGGAGGCTGTGATAGGCCGGAGCACGTTACAAGGCTTCAAAGAAGGTTTGGATAGGTTCCTAGAGGATAAAGGAATTGAAGGGTACAGATAAGAGTAGCGGTAGGTTATAGGGATAGTCTGGGACCATTGCTCAGGCAATGGGCCTGATGGGCCGCCGCGGGAGCGGACCGCTGGGCGAGATGGACCTCTGGTCTGCCTCAGCGGAGGCAACTTCTTATGTTCTTATGTTCTTATGATATAACACTATGAATGTTAACTAAATATTGTAACACTATGAATGTAAACTGTAACCCAGTGTCTCTCAAACTCTATTAGGTCTGGCACACTAAATGGAGCAAATGCTTTTCATGGCACATTATAATTGAAATTATAAAATTGCAAAACCAATAAAAATTAAATTTGAGAATAATTTATTTAAAGTTTTTTAAGCTATAGAAACATAGAAAATGACGGCAGAAAAGGGCCATGGCCCATCCAATCTGCCCACACCAAAGACCCACCCCCTATCTACCTCCATGAAGAGATCTGACATGCCAATCCCATCTTTTCTTAAAATCTGGCACACTGCTGGCCTCAATAACCTGTTGTGGAAGATTATTCCAGCGATCAACCACCCTTTCCGTGAAGAAATATTTTCTGGTATCGCCATGAAATTTCCCACCCCTGATTTTCCACGGATGCCCTCTTGTCGCCGTGGGTCCTTTAAGAAAAAAGAGATCTTCTTCCACATATTTGAACGTCTCGATCATGTCTCCCCTCTCTCTGCGTTCTTCGAGTGAGTATAGCTGCAACTTATCCAGCCGTTCCTCATACGGGAGATCCTTGAGTCCTGAAACCATTCTGGTGGCCATTTGCTGAACCGACTCAACTCTCCGCACATCCTTTTGATAATGCGGCCTCCAGAATTGCACACAGTATGTATTGGTAATTGGAACAACAGTGAAAATAAAGTAAATAGAATAGAATTGCTAATCAATGCGATGGATGTGCTTGTTTTTGAGTGCAAATTAATTCAAAACACGGTTCGATATGTCATCTATTCTAGTGTATACTTATGAAGGGAATTTTTAAAAATAAAGTAGAATTCTGGAATCTCTCATGGCACACCCGGAATATTTGGGGGGAACACCACTGTGCCGTGGCACACAATTTGAAAGACACTGTTGTAACCCATTCTGAGCTCTTTGGGGAGGACAGAATATAAAAACAAACAAATAAATAAATACCCTTGCTGTTCCAGCTCACACTGGCCGATCTTGGGAGATAGAGGCCGCTGCACTGGGGCACCTGAATGAGGGGACCCCCATGCTAGAGACAGTCAATGGACAGGCATCCCAAGCTGGTAGTAGAAAGGAGCTGCCAGGGAAAAGAGGTTCATGAGTGGAGGCAGGTGCTTTATGGTAGACAAGAGAACAAGAGGGGGTATAGAATGGGTAAAGCTGGGAAATGCTCAATTCCTATAAACCGTGCCGAGCTCTACGACTGTGGAGATGGTGCGGTATATAAACCTAAGGTTTAGTTTAGTTTGGCAGAGTTACTGGGGTGGGGGAGGCAATTTGCCACACTCTATCCATCCTCATTCCTTCCTCACTCCCCTTCCTATCTTTTCAAATCACAAAGAAGGGATAGCCTGCCCATCTTAGCAGACTTTCCAAGAACCTTTTTGATGATTTGAAATATTCGATATGGCCATGTTTCCCCAAAATCTGGAAATTAGATGGGAAATTAAGTGTGAAAAGAAAGCAAGACTTTAGGGACTAGAAAGGAAGATGGAAAAGAATGGACTTGTTTTAGGTGGAGAGTTGGGGATCTTAATGAGCAATCCTTGATACTAATTAGTTTTAATTAAAAAATTACTTGTGTAAATTTAAGGCATGGATTTGCACCTAAATTTTACATATGTGTCAAAAAGGGGGGGGGGGGGGTCTAAATTTTGAGCTATTCCACATCTTATTAAGAATAAGTGACACCGTAAATTAGCCCCACGGTATGTTTATATTTTATCTAAAAGGCAATTGGCAAAATTTTAAAAAATTTTAATGATGTAGAAGAACGTAAGACAGTGGAGAGCAGGAGACTACACTTCAACACATCAATAATCTGCCTGAATATGCCTTAGTGCTTCATTTAAAAAAAAAAGATACAAGGACTACTGGGACAAGGCGGGTTACACCTGACTAGAAGAGGGAAGAATGTCCTTGGACACCATCTAGCCCGCCTACTTCACAGGGCTTTAAACTAGGTAAGTTGGGGGAGGGTACGGGCACAAATTACCTACCTGGTGTGCTAAACTGTCAATACTTTTTTGAGGCTGGGACAAGTAGCATACACACTTTCGAGTCTAGGGAAGGTTCATATTATAATTCTGGGTCACATTGTAATTCTGGATCTAGGAGGAGTACACATTGCAATTCTTGGTTGGGGGAGTGTACACTCTGTAATTCCGGGAGTAAGGGCAGTACACATTGCAATCCTCGGTCCAGCGGGGGTATACACATTGCAAATTGTGTGGAAGGAGTTCAAGTAGCCCATGCGGGAACTCCCCCACAGGATACACACATTTCCGTATTTGGGATAGGTACACATTGTAGCTCTGGGTCTGGGGAGTCTGGGTCAGGTACAAGATATAGCTCTGGGTCTAGGGAGAATACAAAGTATGTGAATAATGCTAAAAGCATCCAAGTAACTCAAACAGGAATATCCCCACTAAGACATAATAAAAACACAACATGGAAAGCTATGTACGTTAACGCACACAGCTTGGGAAACAAGATACTGGATCTGGAAACAGAAATAAGGAATGCCGACCTGGATGTGGCGGCAATATCTGAGACCTGGCTCACAGACTCCCACGGATGGGACATGGTCATACCAGGTTACAACCTGCTTCGCCAGGACAGAGAGGGCAGATTGGGAGGAGGTGTTGCATTATATACAAAGGATGACATTAAGGTCACAAGAATCAGAGATGTCTGGGGAATCACTGGGGAATCCCTTTGGGTTAATTTGGCCAGAGGGAAGGACAAATGCCTGTATCTTGGCGTTATTTACAGACCCCCAAGACAACAGGATGACCTGGATATGGAATTGATTGGAGATATAGAGAATATCACCTTGCGTGGGGACACAGTATTGTTAGGTGAATTCAACATGCCTGATGTGGATTGGGGCACACTTACCGCTGCTTCCGGCAGCAGCAGGAGGCTATTAAACTCCTTGAAGGGAGCACATCTCAGGCAACTGGTGTTGGAACCAACAAGGGATCAGGCAATACTGGACCTGTTGCTTACCAATGGTGAAAGTGTCACAGAGGTCTCGGTGGGAGACACATTGGCCTCCAGCGACCACAACATGATATGGTTCAATCTTGGGAAAGGCTTCACTAAATCTGCAACACTAACCAAGGTCCTCAAATTCAAGGACACAAACTTCCAAGAGATGGGTGACTTTGTTCACCAGATGCTACAAAGCCAAGCAGAAACCGATAGTGTTGAAGAAATGTGGTCGACTTTGAAAGCCACCATACAGGAAGCGACGAACCGTTATGTTAAGCTGGTAAGTAAACGCCGTAGAAACAATAAACCACAGTGGTTCACTGCGGAGATCTCAGACCTCATCAAAGAAAAGAAAAAAGCATTCATCTCTTACAAAAAATCAAGGGAACAGGACTCCAGAGCAGAATACCTGACCAAGTCAAAAGCCATCAAAACAGCAGTCAGGGAGGCTAAATTCAACATGGAGGAATCTCTAGCAAAGAACATCCAGAAGGGAGATAAATCATTCTTCAGGTATATCAGTGAAAGAAGTAAAAACTCAGGGGGAATAGTACGTCTAAGGAAATCAGACGGGGACTATGTGGAAAAGGACTCAGAAAAAGCCCAACTGTTAAATGAATATTTCTGCTCTGTCTTCACCCGAGAAGCGCCGGGGCATGGACCTCAGCTACAGACAAGGGCTGATTCAGTAGACCCATTTAGCGATTTCAAATTCACACCCAACAGTGTCTACGTGGAGCTGTCAAAGCTCAAGGTTTACAAGGCAATGGGACCGGACAACCTGCACCCCAGGATGCTCAGGGAGTTGAGTGATGTCTTGGCGGAGCCGCTGTCAGCGCTCTTCAACCTCTCCCTTAGTTCAGGTAGCGTCCCGTTGGACTGGAAGAAGGCTAACGTCATTTCACTCCACAAGAAAGGCTCCAAGACAGAAGCGGCAAACTACAGACCAGTGAGTCTCACATCAATAGTGAGCAAACTAATGGAAACTCTTATCAAACACCAATTAGATACGATCCTGAATGAAGAGAACCTACGGAATCCCCGTCAACATGGATTTACTAAGGGGAGGTCTTGCCAATCCAACCTGATCAGCTTCTTTGACTGGGTGATGGGGAAGTTAGATGTTGGAGAGTCCCTGGACATCGTAAATCTGGACTTTAGCAAGGCATTTGATAGCGTACCTCATCGCAGGTTGCTAAGCAAGATGAGTTCCATAGGATTGGGTGACACATTGACGAAGTGGGTTGGGAACTGGCTTGGAGGTAGGGTTCAAAGGGTGATGGTGAACGGCACCCCCTCTGCAATGGCGGAGGTGATCAGCGGGGTGCCCCAGGGCTCTGTTTTGGGCCCGATAATATTCAATATCTTTATAAGGGACTTGGCAGAAGGGACTTGGCCGCATTCTAAACGAAAGGGAGCTGTTCGAGCCGAGCCCCTGATCAAGGAGCTGGACCTACGGATTTACGGAATCTCACTGAAATACTTGAAACTTCTGTTTCAGAGACCACAGAGCGAGCTACTTTATTAATCTCCTTTGTTTTTGAGCAAGACACAAATTCTTTCCTACGAATATATTTTGGGAATTCTCAATCTCTGTTTCTGGGGAAAAGAGTCTGGGTCTACCCAGATGTCACGAGGCAAACACAAGACAGGCAGAAACTTTTCCTGATGATGAGGTCCGAGACTCTGACACCTGGGGCAACTTTTACCTGGGGCCTACCCATGTAAATGTTTAGTAAAGTACCTTGGAGTCAAATATGTTTTTTTTTGTGCCTGAATACTTGCGAGCATTTCTTGATATGAAGAAGTTGGGTACTGTTAGTGTTTAATGTTTGGAGCACATACTATGTAACGAATCCTTTCATCTTATGATTTTTATTGATATTGGTTTCTCTTCACTATTTTTCAGATCCTTCCTACTCATTCATAGTGGTCTAAGAAAGTTTATTTTATTACCTTTGGACTTTTGATACAATATAGGGTTGTTTCATCTGTTTTTCTTGTGCAAGGATATCTTGTGAATTATATGAAAATTCAATAAAGAAATTAAAAAAAAAAAAAAAAATCAAAATCCTTTTCATTGTTCTTATCCCAGGAAGCATTCCATTAGATCAAACAAATGAACTCTGGAATACATGAAAACACTTCAACAGCATTGCCTCTGTACACAACAACTTAGTAACTACTTTTTGGTATCCAGATAACATTTTTCTGGTTGATGCATTCACAGCATAAGAAAAATATGTATTTTTCTTTTTTGGTCCATCCTCCTCCTTCCATTCTATTTGCCCCTCCCCCTTCATGCTACCTATTCCTTCCTTCCGTCCATTACTACAGAACTGTCCTTCACACCCCTCCACCATAAGTTTTTAAATTGAAGTTAAAACAAAGAAGATTACCGTATTTTCACGCATATAACGCGCGCGTTATACGCGTTTTTACCTACCGCGCATACCCCTCGCGCGTTATATGCGTGAGCGCGGTATACAAAAGTTTTAAAACATAGTTCCCACCCCGCCCGACGCCCGATTCACCCCCCCCAGCAGGACCGCTCGCACCCCCACCCCGAACGACCGCTCGCACGCGCTCCCACCCGCACCCGCATCCACGATCGGAGCAAGAGGGAGCCCAAGCCCTCTTGCCCGGCCGACTCCCCGACGTCCGATACATCCCCCCCCCCCGGCAGGACCACTCGCACCCCCACCCCGAACGACCGCTCGCACGCGCTCCCACCCGCACCCGCATCCACGATCGGAGCAAGAGGGAGCCCAAGCCCTCTTGCCCGGCCGACTCCCCGACGTCCGATACATCCCCCCCCCGACCACAACCCAACCATGTGCCTCAGGCCGCGCCCCCAGGTGGGACCTAAGGCTCCAGGGCCTATTCTGATTGGCCCACGCGCCTTAGGTCCCACCAGTAGGCGGAGCTTTAGGATGGATGGGCCAATCCGGCCTCATTCCTTCATTGGCTGCCTGCCGGACAGGCGGGTTTGGCTCCCGTCTGTCCGGCCAACTACCAAAGGTACGGGGAAGGGGGGTGGGGGGGTCGTGGGGGTCGCCAGGGGGGTCGCGGGTCGGCTGGGGGAGCGGTCGGAGGTTCTTGGGGGGGGCGGTCGTTGGGGGGGAGGGGGGTTTGCGTCGAGGGCAGGAGGGCCTGGGATCCCTCCTGCCCGTAATGTAGTGCGGGGTGGGGTTAGGGGGTCGCCGTGGCCAGGAGGGTTTGGGCTCCCTTCTGGCCCAACTACCAAAGGTACGGGGAAGGGGGGTGGGGGGGTCGTGGGGTTCGCCAGGGGGGTCGCGGGTCGGCTGGGGGAGCGGTCGGAGGTTCTTGGGGTGGGCGGTCGTTGGGGGGGAGGGGGGTTTGCGTCGAGGGCAGGAGGGCCTGGGATCCCTCCTGCCCGTAATGTAGTGCGGGGTGGGGTTAGGGGGTCGCCGTGGCCAGGAGGATTTGGGCTCCCTCCTGGCCCGATATTGTTGGGGAGTCGGCGGTCCTTCGGGGGGAGGGATGTATCGGACGTCGGGGGGGGGCATCAGGCTTTCAGGATGGGGACAGACCTTCAAGGGGGGACAGTGCACGGAAGTCAGGGGGGGTGAACGGAGAGTCGGAAAGTCAGGGCGGGCGAAAGGAGCGTCGGGCAGCATGCGCGGTATACCCGTGAGCGCGGTATACCAAAGTTTTTGTACATATCATCGTGATTTCTGCGCGCTATACCCGTGTGCGCGTTTTATACGGGTGCGCGTTATTTGCGTGAAAATACGGTATACTTTTTAGTGGACTAACAATACATTTTTGATTAGTTTCCAAGGCAATATCACCTTCATCAGATCAGAAATAAGCAAATGATGGCATATATCAGAATACACAAATGAAACAAAAAAACATTCCAATGATAGCCTCATAGGGAAAGGTAGGGGTGAGAAACAAGGAGAGATGGATACATGAGCAGAAGGTGACAAAGCAGTATAATTTTATGGTTTATAATGTGATAGAGAGCCCAGTACCTATTGTGTAATCCGCTATGAACTGCTGGTTAGGCAGTACATAAAAATAAATTATTATTATTTTAAACCCTGTCTGGTGGGTGTAAAAATATTCATCTTTTCAACCTCAAAGGTTTTACATTCCTGGATTATTTTAAATATTTCCTTTTAACATTCTCATCCTAAAATCATTAATGCAGTGCTCTGTTTTAAAAGTGGATTAATACGGCTACCACACCACTTTTTCTAAACTGAAATTCAAATTGCAACATCTGTGCAGATTAGATTATGGCAAGTGTCCTTGGGTAGTTTATGCCTCTTGATTGCCTTCAGTATATTTCTACCAGTGGAGCTCTATATCCAAAGTGAGAAACGTCATCTGAAACATAGGCAGTGGACTGGGTTATGACCCAACCAAGTTGTTTTGCCCAACACTACATCAGCAACCAAAATGCTCTGGGGCAAAGCTAGAGATAGTTTGGCCTCTCCAAACAGAAAGGTGTTCCAGTGCTCCTGTTCTGAAATATGAGATGAACTGTGTCTTTCTCCTCTTCAGAAAATGGATTTTCAAACGCCGAAGGATGGAGCAAACTAAAGAAACTCCACAGAAGAAGCAGCTTATTAAGGGACTGCAGGTGCTGAGTCTGAACAAATTTCTGAATGTCTAGGAATCTGTGTAAACCCAATAACTAGATTCATTACGCTGGAAATACAGCATCATCTTGACCTAATTTGTAAGCAAACTCTGCTGATGCTTCTCTGGTCCTTTTTGTGTTGCCACTGCTCCCTTCCTCTGCCTTCCTCATTACGTAAAAATAGTGGTAAATTGTTCCAGAGCTGGGGTGCTATGACCGAAAAAATGGTAGATCTCCTGGTCCCTATTATTTTTAAAGACGGAATAGTTAACAGATGTTGTTGTGTCCTGGATGAAGAGTATGGTATCAAAAAATGGTCCAAAAATAACGACACATGTGCTGGTCACAATGTCTTCTATAGGCATACCTGTGGCCACATTAGGGCCATCCTCAAACTGTGCCACCATAGGTAGATGCCTAGTGTCTGGACCAGCCCTGCCCTACATTTTTAATTTATATTTATTTTCAGTGGACATTTTCCCTGCTATGAGTGGCTTCCTAATGGACTAAAGTATCAGACATATTCTCATTTCAAGTCAGCTAAGTTCTGCTAACAAGGAGCAGTAAACTGGGTTTGGGATAGAGTTCTATGTCAGAACGCATTACAGAATGCATTAATTTTAGCAAACTGTAGCTTTTCAAATGCTAGTCACATACATTTGTTTCCACCTTTCCCCTTCCCAGCCTCTCAAGTATAAGTTGACAAGAGTTTTACATCTCGGTAGCGTGAAACTTGTCCCTGTTGGCTTAGAGAGCTGGTGCCATAGTAAAAATGAGATATGACATTTCCAGACCCAGGTTCAGCCTCTTCTCTGCTATGGATTCCCCTCCATGGCCTTTAGTCAATCACTCTACTTTCTTCAATCTCCTCGTCCTACATTCTTTGCCTTGTAGCCGAAACACATAATTGTGATCCATGAAATGCTTTGCAATTCTCTGTGTACATATAAGTGAAATCATAAGCATATATCTTTGCCTCTCTTGTACAGTATTGTGCTATGACTATATTTCAGAGAAAGAGCAAGGCTGGATTTAGGGTAGGATGAACAGGGCAGTTACTCAAGGCACAGTGCAATAAAGGCCAAGGGCACCAATCTGACACTAGGCAGGGGAGGAGGTAAAGAGACAGCAAATAGTAATATAGTAAATGACAGCAGATAAAGACCTGAATGGTTCATCCAGTCTGCCCATTAGTTATACCCATTAAAAATACATGATTAAATTAACTTGTCTCTTCTTTGATATTTCTGGGCCTTAGACCAGGGGTCTCAAAGTCCCTCCTTGAGGGCCGCAATCCAGTTGGGTTTTCAGGATTTCCCCAATGAATATGCATGAGATCTATGTGCATGCACTGCTTTCAATGCATATTCATTGGGGAAATCCCGAAAACTCAACTGGATTGTGGCCCTCAAGGAGGGACTTTGAGATCCCTGCCTTAGACTGTAAAGTCCACCTGGTATTGTCCTAGGTTCCAAATGCTTAAGTTGCCATCTAAGCTCACTCCAGCCTATCCAACCATCCTGTTTGCAGGATATCTACCATAAAGCCTGGCCAGTAACATCCTCATGTTCCAAGTTAGTGGAGTTCACATTGATGCCCTCCCCAGCCCATCCTACATCAAATCACCACATATGAGACAGAGACAATGCAAGTCTGTCCAGTACCAGCTTTAGTCCTTTAATTTACATCTTTTGTTTTCTAATTAGAGATCAACTATGTTTATCCCATACTTTTTGAATTCAATCACTGTTTCCTTCTCCACCATTTCCCTCGGGAGGGCATTCTAGGCATCTACCACTCTCTCCGTAAGACAGAATTTCCTAACATTGTTCCTGAGTCTTCCTCCCAGTAACCTCAAATTATGCCCTCTAGTTTTAACATTTTCTCTTAGAGCCAGAGGAGAAAATTTCTTCTCCTCCACCCATCTCCCATAAGCATGAGATGAGGCAAGTGCTTAGTCCAAAACAGCCCATCACCACACCTGCCATGGACCCTCCCAGCCCTCCACACTACTTTAACAAAGCACAAAAGGAACCCATTTGTAGATGGTTCCCCCTCCCCATCAAGAAATCCCCTTATCTTCAGGAGCAGGGAATGGGGAAGTATGCTTTTGATATCCCTCCCTCTCAGGGTATCATCTAAATCAGAGTCAACCCATGAGAAGAGAGTGTCACCTAACTGTTCTCCGAGTGAAAAAATATTTCCTCCTATTGGTTTTAAAAGTATCTCTCTGTAATTTCATCAAATGGCCCCCAGCCTCTGACGGAGTAAAAAATTGATCCACTCATACTCGCTCTAAGGCACTCAGAATTTTGTAGAATTCGATCAAATCTGTCCTCTGACATCTCTTTTCCAAGCTGAAGAGGGGGATAAATATCAGAGTAACATTAAAAAATGTTTCTTCGCATAAAGGATAATGTGTACATAAGAGAACCTTCCAGTGGAGACTTAGTTGGATAATTTTTAGTTGTATGTGGATGTTGAGCCAAATGAAGTTGAGAGGATTATCATAAGAACATAAGAATTGCCACTGCTGTGTCAGACCAGCAGTCCATCTTGCCCAGCAGTCTGCTCACGCGGCGGCCCCTAGGTCAAAGACTAGTGCCCTCACTGAGACTAGCCCTACCTGCGTACGTTCCGGTTTAGCAGAAACTTGTCTAATTTTGTCTTGAATCCCTGGAGGGTGTTTTCCCCTATAACAGCCTCCGGAAGAGCATTCCAGCTTTCCACCACTCTCTGGGTGAAGAAAAACTTCCTTAGGTTTGTACGGAAACTATCCCCTTTTAACTTTAGAGAGTGTCCTCTCGTTTTCTCTACCTTGGAGAGAGTGATCAACCTGTCTTTATCTACTAAGTCTATTCCCTTCATTATCTTGAATGTTTTGATCATGTCCCCTCTCAGTCTCCTCTTTTCAAGGGAGAAGAGGCGCAGTTTCTCTAATCTCTCACTGTACGGCAACTCCTCCAGCCTCTTAACCATTTTAATTGCTCTTCTCTGGACCCTTTCGAGTAGTACCATGTCCTTCTTCATGTACGGCAACCAGTGCTGGATGCAGTATTCCAGGTGAAGGCATACCATGGCCCGGTACAGCGGCATGATAACCTTCTCCGATCTGTTCACGATCCCCTTCTTAATCATTCCTAGCATTCTGTCAATTAACTCTATGCCTGTTCTTGGCTGGTCCATACTGAATACCACTGCTGACCAGACATGATTCAACTGTGCCTCCATTTGTCGAAGTTACATGTTTGCAAGACAAAATTTAGACAGTCAGGAGAGGAAGAAGAGAAATTCAAACAGCAAGATGTGATCAGCTAACTCTTGAAAATAACAGGACTAAATCTTTGAAGCTAATTCCTAGTTACAAAGAGCTAAAGAAAAGGACAGAAATTGAGCGAGGTCTGTGGTATTGTATCAGGCAATAAAGTTGGGTAGACTAGCTGGACCCTAAAACTTTTATTTTATTTTGATTGTTGAAATAGAGCAGTACTTAGAAATATAAAGAGAAAAATGAAGATAAAGACTATATGGTTTATCCAATCTGCCCATCCATGCCATCTACAAACTCTTCCTCTCCCTAGAAATCTTATGTACTTGTCCTAAGCTTTCTTGAATTCAGATACAATTTTCATCTCCACTACCTCCATTGGGAGGCCATTCCATGAATTCACTACCTTTTCCTCAGATTACTTCTGAGTCTGCCCCCTTTGAACTTCTTCATATGTCCCTCATTCCAGGGCTTCTTTTCAGTTGGAAGAGACTTGTCTCCATTACATTTATTTCATGGAGGTATTTAAACATCTCTATCATATTATTGGGAATGGTGTAGATGAAATACATGTTTTTGCTGTTACTTTGTACTTCTCTGTGGATGCACAGTTTTCTTTATGTTATCTGCATAGAACTATAAGGTATTTGCAGTATACAAATAAAATGTTATGTTATATCTCCTCTTTCCTGTTTTTTTTCGAACCTAGTAGAATTCCAGTTAATCGACACTCAACCAACCGGCAAGTTCAACCAGCCAACAACAACAAAAAAAATCACTGGCAAAAAAACATTTGTCTCTTGCACTCCTGAAACAACCACCCCCCTCCTTCTAGCCCCGGCAGGGCTTTTCCTCAGTTGCACCACTTCTGACACGACAGATGAAAGGGCCTGCAGGGGCTAGCCACAAGGCGTTGCTTCTGCTGACTGGCTACAACTGATGCTTTGGGAAAGCCAAAGGTAAGTTACCGGCTCTAAAGCCCTCCCTATTGTCCATTAGCAATGATCTGCAAAAAGGGATGAAGCGATAAGATGGGAATTTTGTAGGATGAAACAAGTATGAGATGTCCCTTTTTGGGCAGTTAATGGAACAAGAAAATGTGAAATCTTTTAGCCAGATCCTAAAGTTTGGGCTGAATGCTAATGAATTCTACAAATACCTACATATAAGGTATAAAGCAGAAGGAATTGCAGGAAATATTGTTATGGATTTTGGGTAACTGGGAGCAAGTGCAATAGGGGACTCAGGGTATGATTTTGTAG
The DNA here is from genome assembly GCF_902459505.1 of Geotrypetes seraphini. Classification (NCBI taxonomy): domain Eukaryota; kingdom Metazoa; phylum Chordata; class Amphibia; order Gymnophiona; family Dermophiidae; genus Geotrypetes; species Geotrypetes seraphini. Next base: position 47,438,044 of record NC_047101.1, read on the forward strand.
TTGTATAGTTTGGTCACTCAAAGGAGGTTTCAGAAATAGTCTTATGTGGGAGAGTGGGAAAAGGGCATTGGAAGGGAGATGGAAAAGGGACAGTGGTGAGAAAGTTTAGAAGGATAAATAAACTTTCGGTTTCAGCTGGAATGAAAGAAGCAAATTGGAAAGTATTAATGCAATGGTCTGTGACCCTACAGTATGGTATATGGTCCTACCTATATGTAAACCACTTTGAATGTGGTTGTATAACTGCAAAAAAGTGGTATACAAGTCCCTATCCCTTACAGCATTTATGCAAGATTGCATCTGGGATCTTTGAGAAGTGCTGGAGGGGATGTGGAGAGCTGGGAACTCATTACCACATGTAATGGCAGTGCCCCGGTATCTAGGGATTTTCAGGTAGGGTGGAAAAAGTAGAGTTAATCACAGGATGCAGGGGATAGCCAGAGCCAATGACCTGCGTACAGTTTTGGAAGGTGGTGGTAAAGGGTTTGTCCCAGTTCAAAATTGCTTGAATGTGAGTATTTGACAACATGGAGATAAATATCAGAACCCTGGTAAATGCTACACTTCTCCCTCCGAATCTGCGGTTTCAGTATCCGCAGATTTGGTTATTCATGATTTTTAATATATATATTTTAAGCAGCTAATTCCGGACCGTCCATGCCTCCTGGCATCCCAGACCTTACCTGGTGGTCTAGCGGGCTTTCGGGGCAAGAGTGATCTTCCTACGCTCCTGCCCCATGCAGATCATTCATAGAAAATGGCTGCCGTGATTTCCCGTCATAGTCTCGAGAGACTACGGTAACTCATGGCAGCCATTTGCTATGAGTGATCTGCATGGGGCAGGAGCGTAGGAAGATTGTTCCTTCCCTGAAAGCCCGCTAGACCACCAGGTAAGGTCTGGGATGCTGGGAGGGAGGCGGGAAGGTCCAGAATGAGGCGGGAGTGGGTCAGAGCTGGCCAAAAAGTTATTTGTGGTTTTTCACGGTCCGGCTCTGCACCTAACCCCCGTGGATACGGAGAGAGAAGTGTAATCTGTCATCTATAAAGCAATGACAGTCTAGACCAGAGGTTCCTAGCCCTGTCCTGGGGGACCATCAGCCAGTCGGGTTTTCAGGATATCCCCAATGAATATGAATGAGAGAGATGTCACTTCCATTAAATGCAAATCTCTCTCATGCATATTCATTAGGGATATCTTGAAAACCCAACTGGCTGGTGGTCTCCCAGAACCACTGGTCTAGACTGCAGAGAATGGTCCTTGTGGTGGAATTCTTGACAGCCATTAGGATGATTAGGAAAAGTCCATTTGAATCCACCAGGGTTATTTAGGATGGTTTGGGAAGATGTGAGGGACACGGGGTGGGGAGAGAAAGGGGAGGCACAGTTTGCTCAGAATTTGACCCACCTTGCTCCCTTTCTTCTCACTTACCCTTGTTCAAGTGACAGATTGAGTCTTGTCTCCCATTGGTTTGGATTATTAGAGGGAAAACTAGAGAGATGTAATATACAGCATTAGCGGAGTGTGACATTTTCTATAATAATAATGGGTTTCTTTTTATGTACTAGCAGTAACATACTAGATGGCTTACAACAGAATTGATAAATTGAAAATGAGTAACAAAAGCAGCAAAACTACAAAAATCTACAAAACATGCAAATTAAATAATTCTGTTCAAATTTAAGTTCAAGTAGAAAAGAGTTCCACAAACTAGGAGCCACTGCACTGAATAACAGAAAGACAACTGTATAGAGGAAACTGCAAGTAGGGCAAGTTTTGTTAGTGACCAGAATGATAAACAGGACACCGTCTATATAATATTTGCAATGAGAAAAAAGTATGTCTTAAACTCTGTCCTAGGGTAATCTTACATAGTAACATAATAGATGACGGCAGAATGGTCCGTCATAATAGATGACCCGAATGGTCCATCCAGTCTGCCCAACCTGATTCAATTTAAAAAAAATTTTTTTTTTTTTTTCTTCTTAGCTATTTCTGGGCAAGATTCTAAAGCTTTACCCGGTACTATGCTTGGGTTCCACCTGCCGAAATCTCTGTTAAGACTTACTCCAACCCATCTACACCCTCCCAGCCATTGAAGCCCTCCCCTGCCCATCCTCCACCAAACGGCCATACACAGACACAGACCGTGCAAGTCTGCCCAGTAACTGGCCTTAGTTCAATATTTAATATTATTTTCTGATTCTAAATCTTCTGTGTTCATCCCACGCTTCTTTGAACTCAGTCACAGTTTTACTCTCCACCACCTCTCTCGGGAGCGCATTCCAGGCATCCACTACCCTCTCCGTAAAGTAGAATTTCCTAACATTGCCCCTGAATCTACCACCCCTCAACCTCAAATTATGTCCTCTGGTTTTACCATTTTCCTTTCTCTGGAAAAGATTTTGTTCTACGTTAATACCCTTTAAGTATTTGAACATCTGAATCATATCTCCCCTGTCTCTCCTTTCCTCTAGGGTATACATATTCAGGGCTTCCAGTCTTTCCTCATACGTCTTCTGGCGCAAGCCTCCTATCATTTTCGTCGCCCTCCTCTGGACCGCCTCAAGTCTTCTTAATGTCTTTCGCCAGATACGGTCTCCAAAACTGAACACAATACTCCAAGTGGGGCCTCACCAATGACCTGTACAGGGGCATCAACATCTTCTTCCTTCTACTGACTACGCCTCTCTTTATACAGCCCAGAATCCTTCTGGCAGCAGCCACTGCCTTGTCACACTGTTTTTTCGCCTTTAGATCTTCGGACACTATCACCCCAAGGTCCCTCTCCCCGTCCGTGCATATCAGCTTCTCTCCTCCCAGCATATACGGTTCCTTCCTATTATTAATCCCCAAATGCATTACTCTGCATTTCTTTGCATTGAATTTTAGTTGCCAGGCATTAGACCATTCCTCTAACTTTTGCAGATCCTTTTTCATATTCTCCACTCCACTCCACTCCACTCCATTTCGGTGTCTACTCTGTTACAAATCTTGGTATCATCTGCAAAAAGGCACACTTTTCCTTCTAACCCTTCAGCAATGTCACATATTGAACAGGTTTGGCCCCAGCACCGAACCCTGAGGGACTCCTCTAGTCATCTTTCCTTCCTTCGAGCGACTTCCATTAACCACCACTCTCTGGCGTCTGTCCGACAGCCAGTTTCTGACCCAGTTCACCACTTTGGATCCTAACTTCAGCCCTTCAAGTTTGTTCAACAGCCTCCTATGAGGAACTGTATCAAAGGCTTTGCTGAAATCCAAGTAAATTACATCTAGCATATGTCCTCGATCCAGCTCTCTGGTTACCCAATCAAAAAATTCAATCAGGTTCGTTTGGCACGATTTACCTTTTGTAAAGCCATGTTGCCTCGGATTCTGTAGCCCCTTAGATTCAAGGAAATACACTATCCTTTCTTTCAGCAACACTTCCATTATTTTTCCAACAACTGAAGTGAGGCTCACCGGCCTGTAGTTTCCTGCTTCATCCCTGTGACCACTTTTATGAATAGGGACCACATCCGCTCTCCTCCAATCCCCAGGAATCACTCCTGTCTCCAGAGATTTGTTGAACAAGTCTTTAATAGGACTCGCCAGAACCTCTCTGAGCTCCCTTAGTATCCTGGGATGGATCCCGTCTGGTCCCATCGCTTTGTCCACCTTCAGTTTTTCAAGTTGCTCATAAACACCCTCCTCCGTGAACGGCGCAGAATCTACTCCATTTTCTCGTGTAACTTTGCCAGACAATCTCGGTCCTTCTCCAGGATTTTCTTCTGTGAACACAGAACAGAAGTATTTGTTTAGCACATTTGCTTTCTCCTCATCACTCTCCACATATTTGTTCCCAGCATCTTTTAGCCCAGCAATTCCATTTTTTATCTTCCTCCTTTCACTAATATATCTGAAAAAATTTTTATCTCCCTTTTTTACATTTTTAGCCATTTGTTCTTCCGCCTGTGCCTTCGCCAAACGTATCTCTCTCTTGGCTTCTTTCAGTTTCACCCTGTAGTCCTTTCTGCTCTCCTCTTCTTGGGTTTTTTTATATTTCATGAATGCCAACTCTTTCGCCTTTATTTTCTCAGCAACTAGGTTGGAGAACCATATCGGCTTCCTTTTTCTCTTGTTTTTATTGATTTTCTTCACATAAAGGTCCGTAGCCATTTTTATCGCTCCTTTCAGCTTAGACCACTGTCTTTTCACTTCTCTTATGTCCTCCCATCCTAACAGCTCTTTCTTCAGGTACTTTCCCATTGCATTAAAGTCCGTACGTTTGAAATCTAGGACTTTAAGTATCGTGCGGCCGCTCTCCACTTTAGCCGTTATATCAAACCAAACCGTTTGATGTTCGCTACTACCCAGGTGAGTACCCACTCGAACATTAGAGATACTCTCTCCATTTGTGAGGACCAGATCCAATATCGCTTTTTCCCTTGTGGGTTCCATCACCATTTGTCTGAGCAGAGCCTCTTGAAAGGCATCCACAATCTCCCTACTTCTTTCCGTTTCCGCAGACGGAACATTCCAGTCCGCATCCGGCAGGTTGAAATCTCCCAACAGCAGAACCTCCTCTTTCCTTCCAAACTTTTGGATATCCACAATCAGATCCTTATCAATTTGCTTATTAGCTTATATTTACCCAGTGTTATCCTTGCAACTGGATTCTGCAACAACTGAAGATATGAGGGCAAGAATGCAGGTTTTATTGTTCTGTTACCTTTGGAAGCTTTGTTTGCAATTATTTTTGTAGAATGTTTGAAAACATAATAAAAATTAAAATCCAAAGGAAAGATCAAAAATGGGGGCAAAAGAACAGAAAAGGAACCAAATGTTATTATCCTTTGAACAGCACTATATTGGCATAAGGAATGTGATGATTAAAAAGAAGCATAAAAACAGATAATTTTGGGCTATCAATTTGTGTCTATTTACATACTCACCTGTAAAAATGTAAAACCTTCTAATGAAACCAAAAAGAAATGGTAGAGCCAAAAAAAAGCAGCTGACTCCCCCCCCTCACTCCCACCCCCTTTTTATGAAGCCGAGTTAGGCTCTTTTAGTTTGGAATCTGTTTTATTGAGAGACCAAGACATACATATCAAATGTTCAAGAAGCATACTATATCCAATTAGAACAAAACAAAGACATAGCATGTACATTGTCTCCATTTTACATAGTAAAGCAACCAACTCAGACCCCCCCTCCAATATCCTGTTCCCCCAACCACTCTTAAAGGGGTAAAGATCTAGAACAATTGCTTTCGCCCACTACTTATGAGGAATTCAGGAAGCGTCTAAAAACATACCTGCTCCTGAAGTATCTAGACAACTTGACCCATACATCTCTTTCTCCTCAATAATGGTTTTCTTGACCTATTAATCACTTTCTTCCACCTCTCTTAAGTTCAATGAATTTGTACCTTCGTTTAATCTTTTGTAAACCGCATAGAACTTCATGGTACTGCGGTATATAAACTGGTATTATTATTTATTTATTTATTTATTCAAGTCAAGACCATACGAAAAAAAAAAAGAAAAGAAACACTGGCAGCCCAACTCTTAGGATCATTCCAGCTAGAGTCTCAGCTCTTGAGTCCCCCCCCCTAGTCCCTTCCTGCCCAGCCCCCTTCCCAAGAACCCCCCCTCTCCTCGAATTGTGATGCTGGAGCCCTCCCTCCTCCCCCACCCGCCTTTTTCAAAGGAAGTTCAACACTGCACTTCGGGCCTTAAGAGAAAGAGAAACAATATACACTTCCCATACCTGAAGAAAAAGGGCCGTGCACTTTGGAGCGGGTTTGGCATTTTGAAGGCCCAATAACATCAAGGCATAAACGCAATTAAGAAGGGGCAGCGCATTAGGTTCTTTTATCGCCAGCCGTGGAGGTATTAGTTCCAACAGTTATAGAAATTCTATGAGTGTCAGAGCTTTCACCACCATTGCCGGTGATTATTAAAAAAAAAAAAAAAAAAAAAAAAAGCCTACTGCGTCTTCATAAAAGGGGGTGGAGGGGTGTTAATGTTTTTGAGAAGCTGAATACAACACAGTAATTCGGTCTCTGTGGAACTGTATTTCTTTTTGAGTGAATTAAAAAAAAAAAAAGCTGATTACATGAGTCTTATCAAATAGCTTCTAATCTGGAAAATGATTTTATATGACTGTGCACTGAACACATGTAACAGCCTAGCCACATCGCATAGTGGTTTTTGTTCCTTCATTTCATCTTTAATAAAAGGTGACCCGCCTGGGACTGAGCGCAGGGCTTAAGAAGGGCTTTCTCATCTGGCTCTCATGAAGCTTTTTGTTTGCTTTGAATTGGTCCCCAGCGATTGTGCAGGTGTTTGACGTTAATGTATTCCAGAATGTTGAAAAACATTTTGTGCACCTGCGGAAAACAAATGGAAAAAAAAATAAAACACCACTTCAAGGCTGCCTGCTCTCTTGAAAGAGCACGCATTTCTTAGCACCGCAGGAGATCAGTTCTCAAAATATCAAGCTGCTTGCTTTCCTTGGTTCTAGCATCCCTTCCCCCACTCTCATTCCCCCCCCCCTTTGGGTCTTATTCCTAGTTTCCCTTCACTTTGTACCATTTTTATATCTTGTATTATGGGGCTCATTTTTAAACAAACAAAAAAAAAAGGTCCAAAATGTGGCATAAAGGGGCAGATGGCCGTTTTTCTCCCCAAACCCTTCCAATTTGCTATTTTCTAGACTGATTTCTATGGTGCTCGTCTGCAATGCATCTAAATCTCAAAGGGGGGGGGGGGGTGTTAGAGACTTGGTCTGGGCAGGCTTATGATTTGGATGTTTTTTGGCCATAATTTGAACATTTAAGAATACGTCCAGGGCGCAATTTGGACATCTGGGGCTAGACTTGTTTTAACAAAGAATAAGGGGTCCTTTTACTAAAGTGCGGTACCCGATTTGCATGTGCTAAATGCTAACGCGTCCAAAGGGTAGAATGCGACGCGTTAGCATTTAGCGTGCGCTAAATCGGCTACCGCCCCTTAGTGACAAAAAGGTGTTCAAATTGATTAGAAGACCACTGGAGGGATGAAGGCATGACCACACACACACACTCCCTCAGTGGTCACTGACCCCCCTCCCACCCCCCAAAGATGTGAATGAAACAGAACATGCCTGCCTGTATGATAGCTTCAGATATTATGGCCAGTCCTAAGCAGGTCCTTGGAGGAGCCTTCTGGCTGGTGTAAAGAACCGAAGAATGGGGGCATTTGATAGCTAATATAACTAGAATGTAGGACTAGATTAGGGTTTTCTACTAAGCCCTATGCTTTAAACTTTCAGTTTTTTATTTCTTCCCCCTCCCTAATATTGTTTTTTCCTTATATGTTTCCTAAACTATTTTTTAAAATTGTATTTCTTTACCTACTCCCTTCCCTCTGTATCATTAATTTGTCTTGTCAGTCGTATTTACATTGTCTGTTTCCCTTCAACTACTGTAATATAATATTTTATACTTTGTACATCGCTTAATCAAATATTTAATAAACTTGGAAACTTGGGCTTGGGTCCATACTCCACTCTAACTACTACACTTAGGGTGGAATTCTGTGAGCCTTCCAAACCCCATTCTAATCCCAGATGTCACCTGCTATGGCCAATGGCATTGGCTATGGCCAATGACATTTAATGTGAGCAAATGCAAAGTGATGCATATGGAAAAGAGGAACCCGAATTACAGCTTTGTGATGAAGGGTTCCACATTAGGAATCACTGCCCAAGAAAAGGATCTAGGTTTCCTCACTGAGGATAGGTTGAAACCCTCAGCTCAATTTGCGGTGGTGGCTAAGAAAGCATTCAGGAATTATCAGGAAAGGAATGGAAAACAAAAATGAGAATGTTATAATATCCTTGTGTCTCTCTAGGGTACTGTGTACAATTCTGGTCGCCATCTCTCAAAAAAGATGTAACAGAATTTAAAAAAAAGGTACAGAGAAGGGTGACGAAAATGATAAAAGGGATGGGATGACTTCCCTATGAAAAAAGGCTAAAGTGGATATGACTTTTCAGCTTGGAGAAGAGACAGCTCAGGGGTGATATGATAGAGGTCTATAAAATACTGAGTGGAGTGGAAAGGGTGGATGTGAATCGCTTGTTTACTCTTTCTAAAAATGCTAGGACTAGAGGGGTAAAGCTACTAAGTAGTAGAGTTAACCTTTTGGCCTTCTATAGCCATAAAGCTCTATGACCTCACAATGCAAGTGTTAAGAGCCTTAGCCTATAATCATTAAGTTCTATGACCTCACAATGCAAGTGTTAAGAGCCTTAGCCTATAATCATTAAGTTCTATGACCTCACAATTCAAGTGTTAAGAGCCTTAGCCTATAATCATTAAGTTCTATGACCTCACAATGCAGGTGTAAAGAGCCTTAGCCCATAAGAAAAGGAGGAGATAGTGGATGATGCAGATGGGCAGACTGGATGGCCATTAGGCCTTTATCTGCCATCATGTTTCTATATTTCTATCATGAGCCTTTTGTTCAGTCCTACTTGATGCCTTCTTATGGCATTTGCAAATCACCTGAATAGTAAGGATAAAAGGACATGAGCAGGGTAGATGGTAAACCAGGAATTGACTGATTCTCTTGGTTTAGTTCTGGTTCCACTAACTCTACATCACCCCAGATTTACAGTTTGACATTCACAGGCCAGAGACTGTATAACCAAAATAAAGGGCTGCTCTTCTATTGATATTTGAATGCGATAAGTTGCTCTTGTTTGTAGGCTGTGTGAATCATGGTTATTTGCTTTGGCTTATACTTGTTTTATTTCCTGATATTTTACCTGTGTGGTTTAAAAAAAAATTGTATGTTTTGTTGTTGTAAATTGCCTTTTGCTACCTTAGTGGGAGAAGCAATCCATCAGATGAATAAATGCATTTAGTTTGAATGATTCTAAATTTGATCCCTCTCCTTTATTAATCTGCATTCCTCCAAGGTTTTGTCCTCTGTCCTATTCTATATCTGTCTCACCATCATGGTCCACATATCATCCAGTTAAGGATGAAACTGTTGCTGCTATGCTAATATCACTGAAATGTCTTATTTATTTCTGTGTTTTTAGTATAGCAGCAATAGTTTCATCCTTAACTGGATGACAAGTGGACTTTTATTCTACCTGCCTCCTCTAGCTTCATTAATGTGTTCCTGTTTTCTTTCCGACGTCTCTATATTGCTCTGTCTTTCTCTTTTCCTTTACCTATTTCTAGTAATTTCTTTTTTATGGATTTTAAAGTAGTCTGCTCTGTCATTGCTATGAAGAGCAATAGATCAAGTACAAATAAGTAAAATAAAAATATTTTCCATCCTTCAATGACCCCCAGTCTGAAGTTCTGTGATTATCCTGTTAGATCTTTTGTCTCTTGCTCTCCTGGTTTTCGTTGTATTAATGCAGCTCTGCTCTCTCTTCAGCTGTGCGAAAGATATTCTTCATGCTTCACACGTGCTCTACTACCTCCTATAAGAGTGGGAGTTTTTGTGTGTATGTGTCCCTTCTTTCTGCAACTGCCACTCTGGCCATGTTCAAATCTGTGCTTGACTACTGATCTTCCAGACCCTCTTCTGCCCACTTCGAGTATTTCAACACTCCACAGCTTGTTTGCTTTCTTTTTCATCTCCCTGCTATTCTTATGCCTCTGGCCCCTCTATGTCACTGCTTTGGATATCTGTTAAATTTCAGTATCACATCAAGGCTCTCACCCTTGCATTCATGGGCCCACATGACCTTCCACTGTCCTAACTTTTCTGATTAGCCTGTAATCGTCTTCCATCTGTTCCCCAAACAGTTTGCTGCTCATTTTTCCATGTGCTGGTCAGTCATCTCATAGGAATTGAATAAGTGTCGGAGCATTTCCCGCAGCAGTGGCGCTACCGTGACTTGATAAAAGGGGGACTTAATTGTAATTTGTATTCAATCCTCTTCCAAAATGTTTAAGGGGTCTTTTACAAAGCTGTGGTAGCAATGGTGCTGCGGTAAATGCACCGGAGCCCATTCAGTTCCTATGGGCTCCAGTGCATTTACCACAGGGGACCCCAAAGTCCCTCCTTGAGGGCCAAACCCAGTCGGGTTTTCAGGATTTCCCCAATGAATATGCATTGAAAGCAGTGCATGCACATAGATCTCATGCATATTCATTGGGGAAATCCTGAAAACCCGACTGGATTCGGCCCTCAAGGAGGGACTTTGGGGGACCCCCTGATTTACCATGTCTTTGTAAAAGGGAACCTTAGTTCACCAACTCATGATTAAAACTCATCTTTTGGGTCTTTTTGATGCTACCTAGTTACCTTTTTCTGGACCATCTATACTTTGAGGAATGTCCTCTAGAATTGAACACAATATCAGGGGTCAGGGGTAGGCAATTCCAGTCCTCGAGAGCCGGAGCCAGGTCAGGTTCTCAGGATATCAACAATGAATATGTATGAAATGGATTTGCATGCACTGCCTCCTTGAGATGCGTATTTATTGTGGCTATCCTGAAAACATGACCTGGCTCCGGTTCTCGAGGATTGGAATTGCCTACCCCTGTTCTTGGTGAATATCACTAATGACCAGTAAAGTCTGTCCCCTACTTTTATTTATCCCCTTCACTAATTCCCCTCTGTATTGATGGATTGCATGAACAAGCATGATGGTGGCATAATTTTTATTGGTTGCCTCTTCCATTTCAGGTCAATTTTATAATAGCAGGGATTGTGTAAGAAGGAGCTGTCAAATAAACTAAAGTCACCCTACTGTCAACAGACAGCCATTTATATGTTATTACTGTCAACTGTGTATTATCAGTAATAAGGTAAACTTGAGTAAGATTCTAAAAGAGTTTGGATAATTTTATCCCATTATTAATATGGACTTGGGGAAATCTACTGCTTAAGCAGCATAAAATCTGTTTTACTCTTTGGGATCTTGCCAGGTACTTGTGACCTGGGTTGGCCACTGTTGGAAAACAGAATACAGGGCTTGCTGGACCTTCAGTCTGTCCCAGTAGGGCAATTCTTATGTGAGCCAAGTATAGGACAATCAAACCATTGTGACATCACAGATGATGCTGGCTCTTAGGCATTGGTGGAATGAGGCTCACAATCTGAGCTCTGGAATGTTGCTACTATTTGGGTTTCTGCCAGGTACTTGGGACCTGGGTTGGCCACTGTTGGAAACAGGATGCTGGGCTTGATGGATCTTTGGTCCGTCCTAGCATGGCAGCTCTAATGTTTTTATTGTTATTGTGTACCCACATTCTGAGGTCTTTTTTTCTCTACTTTATTAAACAGTTTGTCAACCCAGACTTGAAGCAGATTTTTTTTATTTTGAGGGGGGGGGGGGGGGTTGGAATTTTTGGTGTTCATTGAATTTAGACTTTTACACTAGTGTGTTTTAAAAAAATTGTTATTACACATTTCTTTTCATCCGCTAACAAGAGAGTGTGGGGCCACCTGATCACCCTACCTCTCTACCTGAGTCCCCAGTGCCGTTTGAGCAGCAGGGATGTCATCGGCATTCCCAGCGCATGCTTAATCCATGCACAGAGATTGCCAATGGCAGCTGAAAGTGCACTGCCAACTTCCTCACTGATCCGATGGCACGGGAAGTTCGGGCAGGGCTTGGGCATCCCCACCAACACCACCAATATTGTGTGCTACTACTAGGTGGGCGTGGACCCAAAGTAGGTTTGCCCCTGCCCACCTATGGCTATGCTACTTTCTAGAATGCCCTACCAGTGAAATGCTGGAAGGAAAAAAAAAATATTTTCAATTTCATGAAAAGATAAAGCTGTTGCAGCAAACATTGGAATCCTAGCCTTTGTTGATTCCGTGCAACATAGTGTCAACAGTTCTGGCTAACGATCACCTAGTTTATAGTTTTATAGAAACATGGTTTCCTTCATTAGCTTTTATGTTTGCAGTCTGCTGAAATGTATGGGGGGTCTTATTTGTGTATTAAACACTGCTGTACTTTGCGTTTTATGAACTGTGATCCTCCATGAACTCACTCCCTTGCACTGGAAGACCATATGTACATTTTTTTTTTTAAATTTTACCTGTTATGTTTGCTCACTAAATATTTTTTAAAAAATGTATGTTTATTGAATGCACAAATACACAGATGGAAGAAAGCAATAACAGATGCAAAGAATATTTTCATTATATCCCCCAACTTTACACAATATTTCAATAAAGTAATACCCTGTTGCTCTCGTTGCTTAAAAGAATTGCTAGAAAGTCCCGCTGAGAAATCCAAATTGCCTGAAATAGGCAGTCAATCTTTTTGATATAGAGCCAAGTCCACACTCTACGGAGTAGTGCAATTAGACAACTAGTTTTCAGATGGCTAGGTAGCTTATTAGGAGCTGCATGCAATATAAAACTTATGGAAAAAGGAAATATCAGAATCAGTCCACACCATATCGTCAGTCTGTTACCCTACAATACAAATTTAACCCCAGCCCACTCCTATGCTTCTATCTAAAGCACTGGAATCAACTGCCCAGACAGATCCGATCCCTTTGAAGGAGTCCTGAACTTTAGGAAAGCTATTAAAACAAACCTCTTTACCTAACTCCCCTTACAAAGAAATGTCTATTGCTAATTAGATCCTCAGTCTATGTCACGTTAGGACAAAAACTTGTTTTGCACTGTAACTATGGCAAATTGTAACTTGTAAACGGTATATGATGAATGCTGGCATTAGATCTTGCAAAGTTTAAATCTTAGCTTTTATATTTATGCCGACGATATCACGATAGCTATCCCGTTAACTTGTTTGATAGTCGAGATAACAAATTTTATAGCAACTATTCTGAACCAGAATAATTTATTTTTCTCAAGTACTTTAGCAAGAATGTGAGCCTTTGAGACAGTCAGGGAACTCTAAGTACTCTCTCTTCATCTTAATTAATCTTACTTAATGCATTTCTTCTGTTTCAACTGTAAACCGCTTAGAACTTCACGGTACAGCGGTATATAAGAAATAAAATTATTATTATTATTATTATTGAAGTAGAATCGATTTCAAACTGAAACTGAACCCCGAAAAAACTAATTTTTTTCTTGCAAGTCCCAATGACAAGATTAAAGAAACAATGATACATCTGAATGGTTTGGACTATCCTATGAACTGTGTATTTGCTGAATGCCCTTTCTATTGCAAACGCAAGCAGTGTTTCACTTCCGGTTCACCACACAATTGTTTCCCACGTATTCACCTTTATAGGACTTTTTGTCGAAACGCGGACCGTGTTGCGTCCTGTATCCCTAGCGGACTAGGTCCTTTAAGGCTTTTATGTGGATGATTTCGGTGTACCTTTGGAACTTTGACACTTTCAAATAAAGTCCATTTTAGAACATCGTCACTCCACAGAGCTTTTTTGGTTTTCTCTGGATTTTTTTCTCTGTGAATATTTTGGGGTCAATTCCTTTTGTTTTTTGCATATTTGCTGAATGTCCAGCCTTCTTGTGAACCATCTAGAACCATTCATGGTCTGGCGGTATATAAGAATAAAGTTATTATTATTATTATCCCTAGTTGAGTTAGGATAAAAACTTGTACAATATTGTATTGCAAAAACGTGTACTGTAAATATGGCAAATTGTAATCCATTAACTGTATATTATGTATGTTAACCTGTAACCCGTTCTGAGCTCGTTGGGGAGAACGGAACAGAAAACCAAATAAATAGATTTCCCCCCCCCCTCTTTACAAAACCGTTGCATGGGTTTTAGCAACAACTCCAACGCTCATAGAATTCCTATGACTGTTGGGGCTGCTACCACTACGCCTGGCGATAAAAATCATACTACAGTTTTGGAAAAAAAAAGGGGGGGGAGAGGGAATATAGCATGTTTTCCTCCCATTCCATAAAAAGCCTTGAACGAGACACTAGACACATATGTCTATCTTTTCTATGAAGCAAGAGGGGAATAGTTTGAAATTCATAAAGCCTTTGGGCAAGTTCACCATTTTAAATAATATCAAATGGTCCATCATTGATAGTGGGATAGCCACCCAATTTCTTAACAAGTTCTTAATAAAACTAGCCTCATATAACTTGTCAAGTGTCTTTGGAAGCTGAACCCTCAGATAGTGAGTCGAAGGTAAGTTTGGATTTTTTTTTAATGCTGATGAAGTTCCGACAGAGGTGAAAGCATAAATGTTACATAGAAATATGATGGTAGATAAAGGCCAAATGGCCCATCCAGTCTGCCCATCTGCAGCATCCACTATCTCCTCCTTGTTCTAAGAAATTCCACATGCCTATAATAAGAACATAAGATTTGCTGCTGCTGGGTCAGACCAGTGGTCCATTGTGCCCAGCAGTCTGCTCACGCGGCAGCCCTTAGGTCAAAGACCAGTGCCCTATTTGAGTCTACCTTACCTGCGTATGTTCTGGTCCAGCAGGAACTTATCTAACCTTTTCTTGAATCCCTGAAGGGTGCTTTCCCCTATAACAGCCTCTGGAAGAACGTTCCATATTTATACCTCTCTCTGGGTGAAGAAGAACTTCCTTACGTTTGTACGGAATATATCCTCTTTTAACTTTAGCGAGTGCCCTCTCGTTCTCTACTAAGTCAATTCCCTTCAATATCTTGAATGTTTCTCAGTCTCCTCTTTTCAAGGGAAAAGAGGCCCAGTTTCTCTAGCCTCTCATTGTACAGCAACTCCTCCAGTAACTTAACCATTTTTGTCTCTCTTCTCTGAACCCTTTCATGTACGGTGACTAGTGCTGGACGCAGTATTCCAGGTTGGGGTGTACCATGGCCCGGTACAACGGCATGATAACTTTCTCAGATCTGTTTGTGATCCCCTTCTTAAACATTCCTAGCATTCTGTTTGCCCTTTTCAGTCACAGTGTCTCCACCACATCCACAAAGAAAGTATACTAAATATTTGCTATGAAAGGCTACCACTGTGTAAATCATACATAAACACATTTCAAGGGAGATGAAAAACATGAGGATTTCTGCAATCAAGTTGCAAGTCCTTGGAGAAAGCTAATGGCTACACATTTTCTATAATTAACTTCCTCTGCAATTAGTTTCAGTCTGAGTAAAATTACCTATAGCATTCATTTTTTTAAAGATCCCCACAGGACCTTAAAATGGTTAAAAAATAAAAAAGGTCTTTCCTTGCTCCAATTTTGACCTGGAAGCATCAAATTCAAGGTGCTCAGATCAAGGCTTTGTTTATTGTACTCGTCACATGGACAGCGAGTTTAGACTGCTGGAACAGGGAGAAAATGCCAGTGGAATTAAGAGTTTCTCCTGAATTGAGACGTTAATAAAGGAGGCCAGAGGTAGTACAGTAAATTCCTTCTTAAGGGCTGAGGACACTATTGTGAAATCGCTTGAAGGCACTTTTCATTACTGCTGCAGAAGCAGGAAGTTAAAAGCATTGCACCTTGCTTTTTCAGGTTCCAGCAACCATAGGTAAGAATGTCTGCAGACAGCCCAGGGTCCGAGTCACAAGACATAGCTCATAACAAGGAAGGAGACTATTATTTTTTTTTTTAACCCAGAAAGGATTTACGATATCTCATGGAAAGCATTGGTCTGTTCAACTAAAATAACTACCATCAGTATTTGAATATATAATGCTACCTAGCAATTCTGTACATTTATATTTTGGAGAAAACAATGCAAACTTTTACTTTATTAGGCAAGATACCACCTATGATTACTGCTGAATGCTAGAAATGGTACAAGTGGGGCTGGAACTGTACACATCAACCAGAGATAAATGAAAATGAACAAATATTTATTAAAAAGCAGAACAGTCTCTTATATACAGTATATTAAATCCAATTTGTGTTGTAGGCCCAACACGATCTGTGTTTCAGCCTGCCTCAGGGGTACAAGACACATCCAAAAAATAAGTCCTCTTCGATTTCCTGCCTTCAGCCGTCTACCGGACGGCTCACTATGACCAGCAACTCACAGTGACCAGCAATTATTGATTTCACAAGTGTAACCTATTGGATGTGTCTTGTACCCCTGAGGCAATGCCGAAACACAGACCGTGTTGAATTTAATATATATTGGATTTAATATATAATAATAATAATAATTTTATTTCTTATATACCGCTATACCATAAGTTCAAAGCGGTTTACAACAAGATACATACAAACAGAGTATGAGATGTTACAACAAGATACATGCAATGAGGGTACGAGATGTAAGGGGAAAAGAAAAGTACTTTCTGGGATACAAGTTCCAAATGGAAGAGGACCTGGATGCTTTGAATCAAAAGGATGTATCTAGTCAGAGGTTGGGATGCAAGGGTAAAACAATTTGGGTGCAATACAATTACAAATGGGAAGAGCATGAGTTAATCTAAAATCAAGAGAATTGGGGAATGGGATGAGGATAGCTGAGGGGAATGGACAAGAATTGGGATTAGAATTTGTTAAAGAGACGGGTCTTCAGTGATTTTCTGAAGTCAGCATATGAAGTGGCCTTGAGTATGGGTTTTACGAGCCATGTGTTCAGTTTGGCTGCCTGGAATGATAACATTCTGTCAAGGAACTTCTTGTAATGACATGATTTCAGGGATGGGTAATTAAAGAGGAGTGTGTGGCACGGTGGTTGAAGCTACAGCCTCAGCACCCTGGGGTTGTGGGTTCAAATCCCTTGCTCCTTGTGACCCTGGGCAAGTCACTTAATCCTCCATAGCCCCAGGTACGTTAGATAGATTGTGAGCCCACCGGGACAGAGAGGGAAAATGCTTGAGTACCTGATTGTAAAACCGCTTAGATAACCTTGATAGGCGGTATATAAAATCCTAATAAACTTCAAACTTGATTTATTCTGCAGGAGCTCTTATTAGAGCTGTTGAGGTTGAATTGAGAGGCGAGGTAAGTTGGTAGCATTCCAAAGACAGCTTTGTAGCTGATGCAGGCAAACTTGAAGAGTATACTGGATTCCACCGGCAACCAGTGGAGTATCTGAAAGTATGGACTGACATGTTCCCATTTTTTTAAACCAAAGATGAGCCGGATCGCAGTGTTCTGAATTAATCTCAGCTTGTTATAAGCTCCCAGGTATATAATGTTGCAGTAATTAGAGACTGTTCTACTTTTTAATAAATATTTGTTCATTTTAATTTATCTCTGGTTGATGTGTACAGTTCCATCCCTACTTGCACATTTCTGTTGTTTCCTCATGGGGTTTATTGCTGAATGCTATCCAACTTACTTAGGGTCCTGGATTCAAGATCTTTCCACCGGTGGGGGGAGGAGGAATGAGAACAGCAAAGCTGCAGGGTTTAAGGGGGGATCACCCCTTGTCTTTAAATAGGCCACAACGTGTTAATTCTGTACATATTTATTAAAGTGTTAACAAATTATACAAGGACGCACAACATATATGTTCATATAATGATTCAAAATGTTGTGTGATCGTGGCACCGAGGTACCCCCCTCTTCAACCCCAATATGCACCCAAAAAGAGGGAGAAAAAGCCTCAGACTAATGTAGCAGTATAGAACCAAGAGGTACAAATCAAAACTGCTTTTGATACTTTCACTGGCCAAAAAAAGCTCCCTCACAGAACAGTCACCCGGAGGCAGGTTCAAGGACTTAGCTGACAAAACACGACGCTGTCACATCTTCTCCAATCTTCCCAACAAGCAACCTTGTTTCACCAATGTTTGGCTCATCAGGGACAATACAGCCCCAGAACAAAGGAAACAGCAAACAGCACTTAAAGCCCTCCCTCCAACACAGACCTCAACCAATCAGCACTCAGCTCAGCTCTTATCAAACACAACTGATTGGAGAAAATCAAAACATAAAAAAAAGGAAAAAAGCAACAATGTAAATGATTTCCCCCTTAAAAAAATGCTTGCCACTCCACTCTCTGATTAAGACCCAATGGCCACACTGTTTGTAAAGAAAAAAAAAATCAAACGTTGTTCAGTTTGGTAAAGTTTTTTCTTCAAGTCTGCCCTGCACACCAGAGGAACCAAGGCATAACTATCCATGCAGAGGATGGGCAGACAAGATGGGCCATTTGGCCTTTATCTGCCATCATGTTTCTATAACATAGATCATTGGAGAACAAGGCTAGAGCCGGGCAGACTTCTTGAAAATGGCAAGGACAAATCAAGATCAGGTATGCATATGAGGTATCATATCATAAGTTTATCTTGATGGGCAGACTATATAGGTCTATTAGAACATATATAAGTCATTTAGAACATAAGAATAGCCTTACTAGGTCAGACCAATGGTCCATCTAGCCCAGTAGCCCGTTCTCATGGTGGTCAATCCAGGTCACTAGTAGTCAAAGAGTAACAACATTCCATGCAACCGATCCAGGGGAAGCAGTGGCTTCCCCCATGTCTTTCTCAATAACAGACTATGGACTTTTCCTCCAGGAACTTGTCCAAACCTTTCTTAAAACCAGCTACGCTATCCTCTCTTACCACAATTTCTGTGGCAGAACTGGAATCTCAGTCCAAGTATCAAAGCTTAACTATGGAACCATCAATTATTTTCTGTGCACATACAGTAATGAGTGCCAGAAACAGTTCAGGAGCACCAGCAGCTAGCTAATTTCACTGCCTGTTTTTGCAAACCCAAGGTTGACCTTATTAGCTAACCCAAATGCTTTGTGTGCCAGAAGTGCTGGGATTTCTATTTTTACCTTATGCAGTGTAAAGTTTAAATTTTAGGCCAGTGTGAGTTACAGTTGATGAACACCCACTTAGGGGCAAGGTGATGGATTAAAGCATTAAGAAATGTCTTGCTAACAATTTAATTAGTTCTGCTGGGAGCGGAGAATATCACGTAAGAGAGAGAGAAGCTACTTTACCTGCTGTGTAACTTCTTGCCAAAACAAAAAACAAAACAAAACAACCAACCCCACACCGTTTTCAGCCTTTCTATATAACCACAACATTATTTTTTACTAATACTGATGCTATCTATCAATGTCTTGAAAATATTGTGTGGTTTCCATATATTATCCACACAGAAGTCTACTCTGATGAAGAATCCTTGGATAAAAGGCCCTCTAAAAATAGAAACATCAGCCCAATGGGCTAAATACCTAGATAAGAGACATAGGCCCAAATTCTGCAATCGGCGCCTAACGGAGGCGCTTATCTAAATTGAATAACAAGCTTTTTAATCAGCAATAATTGAAACTTAGGCATCTATCAAGAAAGAGCGATTCTATGGCGCTATGCACGTTAGGCGTGGGCGTGGCTTCGAGTTAGGCGCCTTGTTACAGAATCGCTGCTCTTAAGTGTACTTAAGCACTCGCAAGGCCGCCTAACTTTTAGTTGTGCCTAGAGCTGGCCTATTTATTGGGCGCCTTCAAAATAGGTGCCAGCATGAGTCACTAAACAGCACCCAATTTTACTTTAATCGCGCTGAAAGGTGCCTAATTTGGCGCCTAACTTTTAGGCACTTCTTATAGAATTTGTCCCATAGAGTATACATTCATTCTGAAATAGAGAGCAAGCGCCAGCAGCTTTCCCCTGTTGGAATGTTACTTCAGGAAACATACATTGATCAAAACTAGACACTTGAATCGCTGAGGAGAGGTGAACCAAAATCTATAGGATGAAAGATTGATAGTTACCCCCCATTTCAGCAGATTATGGGAAAAATAGTTCACAACAAGTGTAGAAAAACTCGTAAAATAGACATAAGTGCTCACGGATTTTGTAAGAAAAGAGCTGGAAACAATTATTCATTTCACAGCTGCTTCGAAGTGCTGATGGTAGAAACTTTCTACACAGAACAGCACAATAAAGTGAGATATCTCATCCACTGGAAATTTTGTAAACTCTACAACATCGCTGAACTAGAATAGCACTGGAATCATAAACCTATGAGCAGCCTCCTGAGTGCTGTGTGAGATGCAAAAATTACTCACAATCCATGCCTTCTTGGCTATGGTGCAGTTCGGACTTGGGATGTCCCAGCAGTGGCGGGGGGGGGGGGGGGAGATCATGTCCAGGTAAACCCAGACATCTGGTAATCCTAGTACATTATT
This sequence comes from Geotrypetes seraphini, assembly GCF_902459505.1. Classification (NCBI taxonomy): domain Eukaryota; kingdom Metazoa; phylum Chordata; class Amphibia; order Gymnophiona; family Dermophiidae; genus Geotrypetes; species Geotrypetes seraphini. The sequence continues at coordinate 47,458,060 of NC_047101.1, forward strand.
ACCATTTAATGCTTGCTAAAATGCACCTTAATAACTACCCCCAAGTCAATTTTCATAAGCTGCTCCCATGACTAGGTAGGATCACAATATAAATTTCCTTTAGAAACACAGCATTATATACAATATCTGTACATGCAATGGGTAAAACCCAGAATTTTTCAGGAAGGATTATTGTAATGTGTGCCAAGTATAATTCATCCAAATTTCAAGTGTTTCAAAATTGTCATTACCTTGTTGGAGAACACGCTGAGAATGCCGATATTTTACTAAATTGCAAACATCAGCATAAAATCTATGCAAAGTAAGCAATGACCTACATTATGCAAATAAGCTCATTACCTATGAAATATAATGCGCATGAATGCACATAACTGGCATTAATGCAAAAAAAAAAAAAAATCTTCACACAGGAAACTGGTTTGCATATCAATAATTATGGGCTTACATGAATTAGTGACGAGATTCAATCTGTTCCTTATGACATGAAGTCAACAAACCTAGTCAAAGGGTACAGATACAGCCTCCACCTGCCTGAAGATAACACTGGGACAAGCAGACAGTACAGGCAGTCCCTGGGTTAAGAACGAGTTACGTTTTTAAAGATGTTCTAGTCGGATTTGGACGTAACTCAGAACTTGTAGATTTTAAGATTCTTGCTGCTTACGTCTGCTCCCAGCTGACAAAAGGGCCAACTGTTCCTATACTGTTCTTAATGTGGCCATGCATCATTCCTGAATCTGCTATAGAAGTGTAGGAGTTTATGCTCTTGGAAATACTGGCGTTTGTAACTTGGGGGACTGCCTGTATAAACAGCTTCATTTTCTGCTATAAGATTTTGACATCAGAGTGAGCGGAGTGTTTCATGATAAGCCAAGAGAGGTTATTTTTAATGCGTGGCTTCGAGTTAGGCGCCTTGTTACAGAATCGCTGCTCTTAAGTGTACTTAAGCACTCGCAAGGCCGCCTAATTTTTAGTTGTGCCTAGAGCTGGCCTATTTATTGGGCGCCTTCAAAATAGGTGCCAGCATGAGTCACCCAATTTTACTTTAATCGCGCTGAAAGGTGCCTAATTTGGCGCCTAACTTTTAGGCACTTCTTATAGAATTTGTCCCATAGAGTATACATTCATTCTGAAACAGAGAGCAAGCGCCAGCAGCTTTCCCCTGTTGGAATGTTACTTCAGGAAACATACATCGATCAAACTTTCATGACATGACAGACTTTTGGAAATCAGGGGTAGTGCAATGCATTTCACCCCCTCCAAAAGGGCTTTAGCGACCAATAAGTGAAGTAAACCTCTCACTGCACTCTAATTGGATATTTATTTTTTTATTTAACAATTTATATACCACATAAAACTATGTAGTTAACATATTGGTTACACACATAATATCCTAATCGCCCTTTGGTCGCATACATATGTACAAACAGTAGACAGACAACACTGGAACAAGCAGACAGTAGAGGCCTATACCATGGTCAACCAATTATAAAAATAAATCCTAGCTCCTTATTTAGGGCCATTCATTGGTTCAATCTATCTATTACACTTGAAGATACATTTCATCCATTGCTCATAGCAAATTAAAAAATGAAATGCAATTGAATCAAGAATTCTTTACCGCTCAGTATACTACAACGAATCCAATATCCTCCCTCCCATCAACACCCTTCTGCCAAAAGCAAAACCAAAAGCTTCTTATTGAAGGCTGGAAACACCCATCAGGATCACAATATGCAGAAGCACATAACCACATAGACTATAACCTCTCTTGAGAGCTACAAAGCACCTCCTGTGATGATCGCAGAGTTTAAGATGGAGTGTAGCAGTTTCTCAAATACTGGGGTCCACCATGAATCAATGGATTTTTTTTTATTTTTTTAATATTTCTAATCCGCTTAACAAACTAAGAGGCTCATAATATCATTAGACAAAAAATTCTAGCCCTGCTACAAAGAAATCAGAATTCCACACTAGATCAAGTTCCACCATTTCACTTCTAGGCATAGGTTACTAATATCAATTAAAAGCCTTGACAAAGAAGTATGTTTTAAACAATTTCCTAAACTGTAAAACATTTTCACAAAATCATATTGCTCTAGACATCTCATGCCAGGAAACTGGACCTGCAACTGAAAAACAGGATTTTCTAGTATTGGCATATTTCACTTCATCCCTTTTTCAAACATCTAAATTACATATAAGTTTCTGATCTTAACATTCTACCCGATTAGACACGTACAGAACTCTGACATTTTAGTGGATAAATGAACAATTACACAAATGAGCGGTAGCAAAACGTTTAAAGTGCTATTCTGTAAAGGAATGTGTGACATACCCCTGGATTCCATATATGGCACGTGGATCTGCATGCCAAAATTTTGGCATGCTCCAGAGATGCACATACAAATTAATTGGCTAATGAAACAATTAAAAATAATTGGATGCCAATAACCTGTTATTAAAGTTAATTGGCACCCATTAAAATCTGAGCACCCCTCACAGGTGTCGAACTCAAGGCCACAGGCCAAATTTGGCCCGTCTGGCTGTTTTATGTGGCCCGCGGTGCAATCGATGCAGCATTTTCATTGCCACCCCCGGTATTATCTTCTGGCAGGCTCCCTCCTCCTCACTGCCGTAGTGCACAAAGTCACGGGTGGCACTCCTACGTGTGTCCTGCGCCTGAACCAGAAGCCTTCCCTCTGACGTTGTTTTATGGCAGAATCTAAATACCAAAATGATGTTATAGAATAAATCTTCACAAAGCATAAAAGAACAAGGAAAACAACCCCACGTAGAATAGACCAAAACAAGAAACAAGTGGGGAATAAGACTGTACTCGTCAGCCTTGGGAACAATAAACTTTATTAATTGTAATCACAAATAAATACTCAATAAAGGTATAGGTGCATGAATATAATGTCCTTTAAAAGTACATAATGTCCTTTTTCGTCTTGACCCGACATGGTCCGTGTTTCGGCCTCCAGGAGGCAGCCTGCCTCAGGGGTAAAGCAGTCAATCTAAAAAAATACATACAAATCTCAAAAACATAAAGAGATCAATTTAATATATTAATACTTACAAAATTTAAGATAAACAAAAATGGATAAACAACACAAAATCACAATGAAAAAAACTGCATCAATGGAATCTGCATAAATAGCCATAAATAAAATGAACAGCACAGAATAAAATTGTAAGTATTAATGTATTAAGTTGATCTCTTTGGGCTCCTTTTACGAAGGTGCGCTAGCATTTTTAGCGCGCAGCTAACCCCACACTACATGGAAAATACTAACGCCAGCTCTATGGAGGCATTAGCGTCTAGTGCACACGGCGTTGTAGCGCGCTAGATGCTAACGCCTCCATAGAGTTTGCGTTAGTATTTCCCGTGTAGCGCGGGGTTAGCGGGCGGGGCATTGTAGCGCGCGCTAAAAACGCTAGCGAACCTTTGTAAAAGGAGCCCTATATGTGTTTGAGATTTGTACGTTTTTTTTTTAGAGCGACTCCTTTACCTCTGAGGCAGGCCGAAACATGGACCATTATATTTATGCACCTATACCTTTATTGGGTATTTATTTGTGATTACAATTAATAAAGTTTATTGTTCCCAAGGCTGACATGTATAATAAAATAAGCCTTTAACCTACCCTAAATATAAAATCAGAGGGTGACAGAAAGCCATTATAAAGAGCCAGGAAATGGGAATCACATTACTGAACGACTGAACAATGATGTCTTGTCAGTCAAACAACTGGGCAACTCTATGCTAGGTCAACTGCAAACATTTTAGTTGGATTTGCAGTAGACTAATTGGCTGGTTACCACTGAGGATCACAGTGGCTGTAAGACTGAATTCTATTTCACACCCACAGACTAGACAATGTTGGTACCACTGCAGAAATCTGTCATACAAATGTCATTATCTGAATCCGAAAAAATCCCCACAGGTTTTCTCTATTGCTTTATTATACGAGGTGGCATCCCGCCAGTGACAGAAGATCTCAACTGCTCTCTATGCAACATGCTCGACAACAAAAATTTGGATGTAGCCAAGTCTGACTTTCGTTTATTAGCTTCGAACCAGTCTGACACTGTTCCCAGTGACTCAGCACTCTCTGAAATCAACTGCTGTTCTATCTACACAAGTCACTAATTATACATCATTCATGTAAACATGACATACAATTCCAAATTGTTCCACAACAGAAAAGAAGGGATAATGGAGATCTGTGACAATTCACAACAGCAGCAGAAATATAGAACTTCACAAACCCGTTGCATATTTTTGAGATCTATCCCTATGTATGACTATCCACTGCTACTACTAATCATTAATCACTGCCGGTTCCAAGCCTAGAGAAGCGTTGCTAGAAAGTTGTATCCCTGAGGCAGCGGGGATGTAACCTTGTCCCGTGAAACACAGGCCAGATCGGAAGATTTAAAGTTTAAAAGCCTTAGTTTTCAAAAGCACAAAGCTAAGTATTCTAAATTATGAGATGTATTGAAGTAATCTACAGCACAAAAGCACTTTTATGAAGCACTTTGAAGCACCTGTGCACTTTAGAAGTCTAGCACAATTTTTCTGTCAGTTCTGAGTGCTGAAATGAACTGTGTGGTTTTTTCATAAGTCCCAACCATGCAATACTAATGAATTGAGAATATTTTTAAGATTAACTAATGAACGAACGAAATGAACATTGAATAAATATTGAGCATTTAAAAAAAGATTAGGAAAAGGAGATATAACATTTTTAGGAATTAATAATAAAGTAATTAATATTAAATTAATGTTTTTAGTTATGGTAGGGAGGAGGGGTTCATGCCAGTGATGTAAACAGGAGTAAGAGAAAAGAATTTCTTTCTCTTGGAAGAAATCCCAGAATGGGAAAATTACTCCATAATCTGAAGCTTGTCCCCGTTTAATTAATTAATAATAAAATAAAAATCACATACAGAGCCATTTTGACGTTTAGGAATGGTTCCTTTTTTTGTATTTAATAATAGATAACCATTAAGTTTTGTTTAGTTTTTAAATGATGTAAAGACACGTATAAGTGTCCAAAGTGGTTCATAGTCATTCGCGCGCGGGACTTCAGTGCGCCGACATTGCAGCGCAGACAAATCAGCGCAAGACCCCAGCGCGCCACCTAAAAAGTTACTTTTAAAGAGCTCCAACAGGGGGTGTAAGCGGGGAACCCCCCAGTTTACTTCATATTCTTCACGCTGCTGTTGGGGGGGTTTTGGAACCCTCCATTATAGAGTAAACTTAACTTTTTCTCGATTTTTTTAGGAAAAAGTTAAGTTTTCTCTATAATGGAGGGGGTTGCACCCCCCACACACCCCACGGCGGCGCGCTGAGGTCTTGCGCCGAATTGTCTGTGCTGCAATGTCGGCGCACCGAAGTCTCGCACGCTTTTGTCCCGTCACCGTCCAAAGTTATCCAAAGTGACCAGATAACCTCTGCAGGGACAAAGTAAAGACCCCCACACACAAACACCTCGTGTTCACAGACCCTGTTGCACCCCCAAAAAGTTCAGAATAAAAACATACATACCTGCCTCCAGAAAACCAGCACCTGGCATAGGAAAGCCTAGTGGAGCTGGAAAGAGTTGCCAGGGGTGTGGGATAGTGAACCATAGAGAGGAGGACCAAGGCCCATCAGCCACTCTAACCACATCAATGGTGGAAATGTGAGCCCCTCCCAAAACCCTACTGTACTGCCATTTAGGTGCCACCTGCAGCCATAAGGGCTATTGGGGTTGTAGAGAGGTGGGTATAGTGGGTTTTGGGGGGCTCAACATGACCTATAAGAGAGTTGTGGTGAGATGATTATGTGGCATCCTTTATGTGAAGTTCACAGCAGTGCCCTGTAAGGTGCTCCACTGCTCTGTTGCCATGTCTGGATGGCCAGTCCATCACAATGCTGGCCCCTCCTATGTCCAAAAGGTCTTGTTCTGGATGTTTCAGACTTGGACAAATTTTTGGTTGAGAATGTGGTATAAAGATAGACATACTGGCGGTTTGGATGATCAAATGCCTGGAAGTCCAGATAGATTTTCAGGCAAAAATTAAAAATTTTGGATGTACTTTTCGAGAATGGACATTTTTCCGTTGCTGCACCCTACGTCCAAATCGGACTTAGACTTTTTTTTTATTATGCCCCTCCATGCCTTTGAATAGTCTGTCATATGTCAATTGACCAAAAGAATCTGAAGATAAGTTTTCTTGATTTCAGTTTTTGTAGTCTGAAGGTTCTCATCCTTGCATACGATCATGTAATGTGCTTTAAAAGTGAGCACAGAGTAATATGGCAAGGAATTATAGAGACTAATAATAATAAGCAAGGCCATAAAGTTCTATGTGGTTTACAATAGTTAAAAATAAAAGAAGTTGAATAGAACTAAAAAAGTTAAAATCCAATAATTAGAGACACTAAAATGATCAAAATAGTGCATAATAAAATTTTTACGAATTAGCTGCCTAAATACTTTGAAAACAGATATGATTTTAGATGTCTCCTAAATTCCCCATAAGTGTCAGTAAGCAAAAGCAATTGTTCTAAATCCTTACCCCATAACGCTGCTTGATATGAAAAAAGATTTTGATGATGTTTTTTAAGTTTACATCCTCTAACAGGCGGAAAAACAAAATTCAGATGTGAGTTTTTCTTATGTCTGTTGGTTGCAAAAGAGAAAAGCTCAATTATATATTTGGAAGCTTAACCAAACAAAGCCTTAAAACAGAAGTAGCCAAACTTAAACTTCACCAGCGTCTCCATTGACAACCAATGTAGTACTCGATAGGAGGGTGTTACGTGATCATATTTCTTCAACCTAAAAATCAGCCTGACTGTCGCATTTTGTACTATTCGCAATCGTTGCATATTCTTCTGGGAAATTGCCAAATAGGCAATATTGCAGTAATCAAGCTGGCTTAGTATAAGAGGCTGTACCAAAACAATGAATGATTAAACCTCAAAATACGCCCAAAGAGTAAAGAAACCCTTTCTGACCAAAGAGTCCACCTGGTTCTTCATAGTCAAGCCCTGGTCCAGTATTATTCCCAAAACCTTAATGGTAGATTGAAAATAGCTGAATTTATTTATATGCAATGATGTTTTAGTATCAAACGGGCGCAGTGAAGCTACAAAAAACTTTGTATTTTTCTGAGTTAAGTTTCAGTCTAAATTCAGTCATCCGTTGCTCCATTAGACCTAATACTTCTATTGCTTTAGGAATAACTTCAGAAAGAGAAATAGCAAATGGAATAATGATCGTAAAATCATCTGCATAACTAAACAGCTTTATCCCCAGGTGGGACAATTGCGCACCTAATGATGACATATAAACGTTAAAGAAGAATGGAGACAATGGTGAACATTGTGGAACGCCAGATGAATTATTCCAAATACCTGAAAGATCATTATTGAAACGAACTTGATAGGTGCGAGACATGAGAAAGCCCCAAAACCATTCTAACACCTCTAATACCTCTAATACCAATAGCATCCAAACATTGCAGCAATTTCCCATGGTCCACTAAATCAAATGCAGAACTCATATCAAATTGCATAATCAAGGCATTAAGACCATTACTAAACAAAGAGCGTAAATTGTCCAAAATAGCCGCAATTACTGTCTCGGTACTAAATAAAGGTCTAAAACCAGATTGTGGGCTGCCAAAGTGTTTTGCAAGATGAGCAAAACATTCGCAAAATCGGCACCTCGGAAACTGAGCTTGACTCGATTTATGAGCCCCCCCACCCCCGCAATCCAGCATCCCCCCACTCGTGTGGCCCCCCCCCCCCCCCGCTGCAATCTGGCATCACCCACCCACCCAAACACATTGGCTTACCCCCATCTGGCACCGGCACCAGCACTAACGCACAGGACATGGCGGTGCCCGAAGATCTGCTATCTTCCTTTTCCTGGGCCTTGAGCATCTGCGCATGCTCAAGGTGCCAGTGGCCTCGGGGGGGGGGGGTTTAAGGTGGAGCAGCGCCGCTGGCCTCGGGGGTGGGGGTGGGTGGGAACATATCAAGGGAACATATCTATACCTTAGTTCCTAGAGGGAAACTCACTTTGATATACGAGTACTTTGGTTTACAAGCATGCTTCTGGAATGAATTATGCTCGTAAACCAAGGTTTCACTGTAATTTTTTCTATCCAATGGTCCCAAAAATCAACCCCTTCACCAAGCTCCACTAACAACTCATGTTGTGGCCAATATTCCTCTGGATTAATATGGCCCCTTATAAGATGTTCTTTTTTTATTCTTGAATGATTTAAATTTTAATTCATTCCAAACTAAATTAAAATAATAAGTGAAATGATCGAACCAAATATCTTGACAAAAGTTACCATCAATTAGAGAGACAGAAGGATCTAAAGTCTCCTTTAAGGACATAGCTACCACATCTAAATGATGACCTTTTTCATGTTTTTGTGTAGGTAAAGGCTATAATTAAGCAAAGATAAAAAAATAAAAAAAAATCCTCAACATCTACTTTATATTATCCTTTTCATTTAAATGTAAATTTATGTCTCACGCGATAATATTACAGAAACTAGTCTTTAAGCCCGTTACATTAACGGGTGCTAGAATATATGTCTGTCTTTCTTCCTGTCTCCCTCCCGCTGTCTATCTTTCTTTCTTGCTTTCTCCCTCCCACTGTCTGTCTTTTTTCTATCTGTCTCTCTCCCTGCCCCCTATGCAGCAGCATTTCCCTCCCCCCACTTCCCTGTGCAGCATCATTACCCCACCCCACTTCCCTGTGCAGCAGCCACAGCAGCAGCATTCCCTCCCCCTCCATTTCCCTGTGCAGCAGCATTTCCCTCCTCCCACCCCACTTCCCTGTGCAGCAGCATTTCCCTCCCCCCACTTCCCTGTGCAGAAGCCGCAGCAGCATTCCCTCCCCCTCCACTTATTCTGTGCAGCAGCAGCGGTATTTCCCTCCCCCTCCACGTCCCTGTGCAGCAGCAGCATTTCCCCCTCCTCCCTTCCCTTCCCGTGGTCTGGTCGGCTCCCTTAGTCCCTTGCCGGAGTTATTTTTAAGTTTAAAGGTGCCGCGGTGACTCCTCTCATGATCCCTGCCTACATTAGAAGCCTTTTCTGACACAGGTGCGGCTCGTGAGAACAGCCTCTACCGCGGCTTTGAACTTAAAAATAAACTTCAGGCATAAGAACATAAGAACATAAGAAGTTGCCTCCGCTGAGTCAGACCAGAGGTCCATCTCGCCCAGCGGTCTGCTCCCGCGGCGGCCCATCAGGCCCACTGCCTGAACAGTGGTCTCTGACCAATTGGAGTGTAAAGGAGCCAGCCAGACCGCACATTAACTTGGGGTCCGCGAGTGTGGGGCCGTTGTATGCATGCATGCACACTCCTGTCATCCATGGACCTACGGATCACGCAGGTAGGAGTGCACATGCGCGCTTAGCATTGTCACGATCCTAGCCCTAAAGCTGGACTCGTGCCTGGCCGTGATAGGACGAAGGTCACCCCTAACATACAGAGCACTAAGGAAAGAGATAGGGTAGTGAGCAGTAAGAAGGAAATTACTGACTGCCCCTTTAAGTCTAAAAAAATCCAGTTGCAGGGAGTGGAGGTTGTTAAGAGGAACAGCTTGGAACAGCCTCTGAGACACACCTCTCCCTCTGCTAGTCCCCAGCTGAGGGTAATAAGCAAGAGTGCAGCTAAACCTAAGAAGGCAGTGCAACCAACTCCTCCCCCTCTGAGAACAGGGCGTGGGAAGTTGTGCAATTTAGAGGCTGTCCTCAGAAGGAAAAGATTAGTCTTTCCTGGGCCAGCTACAGGAGAGGACTCTCCTGATGGAGCACTGCAGCCCCAGGATATTGAAATGACTGAGGCTGATACTGACCTTGGAACCAGCCAGCAGCCAGTACTTGAACCCATGGACTGGACACAGACGGAAGGACTGCCTGAAGATTGCGGCATGGACTGGAGTTAAGTGGCAGGTCTGTGCAGTCTATATTATAGCAGGGTTAAGCTAAGGAGGGGTTGCTCAAGGCAAGCTGCCCTGAGAATATAATGAGGCTGCTACTGCTGTGTTCATTTGGAACAGGGAAAGAAAAAAACAAAACGTTTGTTTTGTTCCAAGTGCTGAATGACTGAATACCTGAAGTTTTGAACTAGGTTTTGAATGGGTTAAGATACCTGAGGGAAGTAAGGAACTTTGGGGAGAATCCACTTACCATTTGGGTGGGTTAGTGGAGCCATTCGTGGCATTCTGTTTTACAGAAAAGTTTAAAAAGGTGGATTCACTTACTCCCCTCCCCCCACATCAGCTTAGCTAAGCTGATTGGGAGCAAGCCAGCAGAACCACAGGCTTGCATGTAGCTCTATCAAAAGGGCTGGCTTTATTGCTGAAGACTTGGTGAAGCTTGAGGGCCGCAACATTTGTGGACATTTACTTAGACCAACTAATAACAATGATTTTGGGACTATGTGATATTTTACTTACCTGAAGTAAGGTGGTTACTGAGCTCTTTTGATTTGAGCTCTGTTTTGCTTTGTTTTGTTGCTGGACTATCATTGTTACTTGTGGAGCCAGGGCCAGTTGTGCATAGACTCACACATGCCACAATAAATGACTTTATTTTTGAACCAAGATTTGATTTTTCTTTGATAACCATTATAGTTCCAGTGTTGACAAGGCTGTTCCAGCAGGACTTCCTACTTGCAGGAAGCACGTGAGGGCCTCGTTGAAGTGAGCAGAGTCCGGGGTTACTGAGGACGCAGGTACCGGCTCCGCTACAATTGGTATCAGTGGTGGGATATAGCGCCTCCTGCTGGACACTGGTGGAACTTGTGAAAAAAAAAAAAAAATTTAAAATATAGTGGGAAAATTTTTTTTTTTCCATGGACTTCAGCTAATTTGTTGTTTTAGCTTATTTTGTTAGTTTGTTGTGTTGGTTCCTGTCGGTGAGGAGCTGAGTTCCAGGCGGCTGAGACCGGGTGTGCGGAGGAAGCACAGGACCACAGTGATCCGGCTGACACTTGCGGTGGGCCAGAAGTCGGAGAAAGATCCAGGAGGCTGCGAACCTATAAAAGAGGACAAAAACGCAGTAACGACTGGGGGTCAAGGAGGCCCAAAACCCAAAGGCTGACCCATAAAACGTGGGGGTCCAAGCCCAGGGAGGTCTCACGGGAGAGGCTACGTTGTTTCTGCTGTGGGAAAAGAGGGGCATACACAAAGATTCTGTAAAAAGAAAAGAGATTTTGTGTATGCCCGGGGACTAGCGGACAAGCACCCTAGGGAATATCGGGTGAAGGTCCTGGTAGCGGACAAAGAAGTCTTAGCTCTGGTTGACACAGGCGCCGAGCAATCGGTGGTGTCAAGAAAACTGTGGGAAGAGCTAGGTGAAGGCCCAGGCACAGTGATGGAGAAGGTACCCATAACTTGTATTCATGGGGAGGCCCATGAATACCCGCTTGGACACCTGAACCTTCAGTATAAAGGGAAAAAATCTCTCTTACCAGTGGCCGTATTAGATTCGGTGCCTTACCCCTTAATATTGGGACGGGACTGGCTAGTACAGGCACAGACAGGGAGGTTCAGCGGCGGTGAGAGACAGGGAGGATATGTGTTGGGCACTCAGGTAGAGGGAAGTATAATTGATGCTTCAGCAAGGACACGCAGATCCCGAGCGCAGAAAACAAAACAGTGGAAGCCTACGATTAGGTGGGTCCCACTGTCAGACCAGGCCCGAGCTCCTACACGGGCGTACCCGGGAGCTGCGGGGTATGACCTGTATGCGGCTCATGACCAGGTGATACCGGCTAAAGGAAGGGCCCTGATAAAAACAGACATTCAAGTGTCTCCCCCACCTGGCGCTTACCTTAGGGTTGCGCCAAGATCAGGGTTGGCTTTAAAACACTCCGTAGATGTGGCTGCGGGGGTGATTGACCCTGACTTTAGAGGAAACGTGGCCGTGCTATTAGTCAACCATGGTGACAAAGAGTACAGAGTGCAAGTCGGGGAACGAATTGCCCAGCTAATCTGTGAACGGATTTGGCACCCCAACCTAGCACAGTGGTCTCGCCTCCCAGAGACAGACAGGGGGGAACAGGGATTTGGATCCACAGGGGTAGGGACTCCGGAAAAGGGAGCTCGCGCTGACTTAGGTCCCCTCCTGAGGGAAGAGAGTGAGGCTGCTAAGCTAGCCGACTTGGACGCGGAGATATTGAAATTAAGGGATGAGCTGACATCTACACGAAGGGATTGGGAGGCCAAGCTAAAATTGCAGGTAGAAGCCAAGTCTCAGGCGTGGGAGGATCAGTTAATGAGGAATAGGCAGCAGGCTAGGGATGAAAGCACTGCCCAGTGCCAGAGGGAAGCGGAAAAACTGGCTGGTCTCATGGCGCAGGTGACCGCCCAACTGGAATTAGTCCAGGGTCAAGTAAAAGAAAGTCAGGCTCAACAGCAGGCGATCCAGAATAGTGTCAGGGAAATGGAGAACACTTGCGGTGAGCTAACCACCAGAACTGGCACGACAGAAGGTTGGGTGGCAAGGCAGAGATTGCAAGAAGAACAAATAGAGGAACACACTCAACACTTTGAGAAGGTCCTAGATACGTTTAAAGGAATGGATCAGGATCTTGAGGCAGTGAGGCAGCAAATTGAAAATATGCAGGAAAAAGAGTTAGGAGGTATAACTCAGGTTATATCAGCATTGGCTCAGAGGGTGGATGGTTTGGAAGGGGCCAAGAGTCAGGTTGATGGGGCTTTAGGAAAACCATACCAGCCACCGATCTTGAGATGGCCCGAGGACTTTGAGGACCCCGATCCGCCAACCTTAGAGCTAGCTAAAAAATTTAATAAACCAAGGAGACGCTACTAACGTGATGTCCTGTTTGCTCAGATGGTATTGTCAGACTTAGTGACAATGTAAGAAGGGAACCCCCTTTTCTTTAAATTAAAGGACAGTCAAATTTTTAGGGTGGGAGTATGTCACGATCCTAGCCCTAAAGCTGGACTCGTGCCTGGCCGTGATAGGACGAAGGTCACCCCTAACATACAGAGCACTAAGGAAAGAGATAGGGTAGTGAGCAGTAAGAAGGAAATTACTGACTGCCCCTTTAAGTCTAAAAAAATCCAGTTGCAGGGAGTGGAGGTTGTTAAGAGGAACAGCTTGGAACAGCCTCTGAGACACACCTCTCCCTCTGCTAGTCCCCAGCTGAGGGTAATAAGCAAGAGTGCAGCTAAACCTAAGAAGGCAGTGCAACCAACTCCTCCCCCTCTGAGAACAGGGCGTGGGAAGTTGTGCAATTTAGAGGCTGTCCTCAGAAGGAAAAGATTAGTCTTTCCTGGGCCAGCTACAGGAGAGGACTCTCCTGATGGAGCACTGCAGCCCCAGGATATTGAAATGACTGAGGCTGATACTGACCTTGGAACCAGCCAGCAGCCAGTACTTGAACCCATGGACTGGACACAGACGGAAGGACTGCCTGAAGATTGCGGCATGGACTGGAGTTAAGTGGCAGGTCTGTGCAGTCTATATTATAGCAGGGTTAAGCTAAGGAGGGGTTGCTCAAGGCAAGCTGCCCTGAGAATATAATGAGGCTGCTACTGCTGTGTTCATTTGGAACAGGGAAAGAAAAAAACAAAACGTTTGTTTTGTTCCAAGTGCTGAATGACTGAATACCTGAAGTTTTGAACTAGGTTTTGAATGGGTTAAGATACCTGAGGGAAGTAAGGAACTTTGGGGAGAATCCACTTACCATTTGGGTGGGTTAGTGGAGCCATTCGTGGCATTCTGTTTTACAGAAAAGTTTAAAAAGGTGGATTCACTTACTCCCCTCCCCCCACATCAGCTTAGCTAAGCTGATTGGGAGCAAGCCAGCAGAACCACAGGCTTGCATGTAGCTCTATCAAAAGGGCTGGCTTTATTGCTGAAGACTTGGTGAAGCTTGAGGGCCGCAACATTTGTGGACATTTACTTAGACCAACTAATAACAATGATTTTGGGACTATGTGATATTTTACTTACCTGAAGTAAGGTGGTTACTGAGCTCTTTTGATTTGAGCTCTGTTTTGCTTTGTTTTGTTGCTGGACTATCATTGTTACTTGTGGAGCCAGGGCCAGTTGTGCATAGACTCACACATGCCACAATAAATGACTTTATTTTTGAACCAAGATTTGATTTTTCTTTGATAACCATTATAGTTCCAGTGTTGACAAGGCTGTTCCAGCAGGACTTCCTACTTGCAGGAAGCACGTGAGGGCCTCGTTGAAGTGAGCAGAGTCCGGGGTTACTGAGGACGCAGGTACCGGCTCCGCTACAGCATTTTATTATTATAGATAAGTAATTGAATTATGTAGAACAAATTCACAGAAATCCTCTCTAGCTTTTCGATGGAACATAGAATAATGTACAAGAAAGAGGATCCTCTAATTCCTTGTTATTAATTTTACTAGCTAAAATTTCCAAATGATTAGTCATTTTAGAATCCAATAGTTCAAATTCAAATCCTTCCTTAAGAACAACTCCCAATCCTCCCCCTCTTCTACCATCACGATTTAACGTAAGAATTTTAAAATTAGCCGGAAAAAGATTGTTTATGATTGGATCCTCATCAGAAATCAGCCAGGTTTCCTTTAGAAAAAGACAGGCTATTTGCTTGCTGATGAGCCAATCCTTAATTTAAAAAGCTTTGTTTCTAACAGATCTAGCATTAAGATAGGCACATGAAACATGAGAAGATGTATTAGGCATGATAGATGTAATAGTTCTAATAGATTTCACTTCCCTAACCCTTTTTTAAAGGTATGTTGATGTCCTCCATTGCTTGCAATTACACTGATCTTACTTGTTCTATCCTCCTGTTGGTTAACTATAAGTCTAGTGGATATATCAAGATTATCAACTTTTTGTACCTTTTGATTAAGATAAATTGAATGTGACTGTGGATAAAGTGAATTAACATCCTTAATACTACCGCCCACTAAGTAAAACTGTAAAATCAATAAAAGATTAATTGTTGCAAATTATTATTATATCTCCTTCCTAATAGATTAAATATAGTGATTTCCAATGAAAAGCTGTGTCAAAGGTTGAAAAGCCAATAAAAAGGTATGAGAATAGGTGGAGCAAGCTCCCACACCTGATGAGCTGTGTGAAAGGCTGAAAAGTCCCCCCCAAAAAAAGTATGAGAATAGGTCGAGCAAGCTCCCACACTAGATGAAAATGCTTCAGTAACAGGCAAGACTACACCAAAACTTTTAAAAAGGTATGAGACTACCTCTGGAGAACCCCAAAGCCAAGGAGGACTCAGTGTGATTAATGTCATTGTAAAGTGTTTTGTAATGCTGAGGTTTTGCTCTTCTGTAGGTATGGAATCACTTTGACAGCGGCTCGTGCCCTGGTCAGGCAACAGGTGTTAAAACCAAGCCGAATAATGGAGTCACAGGCTTCATACCAACAAAGTTTCTTAGCGACAATGTAGTCACATGCCCAGAAGAAAGAGTCAAGGTAGAAGAAGAGTTTGGCATGACTGTGTGAAGGAGGGTCGACAGAGGTACCTGGTGCGCCCACCCTTGGGAGGGAGAGGAGCCAGAAGGTATCCAGAGCACCAGGTTGTGGGAGGGAGTTAAGGGAAGTAGCAGGTGTGGCCAGCTGCCCGAGTCCATACATCAAGCTCCATCTCTGGTAGTATTCAAATCTGGGCTAAAAGTCATAAGAACATAAGAAGTTGCCTCCGCTGAGGCAGACCAGAGGTCCATCTCGCCCAGCGGTCCGCTCCCGCGGCGGTCCATCAAGCCCATTACCTGAGCAGTGGTCCCTGACTATCCCTATGACCTACTTCTACTCCTATCTCTACCCCTCAATTCCTTTATCCTCTAGGAACCTATCCAAACCTTCTTTGAAGCCTTGTAACGTGCTCCGGCCTATCACAGCTTCCGGAAGCATGTTACATGTATTCCACCACCCTCTGGGAGAAAAAGAACTTTCTGGCATTTGTTCTAAACCCTTTTAATTTCTCCGAGTACCCCCTTGTACTTGTGGTTCCACTTTTTCGAGATTGGCTTGTAAAGCACCCATGACCGTTTTATCATTCCATCTCTGAGAAACT
Organism: Geotrypetes seraphini; assembly: GCF_902459505.1. Classification (NCBI taxonomy): domain Eukaryota; kingdom Metazoa; phylum Chordata; class Amphibia; order Gymnophiona; family Dermophiidae; genus Geotrypetes; species Geotrypetes seraphini. Next base: position 47,474,158 of record NC_047101.1, read on the forward strand.
CCCTAACCCCTATTTGTCCTGTTCGTCTGCTTGATTAGATTGTAAGCTCTCCTGAGTAGGGACTGTCTCTTGAAAGTTTAATGTACAGTGCTGCATATATATAGTAGCCCTATAGAAATGTTAAGTAGTAGCTGGTAGTACATAAGAACATAAGAACTGCCATCTCCGGATCAGACCTTCGGTCCATCAAGTCCGGCGATCCGCACACGCGGAGGCCCTGCCAGGTGTACACCTGGCTTAATTTATAGTCCACCATATCCTTATATGCCTCTCTTAAGGAGATATGCATCTAGTTTGCTCTTGAAGCCTAGGACGGTCGATTCCGCAATAATCTCCTCTGGGAGGGCATTCCAGGTGTCAACCACTCTCTGAGTGAAACAGAACTTCCTGACATTAGTCCTGAACCTGTCCCCCCTTAGCTTCATTACATGTCCTCTAGTCCGTATCAAATTGGACAATGTAAATAATCTTCTCTGCTCTATTTTGTCGATTCCTTTCAGTATTTTGAAGGTCTCGATCATATCCCCACGCAGTCTCCTTTTCTCAAGGGAGAACAATCCTAGTGTTATAAGTCTGTCCTCGTATTCCAGTTTCTCCATACCCTTCACCAGTTTTGTTGCTCGTCTCTGCACCCTCTCCAGCAGTTTTATATCCTTCTTTAGGTAGGGAGACCAATGTTGGATGCAGTATTCCAAGTGTGGTCTGACCATTGCCCTATAAAGCGGCATTATAACTTTCTCCGATCTACTCGAGATTTATCATGCCCAACATTCTATTTGCCTTCTTTGCCACTGCCGCGCATTGTGCCGACGGCTTCAGGCTCCTATCTATCAGTACACCCAGGTCCTTTTCTTGTTCACTCTTCCCCAGAGTTGCACCTGACATTGTATACTCGTATTCCTTATTCTTATTGCCTAAATGCATTACCTTGCATTTCTCCACATTGAACTTCATCTGCCATTTCTCCGCCCATGTTTCTAACCGACACAAGTCGCTCTGGAGTTTCTCTCTATCCTCCTGCGATCTGATTGCCCGGCATAGTTTTGTATCGTCTGCAAACTTGATGATCTCACTGGATGTTCCTTCCTCCAGGTCATTGATATAAATATTAAAAAGGATCGGCCCAAGTACCGAGCCCTGGGGTACACCACTAGTCACTTTCTCCCAGTCGGAGAACTTCCCATTTATGCCCACTCTCTGCTTTCGGTTTTCCAGCCATTTGCCTATCCATCTTTGTATATCCCCCTCTATGCCATGGCTTTGTAGTTTCCTGAGAAGTCTTTCGTGTGGAACTTTGTCGAACGCTTTCTGGAAGTCCAAGTATATTATGTCCACCGGCTTCCCACTATCAATTTGCTCGTTCACGGTCTCAAAAAATTGGACTAAATTCGTCAAACATGATTTCCCTTTCCTGAATCCATGTTGACTGGGTTTCATCAAGTCGTGTGCGTCCAAGTGCCGGACTATGCTATCCTTGATCAGTGCTTCAACCATCTTGCCGGGGACAGACGTAAGACTCACAGGTCTATAGTTGCCCGGTTCCCCTCTCGATCCTTTTTTGAAAATTGGGGTGACGTTCGCTATCCTCCAGTCGTCCGGTATCTGTCCAGTTCTGATTGTCAGGTTTGCAAGTTTTTGCAATAACTCTCCGATTTCAACCTTCAATTCCTTTAAGACTCTCGGGTGAATTCCATCCGGTCCAGGGCATTTGTCACTTTTAAGTTTGTCGATCTGATAGTATATCTGGTCTAAGTCCACTTCAACTGTGGTGAGGCTGTCTTCTATTTCTCCTGCAAACACTTTCTCCGCTTCAGGTATTGTTGAGGTGTCCTCCTTCGTAAAGACGGACGCAAAGAAGGAATTTAGTTTGTCTGCGATTTGTTTATCTTCCTTGGTGTACCCTTTTCTTCCCTGGTCGTCCAGGGGTCCCACTGCCTCTTTTGTAGGTTTTTTCCCTTTCACGTATCTAAAGAAGGGCTTGAAGTTTTTGGCCTCCTGGGCTATTTTTTCCTCATATTCCTGTTTTGCATCCCTCACCGCCTTGTGACATTTCTTCTGATCATCTTTATGTTTGTTCCAGGCTTCGGTTGTCTTTATGCATTTCCATTTTTTGAAAGAGACCTTCTTTTCTTTTATGGCTTCCTTCACCTGTATGGTAAGCCATGCCGGTTCTCTTTTGCTCTTTGTTCTCCGATCTTTGGAAATCCTCGGAATGTAGAGATCTTGTGCTTCTGTGATAGCCACCAAGAATGCATTAGAAGGAGCTCATTAGTATTAAAATGAACACTCCATGTAATGCACATTAAGGAACGCCCATTTCAAAGCAGTCAAAATTTTCTGGCAGGTCTGGACCTGTCGGTAGATTTCAGTAGGAGCATTTTGCTTCTAAATTATGCATGTTTTGTGTGTCCCATGCCTAACAGCTGAATCCTGGCCATAGGCGCGGGACACACATGCACATAAAACACGCAAAACAGCTGTGTCCAAAATCAGACTGGAAAAAAAAAAAGACTTCTGAAATTCTGCTGGATGGAGGTTTTGGCTGTAACTGAAAAAGTTCTTGTTTTTCTTCCCCGGGCTGCTGCTTGCGATCACAAAGCCCTGCGCACAAAAGCTGTGCCTACCTCTTGGCTCATGGGCACAGGCACCAGGCACAGTTCCTCTCCCATTCACTGCAGTACTCAGCACAAACGGCGCACATATGATTTGCATATTTGTGCTGAGCATGGCCTGGCGAATGAAAATCTCTCCCAACCCGGTGTTTTCTACCAGGTTGCTGGAGTTCTGTGAATTCAGCCCCTAGTATTTAAACGGCTGTTTGGGTTTGTTTGTTTTTATACGCTATTTTATTTATTTAAACCCCCCCCTTTTTTTTTTTTTACACAACCATAGCGCAGTTTTTTACACTGGCCACAGCGGTAACAGCTCCGACCCTCATAGAATTCTATGAGCGTTGGCGGTTACCGCCACAGCCAGCACTGAAAACTACACTACAGTTTTGTAAGAGTGTGTGTGTGTGTGTGTGGGGGGGGGTATTTATTTATTTATTATCAAACTGAAACCCAGGTGGTTTACAATAAAAACATCCAAAATCATAAAAACAAAACATTAAAAATAACCTGTTTTCTTTGAACCTTCACAACTGACAACATTCCTATCACTGTCAAGGCTGGAGAAAGCCTTAGCACAGTTCAACCTATCACTGGGTTGTTTTTTTTCTTTTTTAATTGATTGCTTAAATTCCATTTAATTTAATCTTGGATCTTATATGAGGACTTGAGCATGACTTAAGATAGAACTTATTTCTTGATTTTTATATATTATGTTTGATGTAGTTTCTATATTTCTTGAATCTTGCTTTCGGTACAAGTTTATACTTGATTGTTATATTTGAAAATTTATAAATAAATAAATAAAAAATAAAATAAAAATAATCAGATACATACAAAATAATCCAATAATGATACTGAAAAACATCCTGAATACAAACACAGCACTTTTCAGTGGAATGCCTGCAAAAAAACTGTTGGTTTGTTTTTTTTAACAGCTTCCTAAGACCCAATGTATTTTCACAAAAATGCAAAATCCCAGGCAAGCCATTCCACAAAACAGAACCAGCCACAGAAAAGGAAGATTTTGCTGCATCAACATAATGTATCTTCTCCCTTCTTCCCACTTCCAACAACATGGAATTCTCAGATCTCAGAGTACGTCCTGGCTTATATATTTGCAAAAAATCTAATTAAATTTGAATTCAAGATCACCAGTGTTTCATGTGCCTAAAAATATTTACAGTACAACAATATTTGGCCTGGTGGAAACAGGAGAACAGAAACAAGGTCACTAAAGTTGCATGTCCTTGGTGCCCAATCATTCCACTTGGAGAAGTGAAGTGGTTTCTTGAAACCAAGGAAAAAGCAGGTGAAGTGAATAGCTGAGAGCATAATCGGCAAGGAACAAATTAAGATGTAAAAGGAAGAGGCGTGCAGATCCAGGAGGCAATGAAGAGTCATTAACATAGCAATTACAATATACAGCACATCTGATAGAGATTTAGACAAGAGCGCCGTCTTGCCCAGCTGCACCTGCACCGTAAAATCACACTCCGGTAATCATTTTGAATGTCAATGATGCCCATAAAACAGTATTTGGAAATGAGCTTGCATGACTGGCAGAGGAGATCACTTGACCATGCAACACTCAACTTCCAACCTGGTTTTCTGGGATATTTAATATAGTCAATTATCAAAACAGATGGCTAAAAAGGAAGGCACCATGAAACCCTACAAAATTTCTATTTTATATATCTTAAGTGGTTTCCAAAATAGTTCTTTTTTCACCCCTAGATTTGATCATTTCACCCACAGCCTCGCCTATATCCCCCCTATTTCACCCTATATCACCCTATCCCCCCTATTTCACCCTATATCCCCCCTATTTCACCCACAGCCTCGCCTATATCCCCCCTGGGCAATGATGGGAATTTGGTTTCTCTCATGATGCAGCACAGTTTGAAAGTGTGGATTCATGGTCCATAAAACTATTTATTTCCTTCACTGGCAGTAGCGTAATGCGGCTGGTTTTATAGCATCATGTTTTTCAGACTCTCTTGCTCAACCGTGCATCTTTTTACTGCGGTACTGTGACTGCAAATGCAGTCGAGTCATTGTGGTAGGCACTCTGTGGTCCAAACACTAAAAACAAACAAACCTAAGCATAGCCTTACAGGGTCGGATCGATGGTCCATCAAGCCTAGTAGCCCACTCTCACGGTGGCCAATCCAGGTCACTAGTACCTGGCCAAAACCAAAGAGTAGCAGCATTCCATACAGAATCTCAAAGAATAGCAAGATTCCAGAATCCCAGAGAGTAACAAGATTCTAGAACCCCAAAGAGTTGCAACATTCCATGCTACCGATCCAGGGCAAGCAGTGGCTTCCCCCATGTTTTTTCTCAATAACAGATTATGGACTTTTCCTCCAGGAAATTGTCTAAACCCTTCTTAAAACCAGCTACGCTATCCGCTCTTACCACAACCTCTGGCAACGAGTTCCAGAGTTTAACTATTCTCTGAGTGAAAAAATATTTCCTGCTATTGGTTTTAAAAGTATTTCCCTGTAACTTCATCGAGTGTCCCCTAGTCTTTGTAATTTTTGACGGAGTGAAAAAATTGATCCACTTGTACCCGTTCTGCTCTGCTCAAGATTTTGTACACTTCAATCATATCACCCCTCAACCGTCTTTTTTTCCAAGCTGAAGAGTCCTAACCGTTTTAGTCTTTCCTCATACAAGAGGAGTTCCATCCCCTTTATCATCTAGTGATATTCATACCCTGCAGCTGCTAAAAATATCAATAAATATTAAAATTTCTTTTGTAGATTTATGGTCTCTCTTCACTTTCTTCTCCTGGAAAATTTCCACACCAAAATGCATCCAAACTGGTATTGTTATATTCATGTGTCAAAATAGGATCATAAGAGCATATGGGATAGTAATAAGAAATTATAAACATACATATATTTATTACACATATACATAGATATTCTTAAAAAATCCTAACTGGTTTTTAAACACTTCATCATGGGCTATAGAGCTCCTGGTCTTTGCTCGATTTAAGGAAATATTTAACATAGGCAGTTACCGTGGGGGAAAAATGTCCACTAGTCATAATTCTGCCTGCTCTTGTCAGGGGTTATTGCTGTTTAACCACAAGAACAGAATGCCTTGGAGGTCACATCACATGCAGCATATCTCAGGTCAAAAGAGCTAGGGAAGAGGAGGGACAAAAAGTGAAGATAAAAATAGCATATCACTGCTGTAAAAAACACTGCTGTAAAAAACAACATGACAAATCAACAGCTCTAGATTAAAAACAATTTGGGTGATTTATTTTAAATGCTGACTGTGGCCATGTGTGGGCTCCAACACTGAATAACCAGGGTTAGGGTTACTAAACTAAACCTTAATTTTATACTATAGACCGGGTCATCAACCAAGAGGAGCTTGACTTGGTTAACAGTCATGTAATGCATAATGCATAAACTTGATAAGGAAAGTAAACTAGAGTAGTTAATTTCCAAAGTGTTTAGCAAACAAGAAGGTATTCAGGGCTTTCCGGAAGGAAGCAAAGGGACCTAAACTTCTTAATGTAAGCAGTAAAGCATTCCAGAATTCAGTTAGTTTAAGAGCAAAAGAATGACTAAATTGGACCTAAAGGATCTGTTTTTACCACTAAGGGAAGGAAATGTAAGTTTTAACTTTTGAGAACTTCTGGACAGATGAGATCTATGCACATTCCAGTCTAAAGGAATCAAAGTGGTAAAAAATGCCAAATAAGATCTTAAATGCAATGCAAATACACTTAGGGCTCCTTTTATCAAGCAGCGCTAGCAGTTTAGCGCGCGTTAAACCGCCGGCTGCACTAGCCACTAGCACTATTACCATGTCAAGTGATCAAGGGCTCCCTGCATGACCATCACGGATTTTGATAAAACTTTATGCACAAAGTCCCACATGTATCAAACGAACTTTGGTAAAGTTTTAGTTTCGCCTGTGGAATATTCGTGGAGATATAGCCATTTGTTTGACCCATACTGCAATGACATACAGTACGACAGTGACATTCTGGCAACTTTGAGACACAATATCTCACGAGCTATGTTTCCCAAAAAACTGAAACTTAGCTACCCTGCACAACTTTTGGAGCTCTATTCAGTGCTACCAATAATAATTTTTGTCGAGCACTGAGTGAATGGCTGAATTACAGTAAACTTGGCCGAAAAAATTAGTGCTCCAAAAAAAGTCAAAGTTTGACATTACTTAGCTCCCACAATAATTGAGTAATAAATGCGAAATTTGGCGCATAATGTCTCAGTACAACGTTGTTTTCAAAAGTACAATTTCAACCTCCAAGCTCTTTCCATTAGTTTACAAATTAAGTGTAAAGTTGCTAATTTGTGTAAAAAGGCCAAAAATAGGGTATTTTCAGCCTGCTTTTACAGAAAAATACCTTTCAGAAACTCTTTCAAATCAGTCTCATTAGAAAGAGCATATTTCAAACCCCCTAGAAAAGTGGGCTTCATTTTTCAACGCAGGTTAACAATGCCCGAAAAAGGGGGACAAAGTTGGGAGATGTCACCATGGCAATGGCCTACGTTTCAACTTACAATTATGTCACTTTTCACACTGTTTTCCCCTGTTTATTTTTACTCAAGCTTTGGGTACAATTATAGTGTTCTTAATTAATGATTATTCCTAACTAGAAATTGAGGTGATAATTTTTGTTGCATGCAGATCACAAATTACAACTTGTTTTCTTTTTCAGATCCACATTATTATTAATTCAGTTTAAAATGGATGCCAACGAATCGACTAATAATAATCCTTTTCTGCCAGACTGTGCCATTGGGCAAAAATTGTTGTCAAAGTGTCATGACGGCACATTTTATTCTAAAAAATGTGGGCTCATTTTTTTACATAATTTGTCAACCGATGAAAAATTGCTTATCACTCGGCGCTCTGAAGTTGAACTGATGGATAAAGACCAAATCTGCCTCCACCACAAAGCAAAGTATCTCGACAAATACGAATTAAAGCAAACATCGTGTTGTAATCCATTTGAAAAGAAAAATCACATTGTTCAAAGTGGATTGTTAAAAGTCGATCTTGCCATGTCTAATGATTTTAGAAAAGTGGCAAAAATAAATATCAAGCCAGGTCAGAAACTTTGCAGTAGGTGCAAAGCTCAATACGTTTCAATGAGTGAAGCTACTGCAGCATCTTCATCTTCAGACGATTTTGATATCAGCATCTCCGATGCAGTTGATCAAAGCTTGACTGCTTTAGGAACCTCTCCATTGAAAATTCGAAGTTTAGCTATAAAGTTTAGCTATAAAGCCGGCTATGTGATACGAAAAATTGAACGTGTGCAGAATGTGATAGCCAAGAAGATTACATCTGCTGCTGGAGTTTCAGCTGAAGAAGTTGGGCCATTTCGTCAGTCTGTAGAATGCAAGTTATGTGAAGATTACACTGACCTCATTGAAGAAATGAAAACAAAAACTGCAATATCCAACAGGTCAATGAAAGTTCAATTATTGACGATGGCCCCAAAAAGTTGGTCAATAAAGGAAACAGCATGAAGTTTGCGTTTCAGAGTGCATGGTCAGAACAGCCCAAAAAGTAAAGAAAGAGAAAGGCATTTGTTCTATACCTGATGCAAAAATTGGCAAGTCCCTTCCAAAAGAAATTGCAAATAGAGTTCAAGATTTTTACGAAGACGATGAATTCAGCAGAATATGTCCTGGCAAAAAAGATTGCATTTCAGTCCGCCTCAATGGTTTAAAAGTACAAAAGCAAAAGCGGCTGCTGTTGTGTAATTTAAAAGAGCTGTACGTGGCGTTACTGTAACAAATACGGAACTGAAATTGGTTTTTTCCAAATTCTGTGAGCTCAGGCCAAAGTGGTGTGTAACCGTTGGTGCATCAGGTGCACACTCCGTGTGTGTCTGCACGACATCAAAATGTAAAGCTCATGCTACAAGGCGCCAATGTCAAAGAGAACTACAAAGTTCTTATGGAAAAAACTGTGTGCGACCTAAATGTCAAGGACTGTATGCTACAACAATGTCAAAACTGCCCTGGTGAAGAAGCACTAACAGCATACCTGGAAGAAATATTCAAGGATTTAGATCCAGAAGAATCAATAGAATTTAAGCAATGGGTTCACGCTCACCGTGAAACATTAGAAACAAGCGTACTAACCATGGACAACTTTATTGAAAGACTTGCAAGCAAGATTTGGAAGTTGACAAGCCACCATTTCATTTCAAAACATCAAAGTGAATATTTGAAGATGTTGAAGACAGGCTTAAAAGAAACGAAAATGATCGTTTTGATGGATTTCGCTGAAAATTACTCATTTGTTGTACAGGATGCCGCCCAAGGCTTTCACTGGGAAAATTCACAAGCTACAGTACATCCTTTTGTTGCATATTACCTCAATGAAGTGGGCACATTGCAAGTTGTAAACTGTTGCATTATTTCTGATCATATGCAACATGATACGATATCTGTACACGTGTTTATTCAAAAGTTGATCGAATTTTTGGTAACTCAAACAAACATTACCAAAATATACTACTTCAGTGACGGCTCAGCTGCACAAAAACTACAAGAACTTTGTGAATTTGTGCAATCACAGAAATGATTTCAACATTGAGGCTGAATGGAATTTTTTTGGAACTAGCCACGGAAAATCACCCTGTGATGGAGTTGGTGGAACAACTAAACGACTGGTTGCCCGGGCTAGCCTCCAAAGACCATCAACGGATCAAATATTGACGCCAAAGGATCTATTTAACTTTTGTGATCAAAATATACACGGAGTTTAAATACCATTTATGTTCCAAAAGAAGAAATTGAAGAAAGCAAAAAGTTTAAAGAAGAAATTAGGCATGAAAGCAGCACAGTAGCCGGTACCAGAGAGCACCACCAATTTGTACCAGTCGACTCAAACTCGGTTCGTGTCAGCAAAGTTTCAAATGACACAATAAATTTTGTTGCCAAAATTTCTGATACTGCCATTCCAAATTTGAAAGTGTCCGAAATCTTTCCTGATTGCTACGTTGCCTGTACTTACGATAATCAATGGTGGATAGGCAACGTTGTTGAAGTCTCAATTGAACAAAATGATGCATTGATAACATTTGCCTCCTCTTGAGCAGGCAGTAGTTTTGGCCAGCACAGGGGTTAGCACGTGATAAAACGTCACACGCGTTAACCCCGCTAGCGTGCTTGATAAAAGGAGCCCTTAAATTTAATTCTGAGGTACACTGGAAGCCAATGTAATTCCCTGAGCAGAAGTGTCCATGGGATCAAATTTACTCTTACCGAAAACAAGCTTAGCTACAGTATTCTTGTATTAGTTACCATATGATTCCAGAAAAAAAAGAGGACGGATTGAGATATCCAGGTTTTACTTCCATTGAAAGCAAAAACCGTCTCCTTTCTGTGGAGCCATATGGTAACCTTAGAAGGGTCAATTAAATTACCTTGGCCATCAGAACTTAGTCGAGCCCTGGGCAAGATTCAGCCAGGAGCCCACATAAGACAGTGACGCAGGCCCTGGCCTGCGGCTAGGACTTATATAACTGTGAAAACTCTTTGTGAAGCCTCCCAACTCCTCTCTGTCTCATAGAAAGAGACTCTTTCTGCCCTAGCCTGTGACCCAACCCCCCCTCACCCACTTTCCCCCAAAGAGCCCCCAAATCCTGAGGTCTTAATAGCCCTCCCCACCCACCCTCAGTCTACTTCTAAGCATTGGTGGTCCAGTAGAGGTGATGGAGATAGGAGCAAACCCTCTTGGCTCCTGCCCCTAGCGGCAGCACCCTGAGCCACAACCTCTCATGGCAGCCTCACGGTACTGCGGTACAGCTTTTCAGCTGTCCTAACTTGGCCAGGTAAGTTAGGAGGGTCCTGTCAATGAATACTGCTGGCACCTGCATAACTGCTGGCTGCTCACAACAACATCCCGTGAACTGCTTTTGACATGCCCACTTTTTTTTTTAAAATAAGTTTTTATTAAGTTTTTAGAAGTACATACAACACAACAACAGCAAACAAGAGGAACATAGAAGAAACAGTCAGGTCTTCTGCATTATCCCCTCATCAAAGGACCCCCACCTTGATCCCCCCCTGACCCCCACTCCCCGCACTCCAGTGTCAAAAGTTCAGTGAGAACTTCTAGCACTTTTAACATGAGCTATTCAGAGTAGTGAAGACGCAGAAGGATTGCGAAGACCTGCAATGGGACATAAACACTCTCGAGAAATGGGCCGTGACATGGCAAATGAGGTTTAACTTGGATAAGTGTAAGGTGATGCATGTCGGTAACAAAAATCTTAAACACAAATACAAGAAGTCTAATGCGGTACTCAGAGAGACTTCCCATGAAAGAGACTTGGGAGTACTGGTTGAAAAGTTGAATGAAGCTGTCCGCACAATGTACGGCGGCGGCAAAAAGGGCGAACACAATGCTAGGAATGATTAAGAACAGATCGTAGAAGGTTATCATGCTGCTGTACCAGGCAGTGGCATGCCCCCCACATGGAATACTACTCGAAAGGGTCCAGAGAAAGAGCGACTAAAATGGTTAAGCGGCTGGAGAAGTTGCCAGTACTGTAAGAGGTTAGAGAAACTAGGTCTCTTCTCCCTTGAAAAGAGAAGGCTGAGAGGGGATATGATCGAAACATTCAAGATAATGAAGGGAATAGACAGGAAGGGAGAACGAGAGGGCACTCTCTAAAGTTGAAAGGGGATAGATTCCGTACAAACATAAGGAAGTTCTTCTTCACTCAGAGAGTGGTGGAAAACTGGAACGCTCTTCCGGAGGCTGTTATAGGGGAAAACAACCTCCAGGGATTCAAGACAAAGTTGGGTAAGTTCCTGCTGAACCGGAACGTACGCAGGTAGGGCTGGTCTCAGTTAGGGCACTGGTCTTTGACCTAGGGGCTGCCACGAGAGCGGACTGCTTGGCACGATGGACCACTGGTCTGACCCAGCAGCGGCAATTCTTATGTTTGTCAGAGCTGATATTCAACAGCACTGACCAGTTTAGTGACACTGAATATTGTGGTGATAGGCAGCTGCAGGCAAATTTATGCACACACGTCCATGCTAACATCACAACTAGACTACTGTAATGCCCTATACACTGGTCTAGCCAAAAAGAGTTTGCATCTGCTGCAGCTAATTCAGAATGCTGCAGCAGGACTGATAGAAGACTGCAAGCGGCATGACCACATCACACAACCTTACTGCAAAAACTACACTAGCTATCAGTACCTTACAGGGTCAAATTTAAAATTACGTGGCCAGATGCACAAAAGCTTTCCGGGGCAGTAAGACTCATTAAAGTAGCCTTACTGTCACGGAAAGCTCTCCTCCTGATGCACTAAAGAACTGATGGTTGTAGCAGCCACCGGGAACCCTATGCAAATGCATTACAAGGAGCACATTAGGGTAGACACGCTGGATGGTGTTAACAACATGAAGAAAGAGCTTGTGAAGCTTGAAGAATGGTCTGAAATTTGGCAGCTAAAATTTAATGCTAAGAAATGCAAGGTTATGCATTTGGGCTGCAAAAACCTAAGGGAATGGTACAGTTTAGGGGGTAAAGAACTTATGCACACGACAGAAGAGCGGGAGTTGGGTGTGATTGTATGTGATCATCTTAAAGTGGCCAAACAGGTTGAAAAGGTGACGGCGAAAGCTAGAAGAATGCTAGGTTGCATAGGGAGAGGAATGGCCAGTATGAAAAAGGAGGTATTGATGCCTCTGTATAAGACTCTGGCGAGACCTCATTTAGAATATTGTGTATAATTCTGGAGGCCGCACTTTCAAAAAGATATACAAAGGATGGAGTCGGTCCAGGGGAAGGCTAATAAAATGATGTGTGGTCTTCGTGATAAGGTGTATGGAGACAGACAATCTGTATACATTGGAGGAAAGGTGGGAGAGGGGAGATATGATAGAGTTGTTTAAATGCCTACATAATATAAATGTGCATGAGTCGAGTCTCTTTCATTTGAAAGGAAATTCTACAATGAGAGGGCACAGGATGAAGTTAAGTGGTGATAGGCTCCGGAGTAATCTCAGGAAATACTTTTTTATGGAAAGGGTGGTAGATGTGTGGAACAGTCTCTTGGAAGAGGTGGTGAAACAGAATTCAAGAGGGCCTGGGATAAGCACATGGGATCGCAGAGAGAGAAAGAAATAATGGTTACTGTGGATGGGCAGACTAGATGGACCATTTGGCCTTAATCTGCCGTCATGTTTCTATGTTTCTTTGATGCACTAAAAGGGAAACCCACTTTAACAAAGAATTGGGGCTGTAATTTAGAAGCAGCTCTAGAGCTGCCAGTAGCTGTTATCATGTGTTGTGCATGCACACAACAGCCGAGCCCAAATAAAATAAAATTTAAAAAGTCTTTGCTCACACATCACATGCACGACAGCTGGGGCTAACCACCACCCCTGCTGAGCTCCCCCCCCCCCCCACACACACACACATAGACAAACCTGGTGGTCTATTGGGCTGGGTCCCCACCTCAAAAAAACCCCTACCTTTCAGATGAAAATCAATAGGACGGATGTCCACTCCCTTCTGTTGGCAAGCCTGCCTCTTCAAAATGGTGGGCCTTCCCCTGCACAATGCATCCTGGGATGCACTAAGAGGGGCCTAAGGCCCTTATTGAGTCAGTAGGCAAGAAGAGAAGGGGCTGCTTTTTTTTGACAGAGTGGGCAGGCAGGAGGAGTAGGAGCTGTGCTAGCGATTGCTCTTCTGAGCAAGTGCCAAGCACAGTTCCTCCCTCTTTCATTGGCACTGCTCTGCATGAATAGCATGCATGTCATTTGCATGCTATTCATGCTGAGCTTCCATTGAGGAAAAAATCGCTCTCACTACGGTAATTTTTACTGTGGTGTCAGAGCATTGTGTGTTTCAAGGCCCTCAGGCAAAATGGGCTGGAATACTTAAAGAATAAGTTAGCTTTCTGTACACCTTTGAGCCCTCATAGGTCCTTCTCAAGGACCATTACTATCTGTACCGTCATCAAACGAAATTGTATGATGTGATACCCACCAGTGAGCCTTCTCAGGAGTAGCCCCATGCTTTGGAATTTACTCCCAGAGAGGCTACCTCTACCTCCCATCTGTTTATCCCAATGAACCCTGTACCACTCATCTTGGCCCCTCAGCTATAGAAAAAGCTGTAGTGTAGAAAAGCATTAGCGACATATCTATGGTATTTGAATGCTCTAATGTGTGCTTATTAGAAGTTTCATAATATGCTAACATTGCATTATATCTCTGCAATTTGAATCTAAATTCTCCATGTATGACAAAATGGCAAATGCAGTAAAGATTACCCAAAACAATTTCAAACACAAACTATTGCTAATATTAATGGCTATCCCAAATATAGAAGACGAGACACAGGCCAAAATTCAAATATTAATGGAAACACAATTGATAATACTTGGGTTGTACCATATAATCCATATTTAGCACTAAAGTACAATTGCCACATTAATGTTGAAGTCTGTGCTTCAGTGAAAAGTATAAAATACCTTTTTAAATATGTGTACAAAGGTCATGATTGTGCAAATGTTGTCATTCAAGAATAGGGTAGTTTAAATCATGATGAAATTAAAAATTTCATTAATTCAAGATATGTAAGCGCTCCTGAAGCAGCATGGCGTTTAAATGAATTTGAAATGCATTATCAATCACATACCATACAAAGATTAACAGTACATCTGCCAGACGAACAATCTATATTTTTCAACCCAAATAACATTTCTACAGCAGCAGAGAGAGCTTCACAAAAACACGAAGAAGCAAGGAGTATATTATACCTTGACATTCCTTTACACTATGTCTTTGATTCTGACCATTCTACTTGGAAATTATGTCAACGTGGTGCAGAAAAAGTAATTGGACGCATGTATTCTGTTAATTTACTATCTGATCCAGAACGCTACTCTCTGCGCCTACTATTGCTCAATGTTTCTGGTGCACAATCCTTTGAACATCTGAGAACAGTAAATGGAAATATATATCCCACTTTCCAAGAGGCAGCCAAACAAAGAGGCCTCATTAATGATGATAAAGTATGGGATAGCACTCTGGAAGATGCAGTGCAATACAGCATGCCTAAACAACTAAGGGAATTATTCGCATACATCTGCATATTTGCTTCCCTACAAAATATGAATGAACTTTTTCAAACATACGAACAATACCTTATTGAAGATTTAGTACACACACATAACTTTCACAATAATGAATGCACTCTATGTCGAAACATAGCACTCAAAGACATATCTAACGTTTTACTACTCCATGGGAAAAAATATGAAGATTTTGGATTACCATACACACTACCAAATACTAACATACTAACAAATACCTACGACCAAAACTTAGAAAAACAAACAGCTGAACAAATGATGACAACCTTAAACATAGATCAAAAAACGGCTTTACAAGAAATATTGTCAGCAACCCAAAATAACTACCTCTCCAACCATTGTTTCTTCTTAGATGGCCCAGGAGGTAGTGGTAAAACCTACCTTTACACAACACTTCTCTGCACATTTCGTGCACAAGGTAACATTGCACTTCCTGTAGCTTCAACAGGTATAGCAGCAAATCTTCTTAAGGGTGGGAGAACATACCACTCCCAATTCAAATTACCCGTACCTATACTTGAAAACTCAATATCAAATATGCGTATAAATTCAAATGGTGCTGACAATTTATGATCTGCTAAACTAATCATTTGGGACGAATGTACTATGGCCCCTCTATAGCTCTTACAGTGGTGGACAAACTACTACAAGAAATAATGGATAATAAAAAACCCTTTGGAGGAAAAGTTCTCTTACTTGGTGGAGATTTCCGTCAAACACTTCTTGTGGTGCCTCATGCTGACCGGACAAAAATTTTAGAGGCATGTATAAAGAATAACAACCTCTGGCCCAAATTCAAAGTCCTAAGCCTTAAAAAAAATATTAGATCAATAGATACTGATTTCAGCATTTGGCTTATCAAAGTTGTTAATGGTGACACACCACACATTGACGACTTGCCTGATGACATTATTGAAATACCCTCCCAAATTTTAATCACAAAAAATATCATCAAAGACTTTTTTGGAGAAAAAATTTCTATTACAGATATTCCGAAATTCACTAAAAAATCTATACTTTGTGCAAAAAACTCTGATGTAAACTCTATAAATGAAGAGGTACTCAACATTTTGGAAGGACAGACTGTAACATATCTCAGCTCCACCTCAATTGATGACTCCACTCAGGAAGACACACAAAATTATCCCATAGAGTTCCTTAATGAACTAACTCCAACAGGTATGCCAAAACATAAACTCAACCTTAAAAAAGGAGCAATCATTATGTTGCTGAGAAATCTAAATACTAAGAGAGGATTGTGCCTCATCATTAATGACTTAAAAAACAACCTCATCATTGCTCAAGTAATAACCGGTTCAGCAGAAGGAGAAATAGTTTTTATTCCACGTATTGATTTGGCTCCAACATCCACTGATTTGCCATTTACATTACGAAGGAGACAATTTCCAGTCACAATTAGCCTTCGCCATGAAATCAATAAATCTCAGGGCCAAACTTAGAAAAAGTGGGCATTTACTTACAAGAACCAGTATTCAGCCATGGCCATTTATATGGTGCTTTTTCTAGAGTTAGAAGTTTTTCAGATATTATGATGACAATTGTAGATGGCCCTAACCAAGGAAACTATTACCTAACTCAAACAGAAATTTCACAAGGAATATTGTTTACAAGGACATTTTATAGATAAATAAAACCCTTAATTACACATACACAGTTTTACACTCCATGGCTGAACAAGCACAATTCTACTATAATAAAAAGCATGTTCCGTGAAACGTAAATCGGAAGCAGACATAAGTGTACATGCACGCATAAAATATTAGGTACGGTCTTGCAGCCTCCCTTACTGTTAATGCTCCCCCCCTCTCTCACAGAAAGTCATTTTATCGTTGCAACCCCCCCACCCCCAACACCACAAAAAACCTCCTCCACACACCTGAACCCCTGTTTAACCTCCCATCTGACATTCCCACTGCGGTGTGACAATCCCATCCAAACCTCACTTTCCGCTCGCTTAATTCCTTGCCTACACCATCACTTCTCACATTCTAAAAAAAATACAAACTGCTGCACAGGAAAATGGACAGGGGAATAAATGCTGCTGCAGCTGCTGTGCAGAGAAGTAGGGAGGGAGGAAAATGCTGCACAGGGAAGTAGGGAGGGGTAAAATGCTGATGCACAAGGAAATGGAGGGGGAGGGAATGCTGATATAGCTACTGTACAGGAAAGTGCACAAGGGGAGATAAATGCTGCATAGGGGCCAGAAAGAGAGACAAATAGGGAGACAGAAATAAAAGAAGAAAGACACAAGGACAGGGAGTGAGACAGAAAGAAAGAAAGAAAGACACACATACATATATTCTAGCACCCATTAATGTAACGGGCTTAAATACTAGTTACAGATATAAAACCATAGAGAAACACAATATAAAAACAAACAACGATAAGCAGTAATTAAACATCAATGTTCATAGCATGTATTCTCATAGCCACAAGTGTAGTCCCTCATTCATTAATGGAGCTAGACTGACCTATGACGCCTTTAGAAAAGCCATAAAAACTGCCTTATTCGACAGAAATATCACCTAAAAAGTATCTACACCAAACACTAAATCAAATTCTATTATTTCAAATATGTCCACTCCTGCGTATAAGTCTGAAATTCTTAACAATTTTTAACAATCTGCATATTGTAACTCGCTGACTGTCCAGCTCTCTTCAATGTGAACCGCCTAGAAGTCTCACGACTATGGCGGTATAGAAGAATAAAGTTATTCTTCTTCTTCTTCTTAAGTATATTTTTGAAACTGGCAGTCCCATCATGGTAGTCCTATTACTAACTTTCAATTTGCCGATGTTGAGATTACCTCATTCATTGTATTTATATTTAGCCATTTTACTATTATTAAAATTGTAAGTTGCACACCACCTTGGATGAATCTCTCATATAGGCGGTTAATAAATTCCAATAAATAAATAACTTGCTTTATACATCAACCAGAATGCAAACTAAAGAAACAAGAGTGTGCTGGCTTTGAAGGTGTACTTAGCCTATTTGCACTGCTTGTCCTGGGATTGGTAGCATGGAATGTTGCTAGTATTTGGTATTGTAGAATCTTGTTATTCTCTGGGATTCTGGAATCTTGCTATTCTTTGAGATTCTGTATAGAATGTTGCTACCATTTGGGTTTCTGCCAGGTACTCATGACCTGGATTAGCCACTGTTGGAAACAGGATACTGGACGAAATGGACCATTGCTCTGACCCAGTTTGGCTATTCTTATGTTCTTAAATAATAAGAACAGAAAACTTGCAAAACATCAAGAAGGAGATGGCAAAATTATTGTGAATCTACATAAAGAACTTGGGAAAATGCAAGCAATTAATTTCTACTCGTATTACTGGGGTATTACATGGGGAAAAGCAGTAATTGAGTATAAGAAACAGAATGGGAGAATGGAGAAACAAACGGCACAGGAAAATAAAAAATATTATTTAACACACATGAAATAAACCAACAAGCTGACATATAGAAGTGACGATAAAAAAAAAAAAATCCATTTGCCTTACAAGCAGGAGGGTTTCAACAATTTCCTCATTCAGCATCAATTCTATTTACACTTAAACAGAGGTTTGTTGAACTTGATCCACCTACTACAGTTGTGTGTAAGGAAACAGAGCAAAATGAAAATTGTAGAGCCTATAGAAATTATATCCCATCCTTTGCTCCAGTCTGTACAGACAGTTCTCATCTTGTGCTATGGAAACAAGAACATGCAAATTACTGCTCTGTGGTTAAAGACTTCCCAGGGAAAACACGGCAATACAACAGTGATTTCCTAGCATGAAAACAAAGAACACATTTGGCAAGATCTTGGTACGTTACAGAAGTGATGTATTCCAGTTCCAGGGGAAGAAAAATTACATTTTCTTCAAAAGCAGAATCCGGGCTAGGACTGTCCTGGTATGTCACTGCAGGTCAGGATTTTTAACTATCCATAATGAACATAGAAAAATGAAGGCAGATAAAGACCGTATGGCCTATCTAGTCTGCCTATCCATTCCTTTCTTCTCCCTTAGAGATCCAACATACTTGTCCCAAGCTTTCTTGAATTCAGATATACTTTTCATTTCCACTATCAACACTGGGAGGCTGTTCCATGCATTCACCACCCTTTCCGTGAAAAAATATTTTCTAAGGATACTTCTTAGTCTATCTCCTTTCACCTTCACCCCATGCCCCCTCATTCCAGAGTTTCCTTTCAAGTGAAAGAGACTCGCCTCATTTTAAGCCATGTAGTTATTTAAAATACCTCTATCATAGCTCTCCCCTCTCCAGGCTTTCCTACTAAGTATACATATTGAGATCTTTATCCCTATACGCTTTTATGAAGACCAATGACTATTTTAGCACCTGTACTCTGGACCATGTCCATCTTGTTTAAATCTTTTTGAAGGTGCGGTCTCCAGAATTGTTTACAATATTCCAAATGAGTTCACACCACAGTCATAGGGGCATCATTACCTCCTTTTTCCTACTGGTCACTCCTCTCCCTATGCATCCAAGCATCACTTTTTCTACCTGTTTGGCCACCTTAAGACTGTCACATACTAAAGACCAGCTCCTCATTCATGCACAAACCGAGCCATGGTTTTCAGCACCTCCACAAGAAAATACGGCAGAAGTCGAGACAAAGTGAAAGGAAATGGCGAAAATCGAATGACATAGATGATAGAGAAAGTTATTAGGTTGAAGGAATGGAGGAAAAGAAATGGAATTTTTTTAAAACTAAGATTAAGATGGCTGGAAATGATGTGAAGGAACTCTTCAATAGGGTACATTCATTAGTGAAAGGATATGATAGTGGGGTGCATATTTAGGTTGCATCAATAAGGGGGGAGGGGGTTATGCAGGAACTAGGAGTATATTACCGCATTTATAAAGATGACATCCATTTCTTCTTTTCTATTTTGAATGGCATGGAGTATGTGTTACAGAAACTGGAAGAGTGTATGACTAGGATAATAGGCTGGATGTGTGAGAATAAAATGGTCTGAAAGAAAAAAAAAGACAGAGGTTATGTTTGTGGGGAATGATGAACTGCTACTGAATACAAAAGAACTGAAGGTGCAGGATGTCACTCTTACAGTTTCACCAAATCTAAAGATATATTTAGATACTAAGCTCTCTATGCAAGAACAGATTATACAAACGGTTAAAAGGGCATTTTCCAGCTGAGATTGCTGTCAAGGGTAAAATCTTTGATGTCAAAATCACATTTTCAGACTGTGGTTCAACGTATGGTGCTCTCTAGACTTGATTTTTGTAACTCTTTGTTGGTAGATATCGCAAAATGTCAAATTAAAGCATTGCAGACAGTGCAGAATGCGGCAGCTCATATGATCACAGGGGGTTGCCTGGAATGATCATATTACTCCAGTGCTAAAGAGGTTGCATTGGCTGCCAATTCAATCACAGATTGAATATAAAATTTTTTGACATTGTCCATCAAGTGATCTATGGGGAGACTCCTTTGTACTTAAAACAGCTTCTGAAACAATATATTCCTTCTAGGAATTTAAGATCATAATTTCCGGTGAGGCTGTCGCTTGATGTATTAGATGAAATATGTTATTTAAAAAAATCAAGCAACAGCTATCTCTGTTGTAGGTCCACATTTGTGGGATACACTGCCAGGGTTTTTAATATTATGTAGAGAGAAATTCTCATTTAAGAAACAGTTGAAAACTTACCTGTTTATTAAAGCATTTTATTAGTTTTGAAGAGAAATGTATTTTACAGTTCATATGGGGTGAATTTGTTATTAGCATAATGCTACTTTTAATGATTATATTTGGAAGGAATGGATAGAATGTGCCTGTTGTACTATGTTTGAGTAAGTTTTGAATATGCACATTTTCTATTGTAACCTGCTTAGGAGATAGGTGGGGAAGGAATTTTTAAAATAAATAAAGTTCTTTACCCCCTAAACTACCATTTCTTCGGGTTTTTGAAACCCAAATGTATGACCCTGCATTTCTTAGCATTAAATCTTAGCTGCCAAATTCCGGACCATTTGTCAATATGCATGAGTTCCATTATGTGCAAATTTATCTCATGCATATTCATCATGGATAACCTGAAGTTTTCATTTGCTGTGAGATAAAAGGACAGGTTTGAGGAGCTCTGGTTTAGAGAGTGAGAATCAGTCACTTGGGATCTGTACCACCCAAATTACACAAAATGCTTCACCTGCTGCTATATCTTTTCTTGTGTTGATATTTACATGATTCAATGAACAGTTCACTTTGAGGATGACTGGCTTCAACTCTGGCCATCTTCAAGGTTTCAACTATTCCTGTCAGGTTCTGCAAAGGTGAGTGTGGAAAGTGTGTCACAACCCTAGCCCTAAAGCTCGGCTTGTGCCAGGGAAGGCTGCGCCTAACCCTAATCTTGTATTGAAGAGGGCTAACCAGTGTGATAGGTTGGACACAAATGGAAAGGAAGGCTCTGAATTCCCATTTAAACCCCATGTTGTAAAACCCTGGGGAGGTGAGGAATTTGGGGAGAACAGCCTGGAGCAGAGGGAGGTGCCTTATACTAAGGAACAGCTTCAGAGCAAATCCACCAGCTCAGGTAAATCACAGCTGCGAGGCTTAATTAGAGCTCAGGGGAAAACCCAGCAACAGCTACAGGCTGCCCTGCCCCCTCACAGAACAGGGCGTGGTCGCCTCAGTGCTTTAGAGGCAGCACTGAGGAGGAACCAGTTAGTTTACCCTGGGTCAGCCCAGGAGGAAGGTGCTCAGGACCAGTCTCCTGAGGCCCAAAGGAACCAGGACATAGAAATGGTAGATGCAGCCTCTGTTCCTGAAGCCTGCCAGCCTGGAACCCATGGAATTTTTGGACGCTTCCATGGAACAGCAATGGATCTGAGCTAAGTGCAGTAACTTTATCTTTTTGGCTGTGCTTAGCTGAATGAACTTTGTTACTGGTTTTGTGTTATTTTGAAACCTGGATGCACCTGATTGAAAGCCCGTTGAGCAGTGCTAGGCTCAAGGCTGTAAAGGTGCCAGAATCTGGAAGCCTTAAAACCAGGTTCATTTTGTTTCTAACATTTTTTTTCCTTTTTGCCTTTGCTGATTGTGGACTATGTTAGGAACTGTGTGAAGGGATAGTAGTTTGGGGAGAATCCATACAAGATCCTTGAGTGGGATTGTGGAGCCATTTGTGGCAAGCTGTTTAAAAGCAGATTTGAAGTGGATTCGGCTACTCCCCTCCCCCACCAACTGCTTACTGAGTTGGCTGGGACAGGCCTGTGGCAAGCCAGGCCTAATTGGAACACTTGCATAAAACTGAGCAATTGTAATAATCTGATTCCTGCCCTGCTTAGAATCTCAGGATTATTGGGACTGAGTTATCAGAGACTGTTGCAGTGCTTACCTGTGGATACCTGCAAGGAAGGTGAGGGCTTTATGGTTTTACAGCCCGGATATTTTTGTTTTTTCATGTTTTGATTTATTCATGAAGTCAATGATTTAAATCCCTAACTTAGGGGACAAGGCACTCAATAAATTGAGACTCTTATACATAAGAACTTTATTGTTCCTGATCTGTTTTATTTTGATTAAAACCAGCAGGACCTCCAGCATCTCCTGGAGGCACGTTGAGTGCAGGCTATTCTGGGCGCTGACCGGGGCCATCATTTAAGCCGGCACCAGCAGTGTCACAAGTGGTATCAGGAGTGGGATATAGTGCCTCCTGCTGGTGACATTGGGGAATTTTTTTATTGGGGAAAAAAAAACGTTTTGAGTTTTTTTTTTTTGTTTTAGTTTGTTTTGTTTGTTCCTGTCCTGGAGCAACTGGTTTCAAGGCTCTTCTGTCGGTGGTTGCTGAGGGAGACAAGTTTTCTGCGGAGGAAATCCTGTCAGCTGGGCGGAAGCAGTCTGAGGACGAAACCAGAGGGACCTGGCCTTACCTACGTTGGACCTGATCCAGAAGGTGACCGGGTTCCAGTGAGGACAGAAACGCAGACAGAACGACTGGAGGCCAAGGAGGCCTACTAACCAAGGCGTAGACTCACCAGTACCTCTGGTAAGAGTACCCGAGCTAAGGGACTGGTGAGGGGTGATAGCTAGGCTATCCAAAGGTACCGCACTTGGGTTGTGTTTCTTCTTGTTTCTGTTCCAGACCCGGGAGGAAGATGGACCAGCAGCAGCTGATGGCGTTCCTGGCCGGGGAAAGACAGAAACAGAGTGAGGACCTGCAAGCTGTGCTTAAAGCCAACCAAGAACTATGGTACCGTTCTCAGGAACTGTCAAGGCGTCAGCAGGACGAGATGGTGATGGCTATGGGGGAACAAACTAAGGTACTGTCACAGCTGTTACAGAAACCCTCGCCAATCACAGGCAGCGAGCCAGGACTGAGATTTACACAGCAACCGACAGTAGCAGCTAACCCTCTCTCGCTCTTGAACTTGTGTAAAATAACACTGGCAGATGCTCCAGACGAATTTTTGTCTGCATTTGAGAGGGTAGCTACTGCAGCTGGTTGACCGCAGGGACAGTGGGCTGTTAGGCTTCTACCTTGTTTGGCTGGAGAAACCCTAGCAGCCTTTCAGACCTTAAACCCCGAGTTAGCCAACAATTACCAGGCTGTTAAAAATCACATCCTGGAATATTTAGGGTTTACGCCAGAGCATTATAGACAGAGGTTTAGGGCAACTACAATGCAAGATAAGGAAAGACCCAAAGCTCTAGTGCAGAAGTTAACAAAGTTAGCTGAGCGGTGGCTGCACACATAACTAGGAGACCCCAGAGCTTTGTTCCTGGAGGTAGTTAAGGAACAATTTTTAGAATCTGTCCCGAAAAACCTACGGGGTTGGATTCGGAGACAAGGGTGCAAGAACCTTCACCAGGCTATTGAGGTGGCTGAGGCGTATTTGGACGCCCAGGGCGCTAATGATGAAGGGTGGCCAGCCTCCTCACAAAGCTTGGAGAAGGGGAAGGCAGTGAAAAGTCAAGTTCAATCTCTCAAAACCACTGGGTATCCCAAATCTAAGGAGCCCTTGCACAAAGAGGTGCTCCGGTGCTATCAATGTGGAAAGTCAGGGCATACTCAGAGGTTTTGCAGAAACAAAAGAGACTTGATGGTAACCCAGGGGACAAACACCCAGATTCCGGAAGCATATCTTGCTTTAGTCTCGGTTGCAGGAAGGGAGGTGTCTGCCCTGGTGGACATGGGGGCAGACCAGTCCATGATGTCCACACCGTGTTTTAAAAGACTGTTCCCTACTGAGGTTGTACGTGAAAAGGGGGAATCGGTCACGATTAAGTGTGTACATGGGGACAGGGTAAGGTATCCTCTCCGCCCCACGACTATTTTGAGTGGGGATAGAGTGTATAAGGTTAAGGTAGCAATAGTACCCGGAGCTCCCTATGATCTTATACTGGGCCGGGACTGGAAAGGATTGGAGGGGTGTCTCAAGCCTAAGCAGGGACTGGTAGGCACTCATTCTCAGGGTCCTCCCGCTCTGCCTGAGGAGGAGGAACTGGGGAAGATATTTCCCTTTAAGGGAGCGGTGATAGGTGAACGTCCCCAGGGGCCGAGCCTGCGATCTAGGGCACAGAATCGTAGGCAGAAGCAACAAAGAAGCCGAGCTCTGGAGCAGACTAGTTCCTCCAAAGAAATTCCCTGGCTCCCTAGGGGTACGGATGTTCCCCACCTTCCCAGCGGAACAGAAGGCGGATGCTTCTCTACAGGAAGCCTGGAGGCAAGCATCTCTCCCGTCCAATAGCCCCATTATCTTCAAAGTGCGACAGGGGTTATTGTATAGGCTCGCTGCAGGGAGCGGGCCTGACTCTAGCAAGGAACAACTGGTAATTCCCCAGGGTTTTAGGAGGACCATCTTACAGGTAGCCCATGATTATCCTCTTTCCGGGCATAAAGGGTCGGAAGCTACGGGGGTTCAAATAGCCCGTAGATTCTTTTGGCCAGGAATGAGTCAGGATGTGGCAGACTTTTGTAAATCATGCCCGACCTGCCAGAAGCTTTCCTTAAGCAGGCCGGCCAGAGCCCCTCTTATAACAATCCCAAAGGTAGGCGAACCTTTAACCCGTTTAGCCATGGCTATAGTGGGACCGCTAGAAAAGACCCTCCGGGGGTATAGTTTTATACTGGTCATTATGGATGTGGCCACACGATTTCCATGGGCTTTTCCCCTGCGCAAAACCACCTCGGCGGCTTTGATGAAGAGATAATGGGACTTTTCTGTGTAGTTGGGTTCCCTCGTGAGGTCCCAACTGACCAGGGAAGCAATTTTCTGTCCAAAGATATGGAAGATTTTTGGCAGGGATTTGGGATTTGCCATCTCAAAACATCTGCATACCATCCCCAGGCTAATGGGATGGTAGAACGTTTCAACCAGTCGTTGAAACAAATTCTAAAGAAGGTAGGGATTGGGGAGAAGCGTGACTGGGACCTCCTCATCCCTTTTGTTCTATTTGCGGCTCGAGAAAAAGTCCAGGACTCCTTAGGAGTAAGCCCCTTTGAAATGTTGTTTGGAAGGACCCCTAGGGGAATACTGGACATAGTCAGGGATCAGTGGGGCGCCCAAGAAGGTGAGGATGCGATCTCATATTTGGACCAGTTGAGGAAGAGATTAGAGCAAGTGGCGCAACTGGGCAAGCATAATATGGAGTGGAGTCAACAGAGACAAAAGCAGTATTATGACAGGAAAACCCAGACCCGCCACTTAAAAGTGGGGGATAGGGTCCTAATACTGGTACCCACGGACCCTCATAAATTCTTGGCGGAGTGGAAGGGCCCAGCCACAATCGTGGAGAGGTTAAACCAGGTAGATTATCGGGTCAAGGATGAGAAAAATAGGATCCAAACTTACCACATCAACCTGTTAAAATTGTGGCGGGACCGAGAGACACTCACCCTGATCTCTGAGCAAAAAGCTGATGACGACTTTGGGCCGCAGATAGCGGAGATGGATCAGGCGGAAGGGGTCAATATAGGGACAGAGTTAACGGACGATCAGGCAGAACAATTAGAAACCATAGTAACATAGTAACATAGTAGATGACGGCAGATAAAGACCCGAATGGTCCATCCAGTCTGCCCAACCTGATTCAATTTAAATTATTATTATTATTATTTTTTTTCTTCTTAGCTATTTCTGGGCGAGAATCCAAAGCTTTACCCGGTACTGTGCTTGGGTTCCAACTGCCGAAATCTCTGTTAAGACTTACTCCAGCCCATCTACACCCTCCTAGCCATTGAAGTCCTCCCCTGCCCATCCTCCTCCAAACGGCCATGCACAGACACAGACCGTACAAGTCTGCCCAGTAAATGGCCTAGTTCAATCTTTAATATTATTTTCTGATTCTAAATCTTCTGTGTTCATCCCACGCTTCTTTGAACTCAGTCACAGTTTTACTCTCCACCACCTCTCTCGGGAGCGCATTTCAGGCATCCACCACCCTCTCCGTAAAGTAGAATTTCCTAACATTGCCCCTGAATCTACCACCCCTCAACCTCAAATTATGTCCTCTGGTTTTACCATTTTCCTTTCTCTGGAAAAGATTTTGTTCTACGTTAATACCCTTTAAGTATTTGAACGTCTGAATCATATCTCCCCTGTCTCTCCTTTCCTCTAGGGCTTCCAGTCTCTCCTCATACGTCTTCTGGCGCAAGCCTCCTATCATTTTCGTCGCCCTCCTCTGGACCGCCTCAAGTCTTCTTACGTCTTTCGCCAGATACGGTCTCCAAAACTGAACACAATACTCCAAGTGGGGCCTCACCAATGACCTGTACAGGGGCATCAACACCTTCTTCCTTCTACTGACTATGCCTCTCTTTATACAGCCCAGAATCCTTCTGGCAGCAGCCACTGCCTTGTCACACTGTTTTTTCGCCTTTAGATCTTCGGACACTATCACCCCAAGGTCCCTCTCCCCGTCCGTGCATATCAGCTTCTCTCCTCCCAGCATATACGGTTCCTTCCTATTATTAATCCCCAAATGCATTACTCTGCATTTCTTTGCATTGAATTTTAGTTGCCAGGCATTATACCATTCCTCTAACTTTTGCAGATCCTTTTTCATATTTTCCACTCCCTCTTCGGTGTCTACTCTGTTACAAATCTTGGTATCATCTGCAAAAAGGCACACTTTTCCTTCTAACCCTTCAGCAATGTCACTTACATACATATTGAACAGGATTGGCCCCAGCACCGAACCCTGAGGGACTCCACTAGTCACCTTTCCTTCCTTCGAGCGACTTCCATTAACCACCACCCTCTGGCGTCTGTCTGACAGTGCAAGCTTTCAAAGATGTGTTCTCGCCTGTACCCGGGCGAACGGAGGTAGTAACCCATGAAATAATAACTACTCCGGGGAAGGTGGTCAGGGTAAAACCTTATAGGCTGACGGAAGGAAAGAAAGAGTTAGTACAGAATCTGGTGCAGGAGATGCTATCACTAGGGGTGATTGAACCGTCACAAAGCCCCTGGTGTAGTCCTATTGTCATAGTACCTAAAGCGGACGGCACTCCCAGATTCTGTATTGATTTCCGGCAGCTTAATGAGGTTTCCCAGTTTGACGCCTTCCCCATGCCCTGGGTAGATGATCTACTAGACCGAGTGGGACAAGCCCAATTTCTCTCTACGCTAGATCTTACAAAAGGTTACTGGCAAATTCCCCTTGCCCAGAGTGCCCGACCGAAGACGGCCTTTAGCACGCCCCATGGACTCTACCAGTTCAGGCGCATGCCCTTCGGACTTCATGGTGCTGCCGCTACCTGTCAAAGAGGAATCACTGAAGTGCTAAGGGGGCATCATAAGTATGCGGAAGCATACTTGGATGACATAGTGATTTTCTCTACTGACTGGGCGCAGCACCTGAAGCACGTAAGGGCCGTACTAGAGGCTCTTAGAATGGCCGGTTTCACTGTCAACCCCAAGAAATGCTATTTGGGACAGCGTGAGGTGAAATACTTGGCATACGTGGTGGGCCGTGGGCAGGTCAGACCCATAGTGGACAAGGTACGCTGTGTGAAGGAATATCCCTTGCCCACCTCCAAAAAGCAGTTAAGAGGGTTCTTAGGGCTCCTTGGCTACTATCGATGGTTCATACCGGAGTTTTCCACAAGAGCAGCTGTCCTCACGGATATGTTAAAAAAAAATAGGCCCGACAGTCTACGGTGGGAAGATAAGGGGAAGCAGGCCGTAGCAGATCTGAAAGAGGCATTGTGCACCAACCCAGTGCTGACAGCGATAGATTTTGAGAAACCCTTAGTTTTGCACACCGATGCCTCAGGAACAGGGTTGGGACCAATACTGAGCCAGGAAGTTCAGGGAGTCGAGCACCCAATTCTGTTCCTCAGTCGCAAACTGCATGCCAACGAAAAGAACTATGCGACAGTGGAGCTGGAGTGCCTGGCTGCCAAATGGGCGATGCAGACCCTGGAGCACTATCTGCATGAGCGCGAATTCACCCTGGTTACGGACCATGCGGCATTGAAATGGCTAAACACCATGAGAAATAATAATGCCAGGTTAACCAGGTGGTATTTGGCCCTGCAGACATTTCGGTTTCGGGTATTACATCGCCCGGGCAAACTTAGCACAAATGTGGACAGCCTGTCAAGAATCCAGGAGGATGGGGTTACTGCTCCTCAGACTAGAGACGGGCAGCCTTTAAGGGTGGGGGTATGTCACAACCCTAGCCCTAAAGCTCGGCTTGTGCCAGGGAAGGCTGCGCCTAACCCTAATCTTGAATTGAAGAGGGCTAACCAGTGTGATAGGTTGGACACAAATGGAAAGGAAGGCTCTGAATTCCCATTTAAACCCCATGTTGTAAAACCCTGGGGAGGTGAGGAATTTGGGGAGAACAGCCTGGAGCAGAGGGAGGTGCCTTATACTAAGGAACAGCCTCAGAGCAAATCCACCAGCTCAGGTAAATCACAGCTGCGATGCTTAATTAGAGCTCAGGGGAAAACCCAGCAACAGCTACAGGCTGCCCTGCCCCCTCACAGAACAGGGCGTGGTCGCCTCAGTGCTTTAGAGGCAGCACTGAGGAGGAACCAGTTAGTTTACCCTGGGTCAGCCCAGGAGGAAGGTGCTCAGGACCAGTCTCCTGAGGCCCAAAGGAACTAGGACATAGAAATGGTAGATGCAGCCCCTGTTCCTGAAGCCAGCCTGTTCCTGAAGCTTGCCAGCCTGGAACCCATGGAATTTTTGGACGCTTCCATGGAACCAGATGCCACAGCAATGGATCTGAGCTAAGTGCAGTAACTTTATCTTTTTGGCTGTGCTTAGCTGAATGAACTTTGTTACTGGTTTTGTGTTATTTTGAAACCTGGATGCACCTGATTGAAAGCCCGTTGAGCAGTGCTAGGCTCAAGGCTGTAAAGGTGCCAGAATCTGGAAGCCTTAAAACCAGGTTCATTTTGTTTCTAACATTTTTTTTCCTTTTTGCCTTTGCTGATTGTGGACTATGTTAGGAACTGTGTGAAGGGATAGTAGTTTGGGGAGAATCCACACAAGATCCTTGGGTGGGATTGTGGAGCCATTTGTGGCAAGCTGTTTAAAAGCAGATTTGAAGTGGATTTGGCTACTCCCCTCCCCCACTCAGCTTACTGAGTTGGCTGGGACAGGCCTGTGGCAAGCCAGGCCTAATTGGAACACTTGCATAAAACTGAGCAATTGTAATAATCTGATTCCTACCCTGCTTAGAATCTCAGGATTATTGGGATTGAGTTATCAGAGACTGTTGCAGTGCTTACCTGTGGATACCTGCAAGGAAGGTGAGGGCTTTATGGTTTTACAGCCCGGATATTTTTGTTTTTTCATGTTTTGATTTATTCATGAAGTCAATGATTTAAATCCCTGACTTAGGGGACAAGGCACTCAATAAATTGAGACTCTTATACATAAGAACTTTATTGTTCCTGATCTGTTTTATTTTATTGATTAAAACCAGCAGGACCTCCAGCATTCTCCTGGAGGCACGTTGAGCGCAAGCTATTCTGGGTGCTGACCGGGGCCATCGTTTAAGCCGGCACCGGCAGTGCCACAAGTGGGAAGCAAAGGAAAAGATACTCTGCTGGGCACCTGGAAAGGGTTAGAGCAGGGGTGCCCACACTTTTTTGACTCGCAAACTACTTTTAAAATGACCAAGTCAAAATGATCTACCAACAATAAAATTTAAAAAAAACACAATGCACACTGTACGCATAGAATTGTTAATTATCATTCCTATTCCGGGGTTTTTTCAAAGAGGTCAAAGCAGATGACTCTATGCACTGTCACCTCAGTAACAACTATACAAAAATAGACAAATACCCACCCCCCCCTCCCTTTTTACTAAACCACAATAGCAGTTTTTAGTGCAGGGAGCTGCACTGAATGCCCAGCGCTGCTCTTGACGCTCATAGGCTCCCTGCGCTAAAAAACACTATTGCGGTTTAGTAATATTGTAAAATATAGACAGAAGATATAAATTCAGACACATTTTGATCACTAAATTTAAAATAAAATCATTTTTCCTACCTTGTCTGGTGATTTCATGAGTCTCTGGTTGCACTTTCATCTTCTGACTGTGCAACCAATCTTTCTTCCCTTCTTTCAGCCTGTATGCTTCCTCTCCTCCACACCTCATTCCCTCCCCCAACTTTTTCTTCCTCTCTCCCTGACCTTTCTTTCTTTCTCTCTTCATGCCCCTTTCTTTTTTCTGTTTCTCTTCTTTCTTTCTGTCTCTCTGCCTGCCCCCTTTCTTTCTTTCTCCCAAGCCACTGCCACTGCCATCGGGGAACAGGACCCAAACCGCCACCAATGGATAACAGGCCCTAAAGCCGATGCCGACGACGCCCCAAGCTCTCCCTGCTTCGGGCTGACCAGCATTCCTCTCCCCGAAGTCAATTCTGCCATCGGAGAGGAAGTTTCGTCCAGCTAGGCAGCTAGGCCCGAACTTTCTCTCCGATGGCAGAATTGTCGTCAGGGAGAGGAAGACTGATCGGCTCGATAGATCGCCAAGGCAAAGTGAGTCCTGGGTGATCGACTCACTTTGCCTTGGCGAGCTATCGGTCGATCGCGATCGACCTATTGGGCACCCCCGGGTTAGAGCATCAACAAGCATGAAATAAAATGCTACATTTCAGCACAATATACCCACAAGTAATGTTGCAACTAAGTCAACTTTCAGAATCAAGTACACTTCTCCCTCCGTATTCGCCATGATAGGGGATTAACAGACCCGTGAATACAGAAAAAGCGCAAATAACTTTTTCATATGTTATTCGCTGTTTTCTATTAAAAACGATCGTGAATATGATGAAACCGTGAATAACATGTGGGAGACCTGGCCTGTTCCTGAAGGAGAGGCAAAACACGGTGAAGAAAGTGCTGTGAATCAGTGATTTTTCTCTGTAAACACTTGGAATCAGCGATTTCTCTATGCAAGCTGATGTAATTTGGGGTGAGGAGCCAGCAAGCTAAAAACCGCGAATAATCAAAACCGTGATTGCTGAAACCACGAATATGGAGGGAGAAGTATAAGCCGATGTGTTCCATTGCAATATACTCAAGAAGGTTCTCTTAATAACTGCACTGAAGACCTTGTGTCAACAATAGGAAAGCTCAGTTACTTCAGTGACCTCTTACCCTGAATCTCAATGCCTTTTAAGGTTTCCATTCAATTCCAGGAAAGCCAGGATAGCCTTAAAATTAATCAGTCCAGGGATTTCCTGTCCCTGCTTTAATTGCATCCTTGTTTTTGTACATATCCAGAGGACAGATTCATCTCATTTGCACATAAAGTTGATCTCGGTGGCCTATTTAAGAACCCCCCCCCCATTTCATCTTCAACAACTCTGTTGAAGGTGAAAGTCACAAAGGATTAGGGTCTTCGCAGGCTGTATGCAGTAGTTTCCTGTAAAAAGCTGACAAATATTTCTCTACAAGTAGACACAATGGAAGTAATTTTCTACAGCTTGCGTAAAGACAGTTGCTGGAAGGATGTACATTGAGCGCAAATTCCATGTTCACATTCCTCTTGCAGTTACATGTTATGGAAGTGCTTGCACATTTTGTATAATAGTATCTAAGAACATAAGCAGTGCCTCTGCTGGGTCAGACCAGAGGTCCATCATGCCCAGCAGTCCGCTCATGCGGCGGCCGATCAGGTCCAGGACCTGTATAGTAATACTCTATCTATACCCTTCTATCCCCTTTTTCTTCAGGAAATCATCTAATCCCTTCTTGAACCCCAATACCTTACTCTGTCCTATCACATCCTCTGGGACCGCATTCCAGGTGTCCACCACCCTTTGGGTTAAGAAGAACTTCCTAGCATAGGTTCTAAATTGTCCCCTCTTAATTTTTCCGAATGCCCTCTCGTTCTTGTAGTTTTCGAACATGTGAAGAATCTGTCCCTCTCCACTTTCACCTTCTAAGGACAGTTGCATGTAACTGCTAATTAATGTTAATTAATGCAAATTACAGCCAATAATTGGTTGTTAATGGCAATTAGCATTTAAATATTCAAGTAAAATATTCTACAAGTTGCGCTGCACACTAAGTATCAAATTATGCACACAAGTTTTTAGAATTAGAGGGTATGGGGTAATTTTATTAAATCATTTTTCTACATATGTCATCACATGCATGCAAAAGTGGTCTGTTATAAAATTTCAATCAAAAGACAGAAAGGGGGATGGTAAACCATACCAATGTTCAACAAGAAGTAGAAAAAAGTGGAAAAAGCCACAAAAACCAAGGAGGAACCAGGAATAAAATAAAAACTTAATAGAATACCAAAAAAGTAGAGCATTATAATCCAGATGTTACAGGATATACAGGTCCATGTTTCAGAAGTTTAATGCCTTCTTCAGGAGTCCCATTAAAAACTGTTCATGTGATGCCAATGATAGACGCAGTACAGTGTGACTTGTTTGGTTTTTTTCCTGCACACGATTCTACAAGGTTGAGCAGTCATTAACGGCATAAACAAACTGGTGACTTTGGTAAGTTTTACTTGTGGCACCTACTTTCCAGTTAGGTTCCAATGCTGGCAGATTCATAGTCTGACTCAAAAGTGTGATGTGAGGATTTCCCCCCTCCCCCCTCCCCAAACCACAGCTTGACATACAGGGCAGTGGTTCTTTTTGTCAAGTCCTCTCAGAACCATTACTATGATGTCCACATTAGGAGCAGTCAGTGGCATATTAAGGGAGGGGGAAGGGGGGGAGGACTGCCCCGGGCACCGTATTGGTGGTGGTGTCGACCATCATCACTGTTCTTCTCCACCTCCTCGCATGCCTCCAGGCTGTTCGCCTGCGCAAGCAGCAACGCCAACCTGCTGCTTGCACCGACCTTGGCTCTCCCTCTAACGTCACTTCCTGATTGTGGGAGCAGGAATTGACTTAGAGGAAGAGCAGAGGCCAGTGCGGGCAGCAGGTTGGAGATGCTGCTTGTGCTGGCGAAGAATTAAAGAGGTACGGAGGACAAGGGAAGTCACACGTGTGGCGGGGAAGGAGCGGAGAGGCTGCAATGAGAGTGGGGAGGGGGGTGGGGGGGGTCACTGCCCCGGACACCTCCTACCCTCACTAAAGTCCCAAAATAGGAAGAAATTTCCCAAGTAGTTGAGAAGGTAGGTTCATGGAGTCAAGTACCAGCTCTGATGTGGCTGAAGAAAAAAAAAAATGTTGAAAAGTGCATAATAGCATATTTCTCTTTCCTCCATCTATGGCACATCTATGTAGGGAACACAGTGCGAAGAAAATGGTAACTGCTGACTTGGTAGGGTAATAGGGGCCATGTGGTATTACATACATTACAGATTTCTATTCCGTCATTACCTTTCGGTTCAAAGCGGATTACAAAAAGAGTTATGGAAGAAGGGTTACAATGTTAGGTCAGAGAAGGTTTCCAAGAGAGGGAAAAGTAGGATCTGGGGTTAGGGAGGGGATAGTAAGAGGGGGGTTAAGCTTTATCATGGTATTAAGCTTTATTAAGGGATTTCTTGAAGAGTATAGTTTTTATTTCCTTTCTGAACATCTTGTAGTCTGGGGTTGTTGTCAATAGGTTGGAGACTTGGTTGTCTATCTTCGCTGCCTGAGTATGACTTGGGGAGTCTACTAGAAAGTGAAGAGGGGCGCTGGAGACAGAAACATGGAAACAAAAGTCCAAATGGCCCATCCAGTCTGTCCATCTGGAGAATCCACTATCTCCAAGTTTCCAAGTTCTATTAAAATGTGTTATCTTGCTTATCAAATTTCTAAGCGATTTACAGTAATAAAAATAATTTAAAAATGGGGGCTATACAAACAATCATTAATAAGATAATATAAATAGACATTATGGACTTACAGCAATTACAAGAGGTAAAAGGGAAAGAAATACAATTTTAAATAGGACAAGATGACGTAGAAGGTTAAAACATATGTAGGAAAAGGGAATTACGTCTGTGGTAGAAGATAGGATCTGGGTGTCATGAGTTATAAAAGTCAAATGCATCTTTGAACAAAAAAGGTCTTTAGGTTTGATTTGAATTTTTCGAGGTTGGTTTCTTCCCAAAGGTGATTAGGCATTGAATTCCATAGTTGAGGGTCTGTGATGGACTGTTATTCAATACTTGCCACAAAGTGACACTAGGAAGTTCTTCTTCACTGAAAGGGTGGTTGATCGCTGGAATAATCTTCCACTTCAGGTTATTGAGGCCAGCAGCGTGCCAGATTTTAAGGCCAAATGGGATAGACATGTGGGATCTATCTGCAAAGATAGATAGGGAGGGTCATTGGAGTGGGCAGACTTGATGGGCCGTGGCCCTTATCTGCCATCTATTTCTAAGTTTCTATGTTTCTATGTAAGCCATTGATTTCTACTCAAATAAAAAGTGGCACTCAAAGATAACCCCAGGTTTCATTAACAAAAATTCTCTGCGTCTCTCGTGTTAAATCAGGAAACATCTGTACTTTAAGACCTATAAAATTCCTTTTGCCTTATTTTTGAAGAACAATTTCAACAACCATGTTTTATCAACTGAAAAAACTACTGATATAATCAAAGTGGATGGGACCGCTGCCTCTTTATCAGATATTTTCAACATTTCAGTTATATTTAAAGATTTCTTAACTTGACTTTTTCCAGGAAGATAATATACTGAAGAAAATAGAGGCAATGTCTCCTCTGAAATATCCAATATTTCAAGTAAATATCTTTTAAGCATTTCCCTAGGAGTTACAGACGTAAGCCTAGGGAAATTTATCAATCTTAAATTATTATACCGTGAGTTATTTTCAAACATTTCCACTTTTCTTCTAAGACTAACATTATCTTTTATCAAGTTCTCATGCAATTGCTTAAAAGTTATCATGTCCTTGTCATGTTTCTGAAGCAAAAGATTAGAGGCCGTCACTTCAACTTTCATATGGCATAGAAATTTTTTTAAATAAATAGAGATCTTCATCACAGTTGTGGTTTTTTTTCTTCTATTTGCGGCTGTTGACTTCCTACAGCCATGTGTTTCCTTTTTTTCTTCTGAAGACACAGGTTGGGGTCCTGTCAGAACAATCAAAATACTCTGGGGTTTTTCTCTTCATGCAGTATAGAGGTTAGTTTTCCCGGTAGCATCAACTTTGGGTGCCTATTTTTCTTCAGGTGGCAGGGCCTGACTTCCTTGCGGTTTTACTGGCATCCGTTTTCAGTTCCTCTTCCTTTACTGGTAAGCAAGCACAAAACATACTACCTGTGTGTACGGATAGGTGGACAAAACAGATATGCCATTGCCAATAGTGCTATCACTTGAGCAAAGCATGTCTAAAAAGGAAAAAAAAAGTTACCAAACAAATACATCAAATCATACATCTCCTTTAGTTTGCTTATGGGTTCTCATGTGTCTCGTTCATGTCCAATTTCATCTCTTGAGTGTGTGTGTGTGTGCATCTCAGCTTGCAAACCACATGTCTTCACAGGTTTTGTAGCAACAAATTCACAGATAAACAGAGCACACCATCAGATCAATTAAAAAAAAATGGATTTACTCCATTCACTTATGATAAATGGATTACACGTCAATTTTGCATGAATCTCTGGGCATGTCGTTTTTCTCCAAATTGCTATTAATGGCTTCTTCTAAGCTGTGGGCATCCATTAATTTATCAACTTTTTCTATAGTCTAACAATTAGAATTTGAATAATTTTCACATATTTCTGTCATAGTCCTTAGTAACAGAGCAAGCCAAACCAAATAAAATAGGCTTCATATTTTAAAAGACAGGTATCAATGCCGAAGAACTAAGTACTTAAAAAATATTTGGAGCAATTCTGGGCATACTTTTAAGGTAACAATACAGCATAGAAAGCCGCTAGCATAAAAAGGTATGTTTTGACTGGGAAGCAAAATGACTCGGGAACCAAGTTTGCTCTAATACCTGACCCATCATTGCAGGTTCTGTCCTTGTCCCCACCTCGACCCCACAAGCTCCGTCTCCATCCCATTGGCTTTGTTCCCATCCCCACCCCATTCCTGAAAACTCTGTCCTCTGCACAAGCCTCAAATACTTATGATTTTATATTTATATCTTTTTATTATTAAAAGTATAAAAAAGGAAAGTATTCTGTACAACTGTTGTTTGTAAATCACAAATACAGTAGAGCCTTCCATTTCGATCTGGTTTTGGTATAACCTTCCCCACAGGCGCAGGAATGGGGGAGGCCACAGGGGCCATGGCCTTCCCCCAAAATTGGGGGTCAACTGTTGGTGCCCGCCCTCCCACCCATTTCCCAATGTTGTACTTTTTATCTTCGGGGCAGCGTCAACGAGCAGGCCCTGCCCCGGAACCCATTCTACTTCCGGCGACAGGCCTCTTCATTGACACTGCGCGGAGGCTGCCCTGAAGATTTACAATACCTGGAGGAGGAGCTGGTGACAGGTTGTGCAGCAGGATTCTGCTGGGGCTAGGGCAGAGCTCCTGGATTCCCCCTCCCCTCCCCCCAAAAGGTCACTTGGACACACAAAGTCAGAGGCGTGAAGAAAGTACAAGAGTTTTATTTGCAGCCTGCTTACAAGAGTGTCAGAAACAGGAAATGCAGACTTTTAAGCCCTTTTTACTAAACATATGCAAACTAATATATGCAAAAACTACAACTTCTCATTTGTTACTTCTATAACTTTTCTACAATTATTATTGGTCCTAAGACAGCACTTGTGATAGGTTCAGAGGTACAACTTATAGTCCTATAGGGAGCTAGTTCATTTATCTGCTTATCTAAGCCTTGCAGTTCTAAATGTTACATGTTTAGGAGGGCAGGGTACATCATGGCTCAAACTCTTTATCTATTTAGCTTACAATGTGGTAAGGCAGGGACATACATTTCAGGCAGATGATGTCAGTAGATTGTACACTGTTTCCAGCTATGTAGGCCAAAGCAGTATTTCAAACAACAGTTAACCATTTCATGACCCTACACCCCAACCAAACAGTGTTCCGCTGCCTATGACCTTCCCAAATAGTTGGTTGCCTGTGTTTTCATATCATCTGGGAAGATAAATGGAGTGTCTTTCAGACATGGGTATAGAAATAAAAATTTAAAAAATCTACACTGTATAGTGGATGAACGGGAAAATAAGTGCCTATTAAATGTTGGAAATGCTTCTTGATGCCAGACACAATGGATGAATCTGTTGCATTAACAGTAAGAGGCCTGCACATGATGGAAGGACATTGCAGGTGGTAGGAATCTGATCAGCAGACAAGACTCTTGTTGCCTCTTCAAAGGCAGATAAGACATAAATGACCTCATTTGACAGCAGCTTCTGCGGATTTTTTAAGTCATTGAATTCATTTGCCAGCTCTATAAAATGTGTTAAGTTTTTACATATTGATACTATCATTTTATAAAAGCTCTTCCATCTAGTTGGAATAGCCCATTTAAAGCTAGTCTTAAATAGAGCATGAAATGGGGACACAGTTTGTCCCTGTCCCTATGAGCTCTGTCCTCATCTCACACTGTGGTTATTTGTGGGTACCTGTCCCAGTGTCATGCTTGAATGATATATATGTTACCTGTACAGATATTAGTGTAATGTATGTAATACCTACTGTTTGTTCATTTGTATGACACTGTTTTAGATTAAAAATCAATAAAGATTTTAAAAAAAAAAAAAATATCAGAACATTTACCAGCACTACAAAGGCACACAGGACTTTTAACGGGGACTTTTTAGCATCGGGCCCTGAGAAAATTGGTATATGCAGGATGTTGCTGTTTTAAGGAGGCGATAAGCTTTTGAGAGAATGTTCTTATTCAGGTACAATACTTAACAAAGACAGTGAATCGCTTTGTTTACTGCACTTTACCTTCAATACAAAGTAGCAACCAGAGCCAAGAGAAGAGAGAAATAGCAACGGTATCAAGTCAGCACATGAACAAAACAGCTAAATCCCAGCAAAAACACAGTGAAATTCAAGAAAGGGCAGAACTTGAATCAGAATGAGGAAAACAGAAGGAAACCAGTCACAGCTTAAAGTCAACACTAACGCCAGCTCTGTAACAAAGGTACTATTTAGACAGCTGAAGCACAGGAAAGCAACCAGGACGATAACAACTGTCACTCAAATTATTTCAACTTATACTGTCCAAAGAGAATCCCAACATTGCTTCAAAGAACCAGGTGAGCAAAACTCAGACGCACACCTAAAGACCTGCTCAATATTTATTTAAAAATAAAAGTTTAAAAAATAAATAAAGGAGCAGAAAACCTAAGAATGAGAAGCAAAAACAAAACTAAGCACTCTGCATATTGAAAATGTCTTTTCTAGGTATCTTCGATGGCTGGAATGAGCTTTGACGGAGACTTCAGTAGATGGAACCTAAGTACAGTACCGGGCAGAGCTTTGGATTCTTGCCCAGAAAAAGCTAAGAAGAAAAAAAAAAAATTAAACTGAATCAGGTTGAGCAGACTGGATGGACCATTCGGGTCTTTATCTGCCAAAATCTACAATGTTATTATGTTACTATCTTTATTTTAAATAGTGTGTTTAGCGGTTTGCTGGGAAGAAAGATAACAAAAGTTCCAGGGAACCAAATGAAAGGAGAATAGTGATTACAGGAGGTAGAAATATGGTAATTGGGAGCTGATTAAAGATGAAACTGAATGGCAAGCTGGGGAAGGAGTGAGATGGGGAATGGGAGAGCTAGTGGGTGAGAGAAGGAGATGGAATCTGATAGGTAGCTGAAAAGTAAAAAAAGAGAAGTATGAGAAAGAGCGTGAAATTTGAGTGAACAGAGACAGTAAAGAAAAAAAAAGAGGAAAGAATTAAAAAGGAAAGGCTCAATATGTCAAAGGTAAGGTGTAGGAGGGAACAGAACAAGACAGGAAAGAGAAGAAAGGACAAATGGAGAGTGGACATTTAAAGGAGAATTAGCAGAAGTCAGACAGGAAAGCAGAAGAGAGAAACTGGAACCCACATGATGGAAAAATAAAATGTCCAGTCAATAATGGTAGAAAAAAGCATTTAATTTTGAACATATTAAATGAAATGCGTTAGCTTTGGGAAACAAGCACAGCAGATGTCTTTGTACTGTGTTCAGTAGAAAAGGAAATGTGTATCTGTTTTTATTTCTCTAAAGTTGCAATACATGCCAATAAGTTCTTGGGATTCCCAGTTCAATTTTCAGGATCTGCTGTTCTATATTTGGTGAGGGTTTGTTCATATGATAGTAATGGCAAGTTGGAGGGGAGGCATGGAAGAGAAGGGATAAGAAGAGCCCCTCATTTTCTGACATGGACCCCAGCATGTCTAACACCAGCCCTGACCCCCTTCTGTAACTAGTAGGG
Source organism: Geotrypetes seraphini (assembly GCF_902459505.1). Taxonomy (NCBI): domain Eukaryota; kingdom Metazoa; phylum Chordata; class Amphibia; order Gymnophiona; family Dermophiidae; genus Geotrypetes; species Geotrypetes seraphini. The sequence continues at coordinate 47,513,716 of NC_047101.1, forward strand.
TTCTCCAAATATTTTCAGCTCAGGACCTTCTCCAAAAGTGGCCAAAATTCCTATCTAAAAAAAGCCCACCCAAAAACTGGCTGTTAAGATCAGTCAGCACCTGCATAACTTCTGAGTTGGCAACCACCTCTGATATTCCAAGCTGGTGCCCAGACATGGCCTCACCACTGAATAACCAGTAAGTTCAGCCTACATCAGTCAGAAGCTTTAAAACACCACTGTCCACCATGAGTTGAACATTGATCCCTTAGTGGAAAGGGTAGATGTGAATCACTTGTTTACTCTTTCCAAAAATACTACGACTATGAGACATGCAATGAAGCTACAAAGTAGTAAATTTAAAACAAACCAGAAAAAAATATTTCTTCACACAACATGTAATTAAACTCTGGAATTCTTTGCCAGAGAATGTGGTGAAAGCAGTTAGCTTTGCAGGGTTTAAAAAAGGTTTGGATAATTTCCTAAAAGAGAAATCCATAGGCCATTATTGAGATGGCTTGTGGAAATCCACTGCTTATTCCTAGGATAAGCAGCATAAAATCTGTTTTACTATTTGGGATCTAGCTAGATACTTCGGACCTGGGTTGGCCATTGTTGGAAAGAGATTACTGGGCTTGATGGACCTTTGGTCTGTCCCAGTAGGGCAATTCTTAGGTTATGTTCTTTGTTTTCAGGAATTTTCTCTGGTGTCTCTTTCAGTTTAAGGGATCTCTTGATAAATCTTGAATTCTTTTTGTCAGACCTTATTCAAAGAATTCCATGCAAATATATAAAGCTCAAAACATTTCACAACTGCCCTTATATTGGCAGATTGCAATTATGGGTAAACCTTTTCCTTTCCTGGCAGCAGTTTTCTTATACAAACGGAAGTCTGCCAAGCCAGTGTGCTCTAATGTTCTCCAGAACCATTTAAAATCTGCCAAGCTTCAAGAAACACTTTAGCTTAATTATTTCCCTGCAATTTTTTGCTTAGGTGTAACGTTTTTCTCATCCACACTCACTTCAAAAACAAGCTTCTGAAATTTCCTCATGCACTCCATAGTCACTGCACTTCAAAGCGGTTACAATACAGCATTGTGTTCTCAAACAAACATACGAGCAAAGAATGCTCTGCCTTCACATCCCACAAAACCCATCTCTCAACTTTCCACCAGACAAAATGTCACTGTTATTTCTGACAGCACCCACACCAAACATCGCACAATTTCCACTGTCATACATTTTTCTCTTCACACTTCTGCATAGTGGTGGAGTAAAGGGGGGGGGGGGCGATCCTCTCCGGGCGCCGTCTTGCAAAGGACGCGCTTCCCCTCCTCCTCGCTACACTCAAGCACCCCTTGCCTTCCCCCATACCTTTTTTTTTCCTTCTCCAGTGTGATGTTGCTGCCCCTGTCGGCGCTCTTCTCCGACGTCACATCCAAGACCCGCGCCTAGGATGCGACATCAAAGGGCGCGCCGACACTGATGTGGGCATGCCGCATGAGAGAAGTTAAAAAGGTATGAGGAAAGGGAAGAGAGTGCACGCACAGGAAGGAAGGGGGCGGGGGTGGGGCACTATCGCCCCCGGGCACTGCTCACCCTAATTGCGCCACTGGCTGTCACTTTATTTCCTAGCATCAAGGTTGCTATGTTGAGAAGCACTACTTTCTCTCCCATCAGGTGGTTACTATGGAGTTACAGTACCAGACTACCCAGTTTCCCTGAAAATAAGAACTATCCCGAAAATAAGCCCTAGCATGTTTTTTAAAGATGCTCCTAATATTTTTGGATGCGACTGTGGACCTTTTTGTCCTCCTTGTACCCTTCCTTGCCTGCTTGTACCCCAACGATTGCCCTTTTTCATGATGGTGCTGCTCTTCACTGTTGCACTGTAGGGCAGCAGCTGATGGTCTCTAAGGCTCTCCCCCCGGCAAAAAAAAAGGCCATTTTGGTCGCTTGGCGGAAGCCGTGTGCTCCTTCCTTCTCTCAGTGGCACCTGTCCCTTATGACTTAGCTTTGGTGCAACGGAGAGTAGCAGGGACCCAGGTTGAGCATCTATGGCTCAAATTTCAGGATGTCTGGGAGGGATACTGGTTATCCCTCCCGCATAGGGAAAGGAGTCTGTTGTTAAATTGTTGAACTTTTGGGCTTTGATGATACTTCGGAGAGGGGTGTGTGGCTTTTTCCTGGGGAATTTGGTCTCTTTTTCTCATTTCTTTTGCATTCCCCCTTCTGTGGAGCGTTTCTCTTTTGTTTCATCTCTCTCTACATATTTTCTAGTTTGGTTGCCTATCACACAGGTCTGAGGGAGGGGGGGGGTTGGGCTACTTTCCTCTATGTTTTCTGGTTGCCTTGTACTTGTGGGGAGGGTTGTCAGGGGTTAATTTAAAATCTTGTATTGGGCTTGTTCTGACAGCTAGCCATCTGCTTTTTGATGTACAATTGCATCGTGTTAGTCGTTCGCTCTGTCTAGGCGGGTGACATTGTTTTGCAGATGTGTTTTGGCTTTTTTTTGTTTCTGTATTCTGTTGGTTTTGCCCAATAAAGAAATATTATATTAAAAAAAAAAAAAAGATGCTCCTAATATAAGCCCTACCCCAAAAATAAGCCCTATTAAGATCGACCTCCAAAGCCCCTTCCCCCGAATGTCCCCAACTCCATCCCTGACACTAGTGCTGCCCGAGTCACTGAAAAAATCAGACTTGTCAATTCAGTGATCCCCCTCCCTCCTGAGACCTGACATACCTCCGGCTCTGAGGCTACCTAAAGCAGCAGCGGTGGCAGGGTTCTGAACGGACTATTTCGGGCCTTCCCCACCGGGGCCTTTCCTCTGCTGCATCACTGATGACATCATCAATGATGCGGCAGAGGGAAGACCCCGGCGGGGAAGGCCTCAAAGCACCCCATTCAGAGTGCTGCTGTTTTTTGAGGCCTCAGAGCGGAGGTATGGCAGTCTCATGGTGGGTGAGTGGGATTCTTCTGCACAGGGGGATGGGAGAGAGGGATAGAAAGATGCTGCACAAGGGGATGTGTGAGAAGGGAGGAAAGATGCACATGGAGGGCTCGGAGAAAGGAAAAAGGAAGAATTGGGGTGGAGGAGAGGAAGGGAGAGATGATTATTGTACATGAAAAAAATAAGACATCCCCTCCAAATAAGCCCTAATTGTGTTTTTTGGACACTGTCTTATTTTCAGGAAAACACGGTAGTGTTTAGCATGGGTTCTTAGTTGAGATTAGCAGAATATGAGCTAAATCTGAAGTTTATGAAAGTTATAGTAGACTATTTGATGAATTTAGTAGACTATTCATGAAGCTTGCAACACCTCCCCCCCACTGCCCCCACACCATTCAAAATGTATAAAATACTTCCAGGGTCTCTCAGGCTCATCACATTAATTCCTCTGCTCTCACAACTTCCTAAGAACCCCTCAACAATATGTCACAGATGACCAACCACCATTTCTTCTCAGCGGGGAAACTCTCAGAAGCCTTAAAACCTTAAAATTACTGGAATCCAGCGCTTTCCTCCTGGCTCAATATTGCCATGCTACTGGGCCCTTTCCCATGCAGGCCTCATTCCCTTCCCAGGCTATAAACCAACCCTGCAGAAGCAATTTACCTCCTGATACAGCCTGCTCACTGCCGCTGCCTAGTTCCTCCAAACCTCCAAGGGACTCCTGGTTTGTATTCATTTTAACTTATTTACGTATATGAATTTTACACTTCACTGAAAAGGGACAACAGAAGAGTTACACAGCAGCCAAGTTCTGAGCTCCAGAGTATTTCAAAGAAATAAAAAGTATATATAAACAGGCCCACTGGCACTCATAATAATACAAGGAAAAATCTTTCAAGTAGGAAGGGGAAGATGGCTTTCCCTACAGAAAATTATAAAGCCAGGATGGATTATTGCATCCCTTTAATGAGTAGGGCATTTAATGAAGCAACAGGAAGAAAAGACCTTCCACTAACCTTGAGTAATGCTAACACAATTCTCATTTGTAAGAAGAGTAAGCCAGAAAATCAGTTTTGTAGCTAAGTTGTGAGAGCAGGGGAATTAATGGGATGAACCTGAGACCATGGAAGTTTATTTTTATACATTTTGAATGATGTGGGGGAGGGGGGAGGAAGGTGTTGCAAGCTTCATGAATAGGGTAAAAATCTGTGCCAATAGTTTCCATTTTATTTGTCAAAACATTAATCCCTAGGACAGTGCACTCAGAACAGACTGCCTTTATTAGAGAGAGACAAATTTCAAGCAATGCATATTAACACAACTCAGAAGGGGACAAAGGCAATTTATATTGCTTTAGAAGTAGAAAAAGCATTTGTCAATGAGGGCTAAATGCTAAATATCCTCTAATAACAATAAGCTTCTACTCATTATGACAGGGGTTGCCATACAACAGATTACAAATAATTGGAAAAATTTGGATAGGCTGAATTATAGCTTTTGGTGGCACTCTGTGTGTCACATTTTCAAAATGGAAAGGATAATTGCCGTGCAGCAAGGAAATTTTAAGAAATTTCAGGTTATTTGGGAGCCATTAACAAGATACTGTAAATATTGAAATTAATTAATAGAATAAATATTAATTCCCTTTTGTTCATACACGTCCGGGGTGGGAGTGGGAATATTTTATGATTTCTTTTGATTATGATTAATTGTCTGGTATAAGGGAGGGGGGATATTTGAGAGCGATAATTTGATGATATAATAAGTAATGTTAAAGTATAAAATGATTGTATTTTGTGTTATCCTTATTGTAAGTTTTAAAAATGAATATAGATTAAAAAAAAGGAAAAAGCATTTGGCATGGTGGAGTGGTAATACCTGTGTATGAAATTCTCTTCCAGTTGTGGGTTCGCACTGAGCTTTCTTACATGAGATTCGGGTCAATGGTTAAGACTCATCTCTTTGGTCTAGCTAGCATTTCCTTGAAAACATTGGGAATAGAGTCCTCTCTTTGGCAACTACTGTATTTTCTCGCATATAACACGCGCGTTATTCGTGGTTTTTACATACCGCGCGTTGTACAAATTTTTTTTTATATAGTTCCCCCCCCCCGCAGGACCGCTCGCACCCCCACCCTAAAGGACCGCTCGCACGCACCCGCACCCCCACCCCGAAGGACCGCTCACACGCACTCCCACCCGCACCCACCCCCCCACCCCCACCCTGAAGGACCGCTCGCACCCCCACAGCCTCCTGACCCCCCCCCATCATGTAGAAGCTCCTACCGGTGTCCTGCTGCTTCCTCTTGGCGGTCCCGACACCCGACACGATCGGGGCAAGAGGGAGCTCAAGCCCTCTTGCCCCCCCGACTCCCCGACACAATCGGGGCAAAAGGGAGCCCAAGCCCTCTTGCCCCGCCGACTCCCCAACTCCCCGACAATATCGGGCCAGGAGGGAGCCCAAGTCCTCCTGGCCCTGGTGACCCCACCCCCCGCTAGTTGTTCGGGCCAGGAGGGAGCCCAAACCCTCCTGGCCATGGCGACCCCCTACCCCCACCCCGCACTACATTACGGACAGGAGGGATCCCAGGCCCTCCTGCCCTCGATGCAAACCCCCCTCCCCCCAACGACCGCCCCCCCAGCCGACCCGCGACCCCCCTGGCCGACCCCCACGACACCCCCACCCCCCTTCCACGTACCTTTGTGTAGTTGGCCGGACAGACGGGAGTCAAACTCGCCTGTCCGGCAGGCAGCCAATGACGGAATGAGGCCGGATTGGCCCATCCGTCCCAAAGCTCCGCCTACTGGTGGGGCCTAAGGCGCCTGGGCCAATCAGAATAGGCCCGGGAGCCTTAGGTCCCACCTGGGGGTGGGCCTGTGGCACATGGGCCCAACCTGACCATGTGCCTTCAGTAAAAGGATAGCTTTCCCTTCTCTAAAGTAGGCTACAAAAAGCCCCAAGCAAACTTAGAATTCTGGGATAGCTTGATTTGGTGATAGCTGTAAACAACTTCTTTCTTTCCATCTTGCAGGTAGGACAGAAAACTGGATGCAGAATTACATTCTTTCAAGGAACAGGCAGGGTGTAAACAAAGGGGTTTATACATTGGAAGACTCTCTCTATAAAGATATTCTCTATACATCAGGGAACAAGGGGGTTCATACATTGTAAGTTTCAAGTTTCAAGTTTATTCATGGTTTGATATACCAACCATCACATGTATCTGGACGGTTTACAATATTAAAAATTAGAAAAAAATCTAATAAAATTTAAGATTTAGGGCTCCTTTTATCACGCCGCACATTAATCCTCCGGCCGTGCTAGCCGCTAACATCTGCCTTGAGCAGGCGGTAGTTTTTTGGCCAACGCAGGGGTTAGTGCGTGATTAAAAGTCATGTGCGCTAACCCCGCTAGCGCGGCTTGATAAAAGGAGCCCTTAGTTGAAATAAAATAAGAGGAGGGTAAAACTAAAGCTATGACAAATTAAGACTTATTAGATATGAAAGGTACTAGGAGATAGGGAAGTTTTAATTACAATATATAAATAAATATAAAAGGAATGTCTGAAGAGTTTAAGGTTAAGGGTATCAGAGAGTCAAACAATCCATGAATATTTTGGTTTTCTTTATTTCTTTATTAATTTTTCAAACTTAATTTCCAAGCATAACTTGTATAGAAAGCAAATATTAGTCATTTACATTTTTCATTAAAGTATCCACTTTAACAATAGGGAACAAGAAAAATAAACTTTGGCTAATTATGCTCAATTCCTCCAATGAGATCCAAAATGTTAAGATTTAGCGAGCAAAGAAGAAAATATATTAAAGATTAATACTGGCTATAGAGCTGAGTACGAAGGTGCATATTTCATTTTACTAGGGCTCAAGCTTTTTCCTTCTCCAAGCGGGATAACGACAAAAAGTAAGAAAAAAGTAGGACCCCAGATATCAGTGGTCAGACTTCGGGCTGAAGAAATTCGACCACGTGACACCTTACTACCGGCAGTTGCACTGGCTGCCGACGGAAGCACGCGTAAAGTTTAAATTCGCCTGCCTCTGCTTCAAAGTACTATATGGACTAGCCCCCAAATACATAACGGACCTTTTCTCCTTTTCCACCAACAGACGCAAGAGAAGCACACATTCAAACTTCGTTTCCCCTCCAGTTAGAGGTTGCAAACTGAAAAAACACCATGAACACCTTCTCTCACACCAAGCAGCCTTATGGGGTAAAGACCTAGATCAATTGCTTTCACCCACTACTTATGAGGAATTTAGGAATCGCCTAAAAACATAGCTGTTCCTGAAATACCTAGACAACTGACCCGCTCTTCTCTTCTCCTCAATAAAGGTCCTCCTGACCTCTTACCCATTCCCTCTCTCCCCTCTTAAGTCTGCATAGAACTTCACGGTACTGCGATATATATAAACTGTTATTATTATCATATTGTAATTTTCACTGTATTTTTTGAAATGCGTGACCTTTTCCTAACAGGTCCTCTCGGAAATTTCTTAGCAAACTGTATATCTTATATTCTCGCTCAGCAAACTGTATATCTATATTTTTGCTTTCTTAAAGTTTCTGCACTCTGTATTTCCTCTGACTATCTGCATATTGTAACTTGCTAAACGTCCAGCTCTCTTGATTGTAAACTGCCTAGAAGTCGCAAGATTGTGGCGGTATAGAAGAATAAAGTTATTATTATTATTTATTATTATCATCATCAAAAGAAATTAACGGCAACGCTGCTGTGTATCCTCTGCCAAATCAGGGAACATTTGTACTCCAAGACCCATAAATTCTTTTTGCCTGTTTTTAAAGAAGAGTTTCAACAACCATGTTTTATCAATTGATAGAGCTACAGATATAATCAAGGTAGATGGCACTGCTGCCTCTTTATCTGATATCTCCAACATTTCTGATACATTCAGAAGCTCCTGATCTAAAGGGCTTTTTTGAGATTGATTTTTAACAGGGAGATAATATACACATGAAAATGGAGGTAACGTTTCCTCAGTAATTCCTAATATTTCTAATGAGTATCTCTTAAGCATTTCCCTAGGGGTTACCAACGTAAACCTAGGGAAATTAATCAGTCACAAGTTATTATACCATGAATTATTTTCAAGCATTTCCACTTTTCTTCTAAGATTGGTATTATCCTTCATC